>NC_044559.1:82420814-82720814 GCF_007565055.1 Rhinopithecus roxellana
GCAAAAGAGGACACACACACGAGAGAGACCAACACAACAGAGACACACACAGAGAGAGAGACACACACAGAGAGAGAGACACACACACAGAGACACACACACACACAGGAGAGAGACACACACACAGAGAGACCACACACACAGAGAAGACACACAACAGAGAGAGACACACACACGAGAGAGAGACACACACAGAGAGAGAGACACACACAGAGACACACACACACAGAGAGAGAGACACACACACAGAGAGACACACACACAGGAGAGAGACACACACAGAGAGAGACACACACAGAGACACACACACACAGAGAGAGACACACACCAGAGAGAGACCACACACAGGAGAGAGACACACACAGAGACACACACACACAGAAGAGACACACAACAGAGAGACACACACAAGGAGAGAGAGACACACACAGAGAGACACACAGAGACACACACACAGAGAGGACACACACAGAGAGAGAGACACACACAGAGAGAGACACACACACAGAGAGAGACACACACAGAGAGAGAGACACACACACAGAGACACACACACACAGAGAGGACACACACCAGAGAGACACACCACACAGAGAGAGACACACACAGAGAGAGAGACACACACAGAGACACACACAGAGAGAGAGACACACACACAGAAGACACACACAGAGAGAGAGACACACACACGAGAGACACACACACAGAGAGAGACACACACACAGAGAGAGACACACACAGAGAGAGACACACACACGAGAGAGACACACACACAGAGAGAGAGACACACACAGAGAGACACACACACAGACAGAGAGAGAGACACACAACAGAGAGAGAGACACACACACAGAGAGAGACACACACAAGAGACACACACCACACAAAGAGAGAGACACACCACAGAGACACACACAGAGAGAGACACACACACAGAGAGTACACACACAGAGAGAGACACGCACAGAGATATACACACACATATAGATACACACGCACATATATAGACACACACAGAGAGAGACACACACACATAGATACACACACACATATAGATACACACACACATATAGACACACACACACATAGAGAGATACACACACATATACACACACACAGATATATACAACACATACATATACACACACATATATATACACACACTATATACACACACATATATATACACACACATATATACACACACACATATAGACACACACATATAGACACACACACACACACATATATATATACACACATATATACACACACACATATAGACACACACATATAGACACACACACACACATATATATATACACACACACATATATACACACACATATATAGACACACACATATATATAGACACACACACACACATATATGGTGTGTGTATATATATATATATTTAAAAGTCAACCTTTAGAAATTGCCCCTCTGTTGTCGGATACTTTAGTTGTTTTGGTGACTCCCATTATAAACAATGTTAGATTAAACTATCTTATGAGAAAGGTTCTTCTATGCAAAGGCACCAGGATCACCTAAGGTCTCGTCTGCTCAGAGCACCTCAGAATGTCCCTGTCTACAGTAACCAGGAGAGTGTTTCTCCTTTGGTTACAGTGTGCAGGAATGAGGAGAAGGACTGGTAAACATATTAGGGGACATTCCAGTTGCATGAAAGGCATAAGTCCAGGTCTTTTCATGCAACATGAACCTTCTGTGTGGCTAGGGTCCACTCTCTAAGATATCTTTGCTCTTGCATTTTCCACTGCGATAAGGAATGACTTCAGCCAAATCAGACCATAAACCTCTTACATCATGCTAGCCTGTGTCTTTTATTGGTCTTAGTGTCCCTGTGTAGTTGTGCAGAGCTGTCCTTTCCCTTTAAAGGGCGTTTCTAAGACATGTGATCTAGTACACAGCTGTGTCGTCTCATGAGAGGTGATAAAGTTGACAGGATGATCGGAGGAAGACCCAGGATGGTAGGTGTGCAGTGACCTTCGTGAGCAACAAATAGCACGAAACCTGGCACCTATTAACTCCAGGGACAAGCTGTGCGGCAGGAAGAGTACTCATAGTTTTACTCTTCAGCAACATGGCATTTCCGCAGTCACAGGGAGGTACCACTCTAAACACTTATGGTATAACTCCCATGGGGACGAGGAACTGTGAAGTGTGTGTGTGTGTGTGTGTCTGTGTGTGTGTGTGGTGGAGAGAAGAGAGGGTGAGAAAGAGTATTATATAATAAATTTCTAGAGTTAGAAACCAAGACAGCAAAATCTGAAAGTCAAGCGCAGTAATATAAACATTTTACTTGAAATGTAAACTCATTCCAAAAGAAATAGCTGAAAAGAATTGAAAGTAGTTGCTTCCAAGAGTAGGATGCAAAATTATTAGAATGTGTAATCTTAATAAAACTAAATGACAGGAAAAAAGGAACCAAGGACAAGAAAATATCAATTATATACTTCTCAAGTAAATGTCCTTTAAAAATGAAATTCTTCCTTTAAAAATGAAGTTGCATTTACTTATGTGACAGGAATTTCCTTTCCCTGTAAAATAATGACTCTCAATAGGAAAAGACTTCCTAACCCTAAGAATAACACAACTAAGTCAAAATTCAATAAATGGTGATGCATACTAATAGCTTTCATTTCTTTATTAATTTACGTACAACGAAAGGCATCCATTTAAATGGCATTTTGATTTGTATCTGCACAATCTCAGCCACAATTAATATGTAAATGACGGGGTGCTCCCTCCAGCAGCATATATACTAAAATGGTAGAGATACAGGGAAGATTAGCAAGACTACCGTGCGAGAATGACACATATTCGTGATGTGTTCCATGTTTTTAGTAACTCAGAAAGTCCGATACTGCATGTTCTCATTAAACAATAGGTACACATGGACAGACAGAGTGAAAAATAGGCATTGGAGACTCCAAAAGGTGGGAAGTTGGGAGGGGTGTGAGGGATGAGAAATAACCTACTGGGTACATTTTACACCGTTCAGGTGATGGTTACCCTAAAAGCACAGGCTACACCGCTACGCAATCTATCCATGTGACTAACATGCATTTGTAACCCCTAAATCCATAAAAATAAAATAAAAATAAAGGTGTAGATGATGGTGCATTTCCACCGTTGCAAGTTCCTTTGACCCTGTCTCTAATGATGCCCATCCCCAGCCCTGGGCAGCCCTTGCTCACTTTCTGTTTCTTTAGATTCGATGTGCCTTTTCTAGAGTTTCACACACATGAAGCTGGAATGCGTAGGATGGACTCTTTGGTGTCGGGATTCTTTCTAATGCATCTGAGTTTCATCCCAATTCCTGTGTGTGGTGTACTGTTCTTTTATTAACGATTAGTAACCTATTCGGTGAGTTTGCCATCATTTGTTTGTCTAGGATAGAATGCTTTGGCAAACCTTTGGATGGTTTGAATTTTTAAACAAATTTCTCAAGTCTTTTGACTATGAGCTCTTTCCCCTACCAGGCAAACTCTCTGATGGTCAATTATCAGAAAGGAGCAGGTAACTGACAGTGGAGTCCGCTTCTTCCGGGTACCAGCTTGGTTGCTTAGCAACAAACAGAAGTGTATTAGTTTAGTGGATTCTGAACAAAAAGGTAATCATCTTTTATCCCCAGATAGATAGGAGACGATGTTATTCCAAGTGAAGTGGAGGAAAAATAAAAACCATAAAAATGGAAAGAAAACACATCGTGTAAATAACCACGATGAAATCTTCCATAGTCCACCAAGTGTGTGTGTGAAGACCAAGAGATCCTCATTTAGATGAGATACCACGGTGTTAGGCGCTGCTGTGCAAAATAGTTTTAAAATTTGCAATAACTGTGATACCAGACATTAATAACTCATGACAGAGATAAAGAGAAACAGGTTAACCTTTATTAGCATGAATTCGCAGAGGATCCATCTGAGATGAGGAAGAAACCTCATCCCCTCTCCATGCCCCTTCAGAATGGAAGGCAAGAACTTCAGTAGATGTTATGCTTCCTTTCGCCAAATTGAGTAATTGTTTTCCATAGTAAATGTGATTGACTTATGTTCGTTCACTGGATTCCTTAATCTCAAAAAGAATGGCATCCATTTTGCAGACAATGATGCTGACAGAAGTTTTTTTTTTTAAAAAAAATAACTTCCTTGAGAGTTTTGCAACTTGCTACGGCCACTTCCTTCTTATTATCAACACCTCCTTCCCAGCACCCAACAATACCTTCTAGCAGAAATAGCCCTGCTAAGAATGCTGATTTAATGAATAGACTATCCTTCAGCCATTGAATGCAAAGTGTTTAATAATCATTCAGAGATCGGGTTCACTTTAGGTTTACAGGGTTGAAAGGGAGACAAAAACCCTTCACTACCACTTCTCAGCTAGTCTGGGAGCCACATCCTTTTCTCCACTTCCCTCCTGATGACAGGTTTCTGGGTTTAAATCATGCCCCCAGGGAATGGATGTGAAGCTGTGGTCCTGCAGTTTGCTGTCAGTGCCTGGGTATCCGGTAAAAGAGAGCTTTGCAGTTTCATTATTGGAGGGGCAAAGTTGACTGCCAAATAATTGGGCTGAGACTCCCCCGACTCCTCCTTACTTTTCTTGGGACTGTAAGGATCACTTCTCCCCATAAACATATTAAGTTGCAGCCTTCCAGAGGAAAGAGGACAGAGGAACACATCTTTCAGAGCTGCTGTTGGCTGTTGCTGTTGTTGTTTTATTTTCAGACTAATTAAAATGTTCTGGTCTTTTCTGGTTTTGAATTGTAAAAGACGCGCACTTGTCCCCTGCATTGTGTGTGTGAGACAGCACACTGAGACAGAGAAACAGGAAGGCAGAGCCTGCAAAAGAGCTTGCAAAACCAAAACACATCCTGGGGCCCCACACAATTAATGAAAAATCTTGCTGCTACGCGGTGCTGGCAAATGCAGCTGCCACTGTAGAGCCGAGGTATAAAACTTTGAGCTGCTAAGTGCTTGCAGCGTTGTGCTCTCTGCTTGCGACATTTTGTGGCCGTGATTTCTGCTCAGGGAGATTTATCAGTTCAAAGAATAGACTCGATGCAAAAGTACGGCTTTGCACACAAACAGACTGTCGTTCACAACCACCATGTTGATGGCAATTTACTGAAATTAATTCTCCTTTGAGTTAAAAGACTTAAGGCTCCCAAAGAATGTGTCCATGTCTATATATTTTAAAATATACTAAAGAAGAGTCAATCATTTACCACTTAATTTCTAACTTACTGTTTCTGAGGGATAGAAAAACATACTAAAAGCTTTGGACCAGAGAATTTTTTTTTTAATTCAGATTTGGGGTCAGCAGCAGCGCTGAGGTTTTGGTTGGATTCCATCTCATCCCTTCTTTCTCTGAGTTTGTTTTATTTTTTCCTCTCTGCTATAAGTTTCTGGTGAAATGGCAAGAAACTAACAGTGATAAGAAAAAGTAAGAAACAGATCCGTGTTGCAGTAATGACGGAAACTAAAAGTCACCGCACAGCTGAGATATACGCCAATTATAACACAGAGAAATATGATGCGATGACATTCGTCGGGCCTGTTGATCACCAAATCGAGTTGGCAAATATTTTTTGAGCATCTCCTATGCATAAGGCACCCTAGACGCCTATTCATGGACCTCAAGACATTTCTAGTAGAGATAACTTATTCTAAACAGCAATTCTCAAAAAACTTCAAGGATCCTCCAGGAAGAGTTATTTGAGTCAGAGGGTATCAGGGAACCAACAGGGCATGAATGAGATGCTTGGGGAGTGGCTCAGGTCAGGGCCTGGGGATGACATGGGGCAGGAGAGCCATCCTTTTCAGAGAATCACTAGAAAGTTTTCATAATGGTTGTGAGGATTTGCTGCCGCACTAGGAGGAGACCAGATGGGCCCGTGGCTCTGCCATCATGGAGCGTCTGGTCTGGGATGTAGATGAACCATAGATATTGTTCATAATGGTTATGAAGACAGAGGTTGGGGGTTGAGGAAAGAGCATGGAGGTAAAACAAATGGTTGCAAGTAGAGAATGATATGGGAGCGGAGCAGGCTATATGCAGGGGAGTGTTGGGACCTCACCCCACCTGTCCAGAGGGGAGTTGAGCAGTGAGTGGGTAAGGGGCCAATGAAGCCGGGTCAGGGTGTCCTTGTACACAGGGGCTGGGCTCTGACCAGGTGGAGTGAAAGCCGATAACCGCCATGTACTTGAAGCGTCAGCCTTGGCCGAGCCCTCCTAAGATGCTCAGACATTTCCAAAACATTTTCTGTGGGCTGCACAGGACTAGCTTCAAGTCTCCACAACCCCATCACACTGGGGCAGAGATATCTCCCCGGGCAGTCTGAGGCCTGAGACAGAAAGTGGCTTCTTGAGTGCATAGATGGTTAAGGTCAGAGCCAGGACTCTCCAGCCCAGATATTTTAACTCTCCGACCACCCTGCCCGGCAGTCCCCACAGTCTCAGAATTTCTTGACATCCACAGATAGGCAAAAGCACCTTCCAAAACCAACCCCAGGCCAGATCTGACTCTGGATTTGGCGAAACAAGCTTGGGATGTTGGGAAGGTCAAGGTTTCTCCACCTCAGCACTATTGGCACTTGGGGCTGGATGAATCTCTGTTGCAGGTGGCTTTTCTGCTACCCACTAGATGCCAGTGGCACACCCCTTCCCCCGAGTGGTGACAACCCAAATTATCTCCAGACATTGCCAACAATCTCCCAAGGAGGCAAAATCACCCATGGTTGGAAACCAGTGCTGTGGTGTGTCCGTAAACATGGTGGTGTTGGTCCCCACCCTGTGTGACAGGTGTCCCCAAGGCCAGGATGAAGCTGCTGAGGCCAGGGTGAGCTAAGGGGGGATGCAAAGAAGAAGCCTGAGTCCGGTACCACACAGGATAAGTGAGTCCAAAGAACAGGCTTTTTGTCCTGGTCCTGATGGCCATGGAAAAAAATCACTTGATCCATCTCACCATGTGGTTCCTCATGTCTATTGCATTGAGATCACTTCTATTTTATTGATTGTTTAGAGATGGGGTCTTGCTCTGTTGCCTAGGCTGGTCTCAAACTTCTAGCCTTGAGTGATCCTCCCTCCTCAGCCTCCTAAAGTGCTGGAATTACAGGTGTGAGCCACAGAGCCTGCCTGAATTGAGATCAGTAAATTTTTTTTTTTTTTTGAGATGGAGTTTTGCTCTTGTTGTCCAAGCTGGAGTGCAACAGCACGATCTCGGCTTACTGCAACCTCCGCCTCCCAGGTCCAAGGAATTCTGCTTCAGCCTCTTGAGTAGCTGGGATTACAGGTACACGCCACCACGCCCGGCTAATTTTTTGTATTTTTAGTAGAAACAGGGTTTCACCGTGTTAGCCAGGATGGTCTCGATCTCCCGACCTCAGGTGATCCGCCCACCTCGGCCTCCCAAAGTGCTGGAATTACAGGCGTGAGCCACTGTGCCCCGCCGAGATCAGTTTTAATTCTCACATTCTACTGCAGAGGTAAAATGGTCTTGGGCTGCAGTTCTCTGTTTCGAGGCACCAGACAGGCAAAAAGGCAGTCAAGTCCCTGGGACCAGTTGGCTAGAGACCCAGGGTATGAGCCCAGAAGGAAGGAATAACAGCAGAGGTTGGAGGGTGAGCCAGTGAACGGGGCTCTGTATGTCAGAGTTTCCTGGCCTCTCTCTTCTCTTCTTCCTCTTCATCCCCTTTCCTTCCTTTTCCCTCTTCTTGCATTCATTAAGTGGCGAGACAACCAGCCAGCATAGACGAGAGATAAAGGGAGACTGTGACGATCCACAAGGGTGCGGTGTCCTGTTTGTATTCCACATAGTCAGTATGATTCAAAGATCCAAAAGTTTCACCCAGCATGTTGGAAAGGCACACATGAGTATACACACATGCACGCACATGCATGTATTTCTAGTAATTATCCATAGGAAGTAGAGAGTCCACAATGCCAAGAATTTCTCCTTTCAGTGGCTGTTTGTGATGGGAAGCAATGTGCATTCCACTGCATTCTAGCATCAGATTATGGGAGGAAAATGTCATCATTGAAGGCATGTCCTCTTTCTTATTAAGATTTCATTCAAATAGAAAGAGTTCTGCATCTGATAGTAAAAACAAACAAATAAACAAACATACACAAAAAAACAGTGGACAATTTCCTCGCCAATGAAAACGGCCCCCTATGAAGGCATATGGGCCTGTTTCAAATAAGGATTAGGAAAAATTCAACAAGGGAAATGATGCTTTAAGTATGTTAACTTGCAAAAGGAAGAACCCTTTTTCTTTATTTCTAAGAGGCAGACAACTAGTTTTGCTTTGATCAGAGTGCTGCCTGAGTGGCCGGAACTGACAAGGTTGACAGAAGCGACGAGTTGAGAATGAAGGGCAGCGTCTGGGCCTGTGGGAGGTGCCATACGTGGTCTCACATCCACTGAACCTTGATCTCCTTTGCACACCTCCATGTAATTTATACATCAGCAGTATTCACTCCTCCAAGAGGAAGTCTACAGAAAAGAGATGTGCTTGGCACTCCTGGAAATGCTTTTACTTTGGGGAAAAAGCAGAATGTACACTTTGAATGGAAATAAGCAGGCTGAAGCCACAGAGGGCATTTATATGCAGCACAGCGATGCAGACAGGAGAGCGGGGGCCCTCCTTAAAGGCGCAGATCACTGAGGAGGCTCATCTCTCTCCATGCTCAAGAGGCCTGACTAGGCTTGGGTCTTGTTTGATAACCACGGCATAAAGTTTAAACATATTTATAAAAATTCTTCCATAAAATCAATTCATAAAAACTTCAAACTCTGAAGCAAAGGGTTAAAATAGGTGCTGGGTTACCCGCAAGGATTGCTGTCAGAATAAAATGAAAGGATCTAAAAAGTTAGCATACAAATTGAAGGCATTCTTACTAAGACGTGCATTGTATGCTTGAATAGATAGAATTCAGAGTGAAATTCTAAACTTTGGCCATCTGAACACTACCCCTCAGGATCAGAGTGAGAGCCACAAGACCCCCCTCAATTACAAAGCTGGTCCTCACCACCTCCTTCATGTTGGATTTTGATCCTTCTCGGTGTCTTCACTTTTTCTTGTTATTTCCAACATCACGTTTTTCAAATCTCAACTTCTTCCCTCACTGGCTGTGTGACCATGGGAAGTCACTAGACCTCTCTGAGCTTTTGTTTCTTCATCTGTAGAATAGGGTAACGGAACACCCCACATCAGCTGGTTTGCAACACGCCCTTGATTTCCCTTGGTTTCTCTCTCGCCTTTCACTCCCATCCCCACTCTTTCCCATCCCGGGTCCCTGCTACATCTCGTGACTGAACAACTCCTGCAACCACAGGGCATCATTTTACTCCTCTCTCTAGCTCCTCTCTCTAGCTCCTCTCTCTCTCTAGCTCCTCTCTCTCTCTGGCTCCTCTCTCTCTCTAGCTCCTCTCTCTCTAGATCCTCTCTCTAGCTCCTCTCTCTCTAGCTCCTCTCTCTAGCTCCTCTCTCTCTGTCTAGATCCTCTCACTAGATCCTCTCTCTCTCTAGCTCCTCTCTCTCTCTAGCTCCTCTCTCTCTAGATCCTCTCTCTAGATCCTCTCTCTAGCTCCTCTCTCTCTCTAGATCCTCTCTCTAGCTCCTCTCTCTCTCTAGCTCCTCTCTCTCTCTAGATCTCTCTCTAGCTCCTCTCTCTAGCTCCTCTCTCTCTCTAGATCCTCTCTCTAGCTCCTCTCTCTAGCTCCTCTCTCTCTCTAGCTCCTCTCTCTAGCTCCTCTCTCTCTCTCTCTCTAGCTCCTCTCTCTCTCTAGCTCCTCTCTCTCTCTAGCTCCTCTCTCTAGCCACAAGACCAAAAAAATGAGAATAAGACTAATCACGTGAATTAGGGGCTCTATGCAGTGTTCCATAGCCCACAGTTCAGACTCGCCAGGAATCTTTCTGAACAGGAACCCCACAATTCGCCAGATGACAACACGTCACATCCAATGACCCCTCTTCTTGCTTCACCACACCAACGAATGGGGTCGTATGAATTTGGAGAGCTAGAGTAGATTTTCTCTCATCACTGCCTCTCTGCAGTTTTATCCACAGGAAAAAGAGAAACAGTTGAGTCTTGGCTACATGAGTTCATATCTCTTGTCTGATTTTTTCCCTGGAATTTTTTGTTTGTTTTCTTTCTTTTTCTTTTTCTTTTTTTTTTTTTTTTTTTGACAGAGTCTCACTCTCACCCAGGCTGGAGTGCAGTGGCGTGATCTTGGCTCACTGCAACCTCTACCTCCCAGGTTCAAGCAAATCTCGTGCCTCAGTCTCCTGAGTAGCTGGAATTACAGGCATGAGCCACTATGACTGGCTAATTTTTGTATTTTACTAAAAATAGTAAAGAGAGGCGGTTTCGTCATGTGGGCCAGGCTGGTCTCGAACTCCTGACCTCAGGTGATCCAGCCAACTCGGCCTCCCAAAGTGTTGGGATTACAGGTGTGAGCCACCGTGCCTGGCCCTTGGTACTTTTAAATGACTTAAATAATACAGGCAAGTCTAAGGCAGGATGGAAATAGTTTTAAAACAAATTTTATTCTGAGATAAAACGTCTGCTTTAGTTTTCTATAGGGTGAATGGTTTCATAATGGATAACTTTCAGTATCACTGAAATTTAAAGGTGGCTTGGTGATGGATTTGTCTTTATTTTAGTATGTTGCTTTCTGTCTCTATTTTATGTATTTTAAGTATTTGATTTCTAAGTGCTATGGTATTTCATTTCCTTTTTAATGTGTCTTCCTAAAAATGAAAGTTTATGATTACGTAATCTTAGGCAGATGAACTACTTTCTAGTTATGACATCAAAGGACTAAACTATGACAAAATATCTCAACACATGACTATACAAATATATTTTTAATGTCTATCAAATATTTCATATATAAAATTCAGAGGCACATAACTAGGTAGGAAAAGATAACTTTCAAATGCGTAAGAATCAAGTTTCATATCCTGCCAGGTGGTAGGGGCACACATCTGCAGTCCCTGCTACTCAGGAGGCTGAGATGGAAGGATCGCTTGAGCCCAGGAGCTTGAATCTGGCCTGGACAACATAGTGAGACACTGTCTTTAAAAAAAAAAACAAAAAATCAAAAAAACCAAAAGCCGAAAGCAAAACCAGAGAGACAGAGAGAGAGAGAGAGAGAGAGAGAGACAGAGGAGAGCGAACTCACAAATCAAAAAGATATAAATGAGCATTTAAATAGAAGAAAATGAGTAAAAGACATGAATAAACATTTCATATTGGAAGAAAATGAACTGAGCAATAAGTATAGAAAAGTATGTGCAATTCCAGGAATCAAATAAATCTAAATTAATATGAGGAGACAATATTTTTAACTACTTTAATTGGCAGAATTGTTTCTTTTTTCAGTAGTCAACCTAATATTGGTAAGGAAGCAGAAAACAGAAATATTCAGACATCCTGCTACTGGGAATGAAATGCACAAATGATATTAATTTTTTGACCCGTAGTTTCTCATCCGATACAATCCCATTTGATTGCATATTTGACCTTAAGGAAATATTTACAAACATTTAGTTGGAATGATAGTTATTATAGTGTTCTTTATCAAATAGAATAGTTAAGAAATAGAAACATCTTAATATCTAACCAGAAAGGAATTGATTACATGAATTATGGTATATTTATACACTAGAAAACTAGGCAGCTATTAAAATAACTATGATTTTCTTAGTCAATGCTCATCATGTGAAATTGACTTGAATGAGTAAAGTAAGTAAAAAAGCAAATTACTGAAAAGTCAAAACAAGCAAACTCATGAAGATGAGAAGTTCAGCCCGTCCACGTGGGGCATGGAGCAGGTGTTAGTCCTGCCCACTGTCTCATCCATGGACACCTGTGGCATCATATCCCTGCCTCTCTCAACAGGTCTACTCTAATTTTCTGCTTCTCTTTTTAGATGATCTTACTTGGCCTACTGATGCTGTCTCCACTCCCTCATCAATTCCCTTTGCATGGAGCACATCCTTTGGATTTTAGCAGTGCCTGCCCAGACGCTGCTCAACTGTGCAGCACAGAGGCCTTCATTATGGTCTAAGGGACTCAGTCTTACAAGTCTGTCTCAGTCAGTTCTGGCTGCTATAACAAAATACCATAAACTGAAAGCTTATAAGCCACAGAAATTTATCTCTGACAGTTCTGGAGGCTGCGAAGTCTAAGATCAAGGTGTCAGCAAACTCAGTGTCTAGTGAGGGCCCACCTCCTGGTTAACAGGCAGCCATCTTCTCGCCATTTCCTCACATGGTGAAAGGGATGGGGAATCTCTTTGGGGCCTCTCTTATAAGGGCCCCAATCCCATTCATGAGGGCTCCACCCTCATGACCAAATCACCTCCCAAAAGCCTCACCTCCTAATACCGTCCCAATGAGGGAACAGGTTTCAACTTACCAATTTAGGGAAACACAAATACTCAGTCCCTAGCAACAGCCCAATTCCAAATTACTGGGAGAGAGATTCTGATTGCCCCAATCTGAGTCTAATCCAGACCTGGTCCAATCACGGGTGTGGAGAAGGTATTTGGGGGGCGTAAGTGAAGAGATGTTCTGAAATGGGATCCCATGGTGTGTAGGGTCAACTCTTCCAGTTAAATTCAGGGGAAAGGATAGTGTCTAGAGACAGATTTGGCATGTCTATCACACAGAAGAATATCAAACATCAGAAAAAAAATACACTCTACTAAGTGACAAAAAAGATTTGCACTAAATATAGTGTGATTCTGATTTTTTAAAAAGTATGTATATATACACATATATATGCAGATAATAAATTACTGGGATAATTCCTTGTCATGCACTTATGAAAGATTTTTCCTTTCTTTTTTGAGACAGAGTCTCACTCTGTGGGCCAGGCTGGAGTGCAGTGGCAGGATCTCAGCTCACTTCGAGCTCTGCCTCCCAGGTTCAAGCGATTCTCCTGCCTCAGCCTCCCAAGTAGCTGGGATTACAGGTGCATGCCACCATGCCTGGTTAATTTATTGTATTTTTAGTAGAGATGGGGTTTCACCATGTTGGCCAGGCTGGTCTTGAACGCTTGACCTCAGGTGATCCACCTGCCTTGGCCTCCTAAATTGCTGGGATTACAAGCATGAGCCACTGCACCCAACCAGAAAGATTTTTCTTATTTATAATTTCTGTTTTCTAAGTTTTCTGTAATAACCTAGCATGGTGTTTAAGTCATAAGAAAAAATGTACATTTTTCATAAAGAGAAAATAAGTACAGTAAGGGCACACACATTTTATTTTTAATTTTTTTATTTTAATTAAAAAAAATTTTTTTTTTTTTGGAGAGACAGGCTGGTCTGGAACTCCTGGCCTCAGTGTCTCAAAGTACTAGGATTACAGATGTGAGCCACCACACATTTTAAATTAAAAAAAAAAAAAGCATGGTATTCTAAATTAACCCTTATTGAAAGATAATTATTCATAATAATGGGACATGATTTATAGCGGGACAGACAACAATATCACAGTGGGTAATATTAGGGGTACCTGGAGGCAAGGAGTGCTTTTGCCTTAAAATTCATTGTGTTTCTATTTGGTGGATGGGAGCAGTGAGAGTTTAAGAATACATTTAATCGGCCGGGCGCGGTGGCTCACGCCTGTAATTCCAGCACTTTGGGAGGCCGAGACGGGTGGATCACGAGGTCAGGAGATCGAGACCATCCTGGCTAACACGGTGAAACCCCGTCTCTACTAAAAATACAAAAAATTAGCCGGACGTGGTGGCGGGCGCCTGTAGTCCAGCTACTCAGGAGGCTGAGGCAGGAGAATGGCGTGAACCTGGGAGGCAGAGCTTGCAGTGAGCCGAGATTGCACCACTGCACTCCAGCCTGGGGCACAGAGTGAGACTCCGTCTCAAAAAAAAAAAAAAAAAAAAAAAAAAAAATACATTTAATCTATCAGAAAGCTATCACTACTGATATGAGTTTTTAAAACGTTTATATACCTATTAAGGGTAGTAAGCCAAAAAGCACTGAGAAAATGTGATTTTAGAAGAAACAGAGAACTTGGGAAAATGCTGCAGCAGCTGGGACATGACCCTTAGTCTTAGGAACTAGCTGTGCTATCTGAAAAAAGCTTTCCCTTTTAGCTCCTTCCCTGTCTGTTTGCTTTTGAGTCTATGAGTGTCTGTGCTGCTCTGAACATCTGCTTCCTGAGAGCTTCTTGCATTTCTTCCAACACACATTTCAGTTGGCCAGCAAGAATGGCCTTGCATGATGAGAAATGAAATTCTCATGATTTTACCACAAAATGAAATTTCAAGAGATGCCAAAATCTCCCACTTCCACTCCATTTGCTCTAGAAAAGAAATATCCATTACAGATTTATTTCTCGGAGAGAGTCATGTCCAGAAGCCGGTATTTAAAACGCAGACGTCCCTGTGCATGAAGCCATGCAACCATAAACACTCCAGTTTCATGCCTTGGTCAGGGTGCGCTCTGCAGTCCCCTTGCTGGAGGGAAGGAGGGAGACTGGTGGCCTTTAGAAGGAAAGAATGCAAGGGCTGAATGGTTGCTAGGCCGCCCCTGGGAAGAAACAGCTGGGATCAGCAGGAAGGCACCAGACGCTTGGCAGGAAACGACTGGCGAGATATCGAGAGATCGGGGAGCAAAGGCTCAGGGACAGAATAGCGGAAGTGTTGATTCCGTGCGGGGCTGGTCCTGGCTGTCCCCAAGAGGTGCCCCCTATCTTTCCATGGACTCTCTGCAGTTTCTGACTACCCCACTTCATGTAAATCCTGAGCCTCTGGTGACTGAGAGCACTGTCCTCACCGTGGGGTGGACCGGGATGGGGCGGGGGGAGGGCAACCCGTGGGCTCCTTGGCTGCCTCCGCGATCTCCCTGGCCCAGCGCCAGTTGTTCCTGCCAAGAGTCATAAATCAGCAGTTGTAACCTGTTGCAATGAAAGTAGAATCCACAGTTGTTTTTCCTGCAGCCCCCAGCTGGGCTCTTGGTTAATGAGGTTCAGAGGAGCCTGTGAATGATAGTGTTTGCCGAAACGCGGCACCAGAACACACCGTTCTGATTTGGCTGCATCTGAGATTTTACGTTTGAATATTTTGCCGCCTAGCTTAAGCCAACAGTATGTAAAATATTCTTCTTTAACTTGCATCTGCAATGAATGCATGGTAATATTCCTACAACCAAGTCCGGTAAGAGATGTTCCACGTTCAGTCCAGGTGCAGGTCTTTCAGTCTAGTCCAGGGTGGACAGATTAGGGAGGCAGGGTAGAATACAGGGACAGTGGCAGAGGTGGGGACAACAGAGAAACCACAGAAGAAACGCCATCATCTAAAGGAGGTGACTGCCTGAGGTCAGGAGTTTGAGACCAGCCTGGCCAAAATGATGAAACTCCGTTTCTACTAAAAATACAAAAATTAGCCGGACGTGGTGGCACACGCCTGCAATCCTACCTACTGGAGAGGCTGAGACACGAGAATCACTTGAACCCTGGAAGTGGAGGTTGCAGTGAGCCGAGATCATGCCCCTGCACTCCAGCCTGGGTGACAGAGTGAGACTCCATCTCAAATAAATAAATAAATAAATATGAACAAAAAATAAAAAAGGTGACTGATGGGTCCCTGTGAGTGAGGCTGGGACCCGGGAGAGTAGAACTCAGTTCTTGGAGAATGAAGACTCACGGGAGGAACTCAGCAGGCAGAGGCCTCAGTGCGCTGCTGGGACTCTCAAACCGCATTCTGCTAGAGCCATCTGTACCTGGAGGGGAAAGAGAAGTCCATTCAAATAATTAGAGATGTCCTGGGCTCATCGAGACCACTCAGCTGTTGCCTGTCCGAAGAGTATTTAGAAGAACTTGCAGTGAAATTTCCAAATAGAATAGGAAGCGGGGTAGTAACTAATTATCTATCCCTTTGGGATATTGGAAAAATGCCCTCAGGTTATCCATTACCCTCTGTAAAATAAATCAGGACAGACTAGAATTCCATGATAATAAACAAGGCCCCAGATCTCATTGGTTTAAAACAGCCAATGGGCTGGGCGCAGTGGCTCATGCCTGTAATCCCAGCACTTTGGGAGGCCGAGGTAGGCAGATCACCTAGGTCAGGAGTTGGAGACCAGACTGACCAACATGGTGAAGCCCCATCTTTACTAAAAATAAAAATAAAAATAAAAAAATTAGCGAGTGTGGTGCCGGACACCTGTAGTCCCAGCTACTCGGGAGGCTGAGGCAGGAGAATCACTTGAACCAGCGAGGTGGAGATTACAGTGAGCCGAGATCACACCATTGCACTCCAGCCTGAGTGACAAGAGTGAAACTCCGTCTCAAAAAAAAAAAAAAAAAAAAAACACATTAAAAAATTAAAACAGCAAATGTCTATTTCTCATTCATGCCACTTGGCCATCATAGGTTAGCCGGTGTATGCTCTGGTGGGGCACCAAGGTCCTCCCCATTTCTCCCTCCCCCCAGCCCCTGGCAACTATACTAACCTACCTTCTGTCTCTGTGGATTTGCCTATTCTGGACATTGCATAAAACGGAATCATACAATATGTGGCTTTTTGTGCCTGGCTCCTTTCCCTGAGCAGGGTGTTTTCAAGGTTCATTCATGTCATAACATGTCTCAATATTTCATTCCTTTTTGATGGCTGAATAATATTCCATTGTTTGAATATACCACATTTTGTTTATCCATTCATCATTTAATGGTCATTTGAATTGTTTCCACTTTTTTTGTCTATTATGAATAATGCTGCTATGAGCAGCTTTTGTGGCATTCCATACGGTTTTGTATGTTGTATTTTCATTTTCATTCATCTCTAAGTATTTTCAAATTTCCCTTGTGTTTTTTTTTCTTTGATTCATTGGTTATTAGGAATGTATTGTTTAATTCTTATTTGTGATTTTCTCAACTCTCTCTGCTATTGATTTTGAATTTAATGCGAAACATTCCACAGTTGTTGATTTTGCATAAACCTACCAAGAAGTTGACATTGTGGACAATTCGATGTGACCCCCATATTGACCACTGATAGTCTCTAAGTGCTTTATGAACTTGCAGACTTGTGTTTTATTCTTCTTTCTTTTCTTTCTTTCTTTCTTTTTTTTTTTTTTTTTTTTTTTTTAAGAAACATGATGCAGATACATGTGTGGGCTTATTAGTTCCTTATTTGTGTTAGAATAATGACCATCCCCAAAAGATGTCCATATCCCAGGGTCTGGAACCTGTGAATCTGTTACCTTATATGGCAAGGGGACTTTGCAGATGTGATTGAGTTAAGGGACTTGGTCTAGGGAGGTTATCCCGGATTATTCAGTGGGACCCAGTGTAATCACAAGGATCCTGATAAGAGAATGGCAGGAGAGTCAGGGTGAGAAAGGAGATGCAACAGCAAAATCAGAGGTTGTAGTGATGAGCTCTGAGGATGGAGGAGGGGGCCACCAGCTAATGAATGTAGGCGACCTTTAGAAGCTGCAAAAGGTAAATAGCTCCATTAGAGCCTCAAGAAGCAATGAAGCTCTGCCAACACTAGGATTTTAGCCCCAACCTCTGATCTTCAAAATTGTAAGTAAATAAATTTGTGTTATTTTAAAAGCCACTAAATTTTTGGCAATTTGTCACAGTGACAATAGAAAACAAATACACCAAGGAATGGATGATTTCATCATTTTACAGTTTTTTTAAAAAATATATAATTCTGTCAGTTTGGCAAAAGTGAGTAAGGGCTAAACACCTGGCTTATGGAGTCAGATGACCTGAATCCAAACTGTGGTGAGAAGCTCTATGAATTGGGCATATTACTTAACTTGCTTGGGTTTCAATGTACATTTTTGGAAAAATGAATCCATCTTATAAGATTGTTGTAAGGATTAAATGAGTTAATGCAGTAATACTGTTACAACAGTGTCTGGCTCGCAGTAAACACTTAACAAATTTTAGTTGATTTATATAATATATTGTTGCACATTTCAGCAAATACTAGAGCTAGGAAGTAGAATTGTGTTGAGAATGCTGTATTGCTGTGTCCGGATTGCTGCTGTCACAGCCATATTAATTGCTTACAAATCAGAGAAGGAGCATTCTGAGCAGCACGTGGTGCCAGGCTGTAGGTGTCTGCAGTGCTCAGGAAAAGCCCCGATGCTCCCCAGTGGCTGCACCTGCTCCCTCGGGAAGGAGTCTCTTTTTTTGTTCCTCTTTCAGTTTCTGAAGAGAACAGAACATGGTGCCATCTGGTTTGGGTCGTTATTTAAACCCAGTTTCATTTCTGTTTATAAAGGTATTAAATGCTCCAGGCTATATTTGAAACAGTTTCAGGATCAGCATGACTTGTACTGTTTCTGGCTTACGCCGAGAGGTTGCTGTTCCCAGTGACTAAGCTGAAGTACGTGTAGGATTTGAAGGGACTGATTCAGGCTTTGTGAGTGGCTGTGACCACACTCTATGTGTGTGTGTGTGTGTGTGTGTGGACACCGCCTGAGTGTGTTCATTTCAGCTGCAGCAAGAGTTGTGTTACAAGGATAGCATAGGCAGCCCTGCCTATTACAAGAGTGATGCATGAAATGTGAAACAGATCTTTAACGCTGTGTGAAGCAGGCTCTTTTAAGGTCAACCACACTGTTTCTGGGGAAAAAGAAAATATTGCCTAACCCTTCAGGTCATGGAGACCTAAGTTTTTGCATCTTTCTCACAGTTTTACAGTTTTAGCACCTACATTTAGGTCTTTGATCCCTTTTGTGTTCGTTTTTATGGATAGTGAGAAGTAGGGGTTCAAATCCAATTTTTTTTTTAATCTAGATATTCAGTTGTCCCAGAATCATTTGTTGAAAAAGCTCTTCTTTCCCCCATTGAATTGTCTTAGCACATTTTTCAGACATTACCCAACCACAAATGTAAGGATTTATTTTTGGACACTCAGTTCTATTTAACTGATCTAAATCTCTATCCTTATGGAAGTACCACTCTGTCTTGATTATTGTAGCTTTGTAGCAAGTTTTAAAATTGGGAAGTGTGAGTCTTCCCACTTTGTTCTTCTTCTTTCAAGGTTGTTTTGGTTATTTTGGGCCCTTGCATTTCCATGTGAATTTTGAGATCAGCTTGTCCGTTTTCGTATAAAAGGAAAAAAAAAGGCAGTTGGGATTTTGATAAAGATTGTGTTGAATCTGTAGATTGACTTGGGGAATATTGCCATCATCACAGTATTAATTCTTCTGGTCCATGAATGCAAGATTTCTTTCCACTTATTTAGGTCATCTTTAATATATCTGAACACTGTTCTGCAGTTTTCAGTGCACAGTTTTATATTTCTTTTGTTAAATTATCGTAAGTATATTTTATGCTGCTGTAAATGGAATGGTTTTCTTATTTTAATTTTCAGATGAAAATAAGAAAATGATTGGTCATCATCTTCAGTCATCATCTCGGATAGTGGCATTATGCTTGGCTTTCCTAAGTTTTCTTTTTGAATCTGCATTCTTCTTCTTTTTTCTTTCGAGATGGAGTCTTACCCTGTCACCCAGACTGGAGTTCACTGCTAGTGTATAGAAATACAGTTGATTTTTGTATATTGATTTTGTACCCTATGACCTTGCTAAATTCATTTGTTAGCTTTCTGTGGATTCTTCAGGATTTTCTGTATTCAAGTTCATGTCACCTGTGAATAGATTATTTTACTTCCTTTCCAATCTGGATGCCTTTTCTTTCTTTTCCTTGCCTAATCACCCTGGCCAAACCCTCCAATGTAAGGAGAAGTCATGGGAGCAGATATCCTCATCTGGTTCCTGATGTTAGGGGGAAGTATTTCATCTTTTACCTTTAAGGATGTTAGTTGTGAGTTTTTGTTGATGCCTTTAACTGTATCAGGTTGTGGAAATTCCCTTGCATCACTAGTCTGTTGAGTGTTTTTATCATGAAAGGGTGTTGGATTTTGTCAAATGCTTTTTTCTGCATCTCTTGAAATGGTCACGTGGTTTTTGTCCTTTATTAATATACAGATAGGTGTATTACCTTGATTAATTTTCATATTCAAACCAGCCTAGCGTTCCTCCTGAGAACTTCCATACAACTTTCATTTTACAATGTCACCCTCTTGCTGTTGGGGCCATACCACCTTACAACTTGCCCAGTTCAGGATGGCAATTCCGACTGCATAATCACTTGATATGTCTTGACCAGATGCTCGGTTTTGACCAGAGCTCAGTAGCACACCTGGGGTGCTTTGTGAATGATGTGTGGTTCTTTGTGGGAGCTTGCATGGCCTTGTTGTAGAACTCTAAGGGTTTTCATAGTGACTCTCTTATAGGGGCTTGTCAGAAAGTCCATATGGTTCCTTTTTCTACCACAGATAACTCTAGGACTGTGAGAGCTGCTAGGTATTGGGGGGGCAGGCATCGGGCTGTTTGTACTGCAGCCTGGACTGACTACAGAATCCATTAACTAACTGCTCACCCCAGTCAGAGCCATCAACCTTTCACGTCTCTAGATACATAGATTCAAGCAGTATGACAAGCGTGGAATGTGCTGCTTTCCATAGACCTGTCAAGCACTGCGCTTTGTTCTTAATGGTACAATGTACAAAATGCAGTATCTTGTTCTTCTTTTTTGAGAGGATGCTGTAGTATGCCTCAGACCTCTGGATTTCTAAAAACTCCCCAAATGAAGCAGGTACCTGAGTCTTTTAAGGGTTTGTCTCACATTTCCTGTAATGTAAGTTTCTCACTAAAGTACTCAGATCACTTACCACTGCTTTCTCATTAGGTCCAATTAGCATAGTGTCACCAATCTATGGATCCATGCGATTGATTATCTGTGGAATGTCCGGATGGTCCAGGACCCTTCAGATTATATTACAATGGAGAACAAGAAAATTAACCAAAACCTGGGCAAGACTGCAAATGTGTGCTACTATCCATCCCATGTGAATGTGAACTTCTTTGGATTCCCTTTATTGATGGGTATGAAAAGGAGTATGTCGGTCATATGTATAGCTGTGTACCACATGCCCAGGACTGTGTAATCTGCTCTAATAAACATACCACATCTGGCACAGCAGCTACCATTGAAGTTACAACCTGGTTAAGTTTGTGGGGATAGCCCACTGACATCTCCCTTTATCCATCTGGCTTTTGCAGAGGTCTGACTGGTGGATTAGACAGGAATGTGTTAGAAACCACTGGTGTTGCCCCCTCCCCCTCCCCGCATCTTGAGGATGGCACTAATCCATGCCATTCCCCCGGAACATGTTTGGATTCTAGGAGTGCTGGTCATGCATCCTTGGTATTCTCCTTCTCATCTAAAAATATACCCCCTGAGAATCTGAGCAGAACCAGGCATTCTGTCTCCCATGATAGAAGTTGCAGACACTTTCCCCTTTTCCTTTTCGTAGAGATCACGCGAGATTTTGACAGCACGTTGCCTTTTTAAATAACACCAGCTTTGGTCATCATCTCAGATAGTGGGATCATGCTTGACTTTCCTTTAAGTTTTCTTTTTAAATCTGCATTTTTTTTTTTTTTTTGAGATAGAGTCTTGCTCTGTTGCCCAGGCTGGCATGCAAAGACACGATCTCGGCTCACTGTAAACTCCGCCTCCCAGATTCAAATGATTCTCCTGCCTCACCCTCCTGAGTAGCTGGAATTATAGGCACCCACCATGCCTGGATAATCTTTGTGTTTTTAGTAGAGATGGGTTTCACCATGTTGGCCCAGGCTGGTCTCGAACTTCTGACCTCAGGTGATACACCTGCCTTGGCCTCCCAAAGTGTTGGAATGACAGGCATGAACCACCACAGCCACCCTAAATCTGCATTCTCAATATACTGTCTGAACACACCTAACCAGGTTCAATATTGGCTTTATTATTTTGATGACATAGCCCCATTCTGGGAAGTTTCTTGTTATTTCAACCTCATCCCAGTGGTTCTTTAATGGTCAGAAAATATGATAGGATAAAAATATGAAAAACATCATAAAATAAAAACTCATTTGTTCTAAGTAAGTAATACATTTAAAATCTGTATTTAAAAAAAATTCTGTATTAAGGCAATAAACATATGTGTGTTGGGCTATGCCAGGCCTGCCACATACCTGATGACAGTGTTGACTAGGCACCTGTGGCATAGTCAGGACTTGCCTAATGGCAGTGCCCTTTGGATTCTATCTCCTAAGCCTTTGCCCTGATTGTTTGCCCAATTGGTGGTAAAATTAAGTGAAAGCAACATGAATTTGTCTAGGCTTTCTTCTTGCCAGTCTTCAAAACCTGGACCAGTCTTTATTGGACTGGCTTAGCTCAATAGAAAAAGATTCTCGACTTCACAGACAGAAATGGAAATTTAAAAAGCAATGAGATACTATTTATGCCCATCAGACTGGCAATAATTTAAAAGTCTGTTAATACCTATTGTTGCCAGGGAATTAGGAGAACACTTATATGCTACTGCTCTTCAGAGAGCAATTGAAATACCTATTCAAATTAGAGACCTACATACCCTGCAAACTGAGTGCTCCATTCCCAGGTGCATGTTCTAGCAAAATCTTCACATTTAGACCAGACAACATGTACAAGAATTTTTGTAGCAGCAGGACTTTTTTTTTTTTTTGAATAATGATAAATTGGAGAAAAAAACAAAAAAAAACAAAAAAAAAAAACACCTTGGAAATCTGTTAATCTGTTCGTGTAAGAAAGTGAATTAACTATAACTACATGTATCAATATGGAAAGGCCTCAAAATCATAATGTTGGGTAAAAAAAGAAAGACTCAGAGAACTTTATTCCTTCCCTGTAACAACTTGCCACACATTTGGTGGCTTAAAATAACAAATTTATTCTCTCACAGTTCTGGAGGCCGGAGTTGGAAATCACTTCCACTGGGCACACACAGAGGTGTTCGAAGGCCTGCCCACGCCAGAGGCTCTTGGGGAGAGTCCCTTTCTTGTCTGTTCCAGCTCTGCCTCCTCCTCTGTTGTGTGAGTAAAACCTCCCTCTGTCTCTTTGATAAGGATAAGGTGAAATAGTGTCTAGTAGGACAATTCAGGAAATTCTTCCCATCTCAAGATCCCTAACTTGACCCCTTCTGCAAAGACCTGCTTCACTCCCATCTGCAAAGACCATTTCTAGGTTCCAGGGATAAACTCTGATACCTGTTATTCAGTTACTGACAGTGTGACATGATGAAAATGAAGTGTTAAAACATGGACTGCAATATTGTTTATTCCAGCAAATGGTGAGTGGTCCATCCTTCTCCAAGCGCTTTGTCTTCTTCTTCTCATGGTCTCTGGCATCTCGGAGAGTCCATGTGGTCTGGGTTAGGCTAACACATACCAGCAGAAGTGATGCGTGCAACTTCCGACAACCTAGGTGCACCTGTCTCGCCCTGCCTGGGAGCAGATCCATCCTCAAACCTGCAGACAAGGATAACGCTGTAGTGGGTACTGAGAAAAAAAAAAAAAAAAAAAAAAGAAGGAAACTAAAGGAACTTTTGGAGCAGAAATACATTTCTATCTTTTTCAAGCTGGTATATTTTGAGCTTCTGTTGCTACAACAGTTTCATCTTTATCCTAACGAATACCCATACATGTATTAGTAGAAATATAAAGGTGTCCAGGAAATAACGTCAGACTGAGGAGAATGGGGCTTGAGGGAAGACAGGTGGCAAGAGGATGTGTAAGGAATACACAGTCATATCTGCAAAATGTTTTTTTGTTAAGTTCAGTGGCAAACTAATGGATGTTCCTTATATTATTCCCTATGCTTTTTTCAATGTCTGATTTATTTTGCTTTAAAACTCTATACTAATGGTGGATGAGAAACTAAATGTTATAGAAGGGATAAATGATAACAAATTATTTGGATAAATTGTCACAGATGAAAGGCTATTTGACTGCACTGAGCTTTTTCTGGAACACTACTTGCTTCATAGGATGAGGATAATGAATCGTGTGTATTAGATTTCTTCCCAGGGGATCAAGGGTGAGAATTTGCCCTGCGGGGAATAATGTGCTCTAAATCCATATATTTCCTACACTTTTAGATACAAAGACCTTCAGGCAAAGAAACACCTCTGACATCAAGATCAGGAAGTCACAGAGAGTACTTGGGTACACATTCAGAAGTTTCAAGGATTTTCTGTTCATTTATTAAAGCTTAACATTTGCTGTACAAGTTTGCAACAGGCCAAGGTCAAGTGAAGAAGGAAAATAATGTTTAACTCCATTACAAGCAAGAAGGCTTTTGATACAGACTTCATAATGTTCTTTGAGGGAGCAAGCATATGAGGTTTGTACATTGAATGGATGTTCTAGATTGAGCAAAATATCCTCTACCCAGTCTCCTGCAGAGAGCGTGGGTGAAATAGAAATGTATTTCTGGATAGAAAGAGCAATGTATTGCGTGCATTCTCAAGAAGTCTAGCTGAGCAAAACCTTAAGATTTCTGGTTGTTGCTATACCCTAGACACCAACATGAACGCTTAGCATAAAGGTAAAGGTACCTCAAGGCCCAAGATTAAAAATTCCATTGGGCATAACTCAGTGCTCTGAAAATCTAGATTTCTCTAATACCAGAGGGTAAGAGCCAAGCAGGAGTTTGTCCTGCCCATCCCTGCCTTCCTCTATCCCTGGAACTCACACTGTAAGTTTGCTCTACTCTTAAACAAAAACACCTATGTTTCAAAATTTTTATTTTAAGTTCTGGGGGTACATGTGTAGGACATGCAGTTTTGTTACATAGGTAAACGTGTGTCATGGTGGTTTGCTGCACCCATCAACCCGTCACCTAGGTATTAAACTGCACGTGCAATAGCTATTTGTCCTAATGCTCTCCCTCCTGCCAACCCCCCACTCCCTGATAGGTCCCACTGTGTGATGTTCCCCTCCCTGTGTCCATGTGTTCTCATTGTTCAGCTCCCACTTGTGAGTGAGAACATGCAGTGTTTGGTTTTCTGCTCCTGCGTTAGTTTGCTGAAGGTGATGTCTTCCAGCTCCATCCATGTTCCTGCAAAAGACATGATCTCATTCTTTTTTATGGCTGCATAGTATTCCATGGTGTATATGCATCACATTTTCTTTATCCAGTCTATCACTGATGGGCATTTGGGTTGGTTCCATGTCTTTGCTATTGTGAAGAGTGCTGCAATGAACATACGCCTATTTTGTTTTTAACCCGCACTATTTATAGTCTTGTTTTCAGCATTTTGGTAGGCAATGCCTGGTCTGCTCCCCTCCTCCCTTCTCTGAGTTGCCCTTTTCCTCAATTCTCTTTTACCAACCTTTCCTTTTGCCATCCTCTCTACTCTCCTTTTCTCTACGCTTCCCCTTCTTTTTCTCTTGGCCTTGACTTCTGTATCCTATGACAATGCCATGGGGGTTTGGTGGAGAGAGGGGATCTATAAGTGGAAATGAGACACTAGGGAATAATCACAAGAAATGAAACAAATCTTCCGAACTCTCCCCAGCTGTGAGCCCCACACCATGGTTTCCACATGAGCATTCTCCCCACTTTCGGCTGTCTCCCTGACACGTTCCCTAGGAGACTTTTTCCAAGTCAAGGCTGCAGCGTCCAAAGTATTGAAGCACAAACCCAGCCCACTTCCAACAGATCATCCTCTACATAAAATCGGTTTGTATCAGAATGTCCTTGGAATTCCTGTAATGCTTGTCTCCAGAGTCACTTAGCCAGCAATTTGGCTGTTTTTATTTTTTATTTTTCTGATACTCTGGTTGCATAAAGTTAAACAGGTCAAAATGTAATTTCTTTATATGAACAAGATATTCCATCCTCTGATAAATAACTTGGTTTTATATGAGCACTTAATTCCCAGTCCAGTGCTAAGTGTGTATCTCAGTTTTAACTTCTAAGGCAAACAGTGCAAGCCATCATCTTTTGAGTGGAAAGGAGGAAAAATATTTTAATGAATTAGTTCTTGGTCGGGCGCAGTGGCTCACTCCTGTAATCCCAGCAGTTTTGGAGTCCGAGGCAGGAGGATCGCTTGAGCTCAGGAGTTAAAGATCAGCCTGGGAAACATGGTGAAACCCTGTCTCTACACAAAAGTAAAAAATTAGCCGGGGAGGGGGATTGATTGTGTGCATTTGCAGCTAAGCTGCAATGAGTCCCAGCTTCTCAGGAGGCTGAGGTGGAAGATCGTTTGAGCCTGGGAGGGCAAGGCTGCAGTGGCTTAGGATTCTGCCACTGCACTCCAGTCTGGGCAATAGAGTGAGACTCTTCAAAAAAGAAAGAAAAAAAGAAAGAATAAATAATGAATGAGTTCTTGAAAAGAGAGATATAGCTGGGCATGGTGGCTCACATGCTTGTAATTCCAGCATTTTGGGAGGATAACGCGTGTGCATCACCTGAGGTCAGGCATGGTGGTGGGTGCCTGTAATCCCAGCTACTCGGGAGGCTGAGGCAGGAGAATTGCTTGAACCCAGGAGGCCGAAGTTGCAGTGAGCTGAGATTGCACCACTGCACTCCAGCCTGGGTTACAAGAGCAAAACTCTGTCAAAAAGAAAGACAGACAAAAGAGAGAGACAGAGAGGAAGGAAGGAAGGAAGGAAGGAAGGAAGGAAGGAAGGAAGGAAGGAAGGAAGGAAGGAAGGAAGAAAGGAAGGAAGGAAGAGGAGATGTGAAGAATATGTTTGAGAGTTTCTCATACCTTCACATCTGAAAGGAATCATTTTATCCATCCCTCTTTCATGGATGAAGACATTGAGGCCCAGGGGTGGTAAAATTTGCCGAAAGTAGCCTGTGAGTCTGTGGGACGTTCTGCTCCCATCTGGAGAGGAGGAGACACGCACAGCCCTCTCCACCACAAGCAGGATTCCAGACACTGATCCTGCCTCCACCACCTGTCTTCCGTCTGTCCCTCTCAGCATGGCAGTAATGTCCCCTGGAACCATTTCTGTGAAAATCCCCTAAACCAAGCTTGTCTAACCTGTGACCAAGGGGCCATGTGCAGCCCAGGACGGCTTTGAGTGCAGCTGAACACAAATTTGTAAACTTTCCTAAAACATGAATTTTTGGGCATTTACTTTTTCTCATCGGCTTTCATTAGTGTTAGTGTATTTTGTGTGTGACCCTAGACAATTCTTCTTCTCCCAATATGGCCAGGGAAGCCAAAAGACTGGACACCCCCACCCTAACCCCACAAAGTACCGGGGCACCCGTGCTTAGTGCCTTCTCATGCCTGTGGCCCACGTGGTACTTTGGGGGCTGTTTGCTTGCCAGCCTTACGCTCTGAACTGTGAATTCTTTGTGGACAGGAATTTTCTTTTTCTTGAATTGCATGATGCAGGGCTCCCCATAGGGCCTGGCACCTCGCAGATGCTGACCATGTATTTGTTGGAGGCTTGGATCCAGGTTCTCTGACCTCCCAGAGCAGGGCCCTTGCCTTTATGCCAGGACCCTCTAAGACCTGACAGTGCCCTTTCATTGAAGACAGTGCTTTCTTTCTCCTGGGTGGTTCGTAGGCAAAGAGATTGGTTGTCTGTGTTAAAGCTCTAGACTTGCCTCAGTAGAGATAAAAACTCCACTGTGACTCTGCTGATGCTCTGAGCAGCTTAGAGAATGTCAGAACCGGCTGGGCACGGTGGCTCAAGCCTGTAATCCCAGCACTTTGGGAGGCCGAGATGGGCGGATCACAAGATCAGGAGATCGAGACCATCCTGGCTAACCCGGTGAAACCCCGTCTCTACTAAAAAATATAAAAAACTAGCCGGGCGAGGTGGCGGGCGCTTGTAGTCCCAGCTACTCGGGAGGCTGAGGCAGGAGAATGGCGTAAACCCGGGAGGCAGAGCTTGCAGTGAGCTGAGATCCGGCCACTGCACTCCAGCCTGGGTGACAGAGCGAGACTCCGTCTCAAAAAAAAAAAAAAAAAAAAAAAAAAAAGAGAATGTCAGAACCTCAGGCAGAGGGCTCAGGGCAGCTGAATGTTACATGGTGTTCACATACTACATGCTACATATTCCATGCTACTACCAAAAGCCGCTGCCTCCAGGAACTCTCGCTGAGATACTCAGATGTAACTTTTTCTGTTACTCTTTGTGGAGAAGCAGACCATAAATAACTTAAAAATGTTATTCTAGGCCAGGCATGGTAGTTCACGCCTGTAATGCCAGCACTTCGAGAGGCCAAGGCAGGTGGATCAACTGAGGTCAGGAACACGAGACCAGCCTGGACAACATGATGAAACCCCATCTCTACTAAAAATACAAAATTACCCAGGAGTGGTGGTGGGCTCTTGTAATCCCAGCTACCTGGGAGGCTGAGGCAGGAGAATCACTTGAACCTGGGAGATGGAGGTTGCAGTGAGCTGAGACGGCACCATTGTACTCCAGCCTGGGCAACAAGAGTGAAACTCTGTCTCAAAAAAAAAAAAAAAAAAAAAAAATTCTATCTATCTATCTATCTATCTATCTATCTATCTATCTATCTATCTATCTATCTATGTATCTATCTATCTATGTATCTATCTATGTATATAATTCTACTTGGTAGAACACTGGAAATCGTCTGCTATTTTCTGGCATTTTATCTATGTCAGCTACGTATCCTAAATTGTGATGTCAATGGAATAATTTTTGATGAAATTTATTTATTTATTTTTTATGAGACAGAGTCTTGCTCTGTCGCTGAGGCTGGAGTGCCGTGGCGCAATCTCGGCTCACTGCAACCTCTGCCTCTCGGGTTCAAGCAATTCTCCTGCCTCAGCCTCCTGAGTAGCTGGGACTACAGGCACGTGCCACCATGCCCAACTAATTTTTGTGTTTTTAGTAGAGACGGGGTTTCACCATGTTGGCCAGGATGATCTAGATCTCTTGACCTTGTGATCTGCCTGCCTCGGTCTCCCAAAGTGCTGGGATTACAGGAGTGAGCCACTGTGCCCGGCTGGTGAAACGTATTATTAAAGTGGCTTCTCCTTTATCCTTCCTAGTCGTTAAATCTCTCTGTGTAATATTTTACTGTGTTTAAGTTTCTCAAAACATTTTAGAACCTGAAAATTCCTCTGCAATTATCTAAGCTTCCTGTATGCAGGAGGAAACTGAGGCACAGGACGCTTCAGGGTCGGCTGCGTCTCTGCCCACCGGCCTTGCCCGCCTGCTGCCTCTTGCCTCTGCTCTCCCCAGCCCTCACACTGCTGGCGATGTGTCACTCAACCTGGGACTCTGCATTCTAATTATTGCAAATTAGTAATCCACACGAAATGCCACACCTAACTATGTCAATGTTATCAATGTGTTCCACGTGTAATTATTAATAACATCTCTTTTTTCCTTCCTTCCTTCCTTCCTTCCTTCCTTCCTTCCTTCCTTCCTTCCTTCCTTCCTTCCTTCCTTCCTTCCCTCCCTCCCTCCTTCCTTCTTGCTTTCTCCCTCCTTCCCTCCCTTCCCTCCCCTCCTTCCCTCCCTTCCCTCCCCTCCTTCCCTCCCTTCCCTCCCCTCCTTCCCTCCCTTCCCTCCCCTGCCTCCCTCCCTCCCTTTCTTCTTTCCTTTTTGAGACTGGGTCTGTCTGTTACCCAGAGGCGAGTGCAATAGCGTGATCATAACCCACTGTAACCTCGAGCTCTTGGGCTCAAGTGATTCTCCCACCTTGGCCTCCTGAGTAGCTGGGACTACAGGTGTGCACCGCTATACTTGGCTAATATTTTTTACTTTGTGGTAGAGACAGAGTCTCACCATGTTGCCCAGTCTGTTCTTGAACTGCTGGGCTCAAGTGAGCCTCTCGTCTCGGCCTCCTAAAGTGCTGGGTTAATAGGCATGAGGCACCGCACTTAGCCAGAATGTATTATTTTCTGACTGGCTTAGGTAAGAGAGTAATTACTTTTTTGTTGTTTGTTCCTTCGGGGCTGTGGTACTGGGCTATTCCACTACTTTATTCCAAAAACAATAAAAAGGCAACTATGCTGATACAGCAATTGATGGCTCATTCTCTTCAATTTAATCCACTGTGAATGAGTCTCCGCTGCGTTCCAGGTGCTGTGATGGCTCCTTAGGGCTACAGAAGTGGCTGGAAGCGGATTTTATTGTTGACAAAGTGGCTAATAAGCTCTCTTTGCCCTTCCCCATTTTACTACCATTCAGCTCATGCCATGAAGCTAATTTTTCCAAAACAAAATGGAAGATAGCACCTAAAAGTGGGAGGACATATTGTCGTAGAGGAAGGCTGGGCTGGGCACACCTATTGTCTCTGCCCACCCAGCCTGGGGGGGTGTTCACAGTTTGAGACACACCACAGTTGTGGAATACTGCCCTTGCAGCCGGTTCACTGAAGCTGAGTTTTCCCACTTGTCCTTGAAGTTAAAATTCAATGAAAGCATTCTCATTGTATCAGAGTCACATTTTCCATGGGGAGCAGCTCAGCCAGGTGATGTCTGACGTCACCAAATAACCAAAATGGTGACAGTTGCATTTGGCTGGTCACAGAGATAGATCCCTAAGGTTATGTCAATACCACTCCAAGTTCTCAAAGCTCCCAAGAAGCAGGAATCTAAGCGCAATGAACCACCAAGACCTTGTCTGGACTTGCAGGAGAGAACTGAGGGGCTGCCTGAGGCTCTGTGTTCAGCGCCTCGGATGATCTTAGGATGGTGAGGGTCAGTGACACTGCGAGCCGTGAGTCCTTTGACAGTGGGTCCGTGGCCCGCCCTGCTGAGTGGCAGGCATATGGCCACCTTCCTGAAGATCGCAAATTGGAGACGGGGCGAGTCTCCATGATAACATCTAGGTTACAGCGTTGTAAAATGCCCCCAGTTATCTTAACAAGTGGAACTTGGTGGGAATGATTTACGAGGACACGATCTCATAGGGAAGGGAGAGCTCCAGCAATAGGAACGAGCTGTGCCTTGTCCGTGGGAAACCCCACCCGGGTTCTGGGGTGTTAGGTTGCTATGGAATGGCAAGGTTTGATTGCTGTTGATATAACGAAAGTCTGACCCAGGACTAAAGGAATAAAGTAGAGAAAACGCAATAAGCAGCCATCCCAGAAAACCAATGCTCATAAAAGTGCTTGTGACTGGACACTGATTTTGGCTTCCTATTGACTACAATTGGACCTAAACCGGTCAGTAAAATGGTGCTAGCCGCTTTGTTGTTCCATGCATTTATTTGATAAATATTTATTGAATGCATATGGTGTGAAGCATTGTTCTAAACTCTGGCTATAACAAAGTAGAAAAAGGAAAATCCCTGATCTCATTGAGTTGGCTAAATAAATATAAATTCATTTTGACCTTGGCATATTTTTATGTTAGTCTAGCAAGTGTTCCTGGGATGGAATGAAGTACAATATGGATATGGTACATCAGTTTATATCCTGCAGACTGATGGATTAGAGAACTTTCTAGAATATATCCATAGTACCACTGAAAGCTACACATCTGTTTTTTGGTAAATGCAAATCAAGTTACAATACTATTTATACAATGTGATCTCATTTTGCTAAACTATATATACACAGAGAGGGGAAAAAGCACCGAAAGGCTGTACACTTAAATTTTTAAAACTGCCATGGGATAATGGGGACATTTTATTTTTCTCTTTGGGTTTGTCTCTGTTTTCCAAGTTTAATGTGCTAAATGGGCTTTGCTTCTACCTAGAAAACACTCTTTAAAGACTGTATTTTTTGCTTATTAATTAAGAAATGATATTTAGCATTTGCAAATAATTTTGTAATTATTACTTATTCCTTGCCAGTTCCCTCAAATATTAGATAAGTAAGGTGACCCTGATTTGCTGGTTCATGCAGTAGAACCATGAACAGAACTGGAACTTATAAGCCTAAAAATATTAGGCTGCCCACGTGATTCATTCAACTGCGCTCTTCCCATAGGAGTGAAATGAATGCTAACTCCCTTCTCTTGCAAAGGCAGGGCACTGTGCAAGGGTTGGGGTTTCAGTCATTTATTCGGGAAGTGATCCTGACAAGTACAGCGAAGGAGTGGGACGGAAGGTGGGAAGGAAAGCAAGGAAGAGAGGATTTCCACTCTGAGCCACTGGGCACAGTCCTGCTGTGGAGCAAACATGCAGAGAGTATCTGACAACCATCTCCCTGCAGCAGGGAAGCTGAGATATTATATATCCACCAACCTCCATCCCTTGTTGGTTGGGGGTTGCTCCTAAAGGGATTAATTCCTTAGCATTTCCTGCGTGTCCCATGTGCAGGAGAAACAATCTGCTACGGCCAGAGAGAGACCTATGGTATATAAGAATTTGAAATCATAATAGAAATAGGCTTGTATCCTAAGCCTCATTTATTAAAAAAACGAAAAAACATGGAGTGATGATTGCCTATCGGGTACATGAAACCGTGATCAGTGACCATGTTAAATGGAGAACCCTACCACAGGAAGAGACCCAGTCCTTGAGAAGGGCCTTCAGCCGCAGACTGAAGCTGCAGGAGACCTCTCAGGTGAACTAAAGGGACATGAGTTGGAGACGCTGCTGTAACAAATACCTCTAAAGGCTGGGTGCAGTTGCTCATACATGTAATGCTAGCACTTTGGGAGGCCGAGGTGGGCCAATCACTTGAGGTCAGGAGTTTGAGTCCAGTTGGCCAACATGGTGAAACCCCATCTCTACTAAAAATACGAAAATTAGCTGGGCGTGGTGGTGGGCGCCTGTAATCCCAGCTACTCAGGAGGTTGAGGCAGGAGAATCACTTGAACCCAGGAGGCAGAGGGTTGCAGTGAGCTGAGGTCGTGCCACTGCGCTCCAGCCTGGGTGACAGAGCGAGACTCTGTCTCAAAACAAAACAAACCTCTAAAGTTGAGGTTTCTTAACATCATAACATTTTCTTTTTTGCTCTTATAGACTGTTTTGCAGGTCACGCAATTTTGCAAGACAGCTCTTCCTCAAATTGTGTCTATGTTCTCCTATCTCAGAGGTTGTGGAAGGATTTGGGTTTAAGTTGTTTAAAGGATGGGGACACAGCGTGGGATATTGTGTGGCCCAGCCTGGTAGTGAGGATGCCACTTAGACACATATTCCATTTCCCAAAGCTTATTCGTGAGTCTGCAACTAACTTCACAGGAAGTCTGGCCTTCCCACATGCTCAGGGAGAGGAGAAGGAAGTTGGGGAGCCTGTAGCAGTACTCTGGGGGGCTCCCTGTTTCCTTGTCTGAATGCATGGAAGCTCTGGAAACATCTGGTACTTACTGGATACTATATTGTTTAGAAAATGAGTTTGAGGCCGGGCGTGGTGGCTCATGCCTGTAATCCCAGCACTTTGGGAGGCCGAGGCAGGCGGATCACGAGGTCAGGAGATCGAGACTATCCTGGCTAACACGGTGAAACCTTGTCTCTACTAAAAATACAAAAAATTAGCCAGGCGTGGTGGTGGATGCCTGTAGTCTCAGCTACTTGGGACACTGAGGCAGGAGAATCGCTTGAACTCAGAGGCAGAGGTTGCTGTGAGCCGAGATCCGACCATTGCACTCCAGCCTGGGCGACAGAGCGAGGCTCCGTCTCAAAAAATAAATCAATTAATAAATAAATAAAATAAATAAAAGTAAAAAAAGAGTTTGAGTTTTTTATGTCGCCGATTTCAGGTGCAAATGGTTCATATTGAGGCACACAGAAGAGACACCATGGTACACAGCAGCACATGCTTCTGGCTGAGAATCAGAACAACCAAGACCGAATTCTGGACCTGCTCTCAACCGAGTATGTGATTTGGGACATGATAACCTCTTGATCTGAAAAATAATAAACTCTCTTTTGTTATCATAGTTAAGTGATGATTGTTAAATATTTTTAAAAGAATATATGTTTTTACATGTATATACGACATGCATGCCAGCGTAAGAAGCTACACACATATAACAAGGCCAGGTGCGTTTAGACATGGGACTAGGATGTGCACTTCTGAGCATTCTGTTGTCTTGTTGAACTCCTCTTTCCGTTTATCAATCTTTGCATTATCTTTCTCCCGCCTCGGAAAAGCAGTGCGTTAGCGCGGTGGAACTCTGACTGGCCAGGCAGGTGTGTGTCATCAGGGGTGAGTGGGTGCTGGCAGCAGCTGTGGGTGAAATCCCGTTCTAGGTAGACTGGCGTAGAAGAAAGAACACAGGTCTTGTTGTGAAACCCAAAGAAATCACAGCCCTGTAGTCAATCTTGTCTCACCCGCAGGCCATAAGCGTTGCTGAGTTCTACTGTTTCTAGGGCGAGAGGGGCTTTGGGCTGTTTAGTAGACACCTGAGACCAGTAAAGTGCATACCAACTAGAAGGCTGCATTTTCTAGCTAACAAAACAGCGCATGGGGCCAAAGAACAGGGAAGTCTTGTTTCAGCAAGGTCTGCACAGTCAAAGAAGTAGAGCGAAGGACCGTGATTTCAGGGAACTCAGCTGAAAGCATCGGAGATTGTTATAGAAACAGCGTATCCATCCACAGTCTTAATTATTTCAGAAAAAAAGACTGGATGATGGTTTCCTATTGGGTACATGAAACAATGGCCATGTTAAATGGTTTCGGTGACTTTTTTTTATTCTTCCCTTACGTATTCATTTTTCTGAGAATTACTGATTTACTGGTCACAGATCAGAATTTGTATCAGACATTGGGTCATCTCTCCTGGCTGCTTCTATCTGGTCAGAGGAAGCCTATTAGGTCCTGCCAGACCGAAAGAATGGCTGTCACGTGTTCACCTGGATTGTTCCGAGTAACTGTTGATAAAACAACGACCCATTGGACTCCTATCTCCAGAGACACAGTTTTCTGAATTAAAGCAATAATAGTGAAAACTAAGTTTCTGTCTTTTAGACAATGCAAATGACCGAAATATGCAATGATTTCCCGTAACTAAACAAGAGGTCATGAGATCCAATGAGGAATAAAAAGCTGAGATAGATGCAGCACGTGCTAAGTGCTCTTCTAAACATTTCACACACATTAACTCATTATGTCTCCCAACCGCACTATAGGGTAAGTACTATTATCGTTCCCATTGCATAGAAATGGAAATAGGTGAGACCAGGTAATTTTGCTGGAGAAACGACTTAATCTTCCTATATTAATAAATTGCCATTTCATGTTATTGCATGGAAAAGAGCACTACCTAAAAGAGAATGATGATTTGTTTTTTTCACCAAAGCATTGAAAAGTTTGGAGTCATGAAATTTGATCAAAAGTATACAGAGACTCTAGTCAGATCACACTGGTTGATATACAGGAAGACTTTTTGTTTACTCTTTTAATCGACAAATACAATAATTATCTACCCTATACTGGCATCTGAGATGCAAGGACGAATATGCTTCAAGGAGCTGTTAGGCAGTGGGGGAAATGGACACTTAACGGCTGGGTGTGGTGGCTCACACAACTGTTACCCCTGCACCCTGCATTTTGGGAGGCTAGCGGGGAAGATGGCCTGAGCCCAGGAGTTTGAGACCAGCCTGGGCAACACAGCAAGACTTCATCTCTATTATTTGTTTACCATCAAATAGAATAAAAGCTACAAATAAAGTATGTGGAAGGTAGGGAAGGGCAAAGTGGGGATTGACAGTAATAGCTGGCACTTATCACTTATTCTGGGTTAATCCTTTCAACCCTTACAAAGCCTCTATGATGCAGGTACTATGATTACCCCATCTTAAGACACAAGGAAACTGAGGTAGTGAGGGGTTCAATAGTAGGTCCAGGGCTCCCAGGAGAGGTAATCCACTGGGGCCCTGAGTGTCTCTTCCTCGTCCTGTGGGTGTGCATGCTGGATGGCCCATTTTCTGGGCTGTGTCTTGGGATTGCAGCAAGCAACCTTGAAGGATGAGGTAGTGTTTTTCCCTGGACAAAGAGAAGGTTTTTTTTCCACTTTAAAGAAATTTTATTTTTATAGATTCGGGGGTACATGTGCCGCTTTGTTACATGGATATATTATGTAATGCAAGGTTTGAGTTTCTAGAGTACCCATCACCCAAATAGTGAACATTGTACCCAATAGGTAATTTTTCAGCCCTCATCTCCCCTCCTGCCCTCCTCTCTTTTGGGGTCCTCAACATCTATCATTTACCTCTGTGTACTCATGTGTACCTCTTGTTTAGCTCCCACTTATAAGTGATAACATTCAATATTTGATTTTCTGATTCACTTAGGACAATGGCCTTCAGCTCCAACGATATTGCTTTGAAAGACATGATCTTGTTCTTTTTTATGGCTGCATAGTATTCCATGGTGTATATGTACCACATTTTTCTTTTCTTAAACTTTTAAGTTCAAAGGTACATGTGCAGGTTTGTTACATAGGTAAACTTTTGTTATGGGAGTTTGCTGTACAGATTATTTCATTAAGTCTAGTATCCATTAGTTATTTTTCCTGATCCTCTTCCTCCTCCAGCCTTCCACCCTCCATAGGCCCCAGTGTCTGTTATTACCCTTGTTGTGTCCATGTGTTCTCATCTCTTGGCTCCTGCTTATAAGTGAGAACATGCAGTATTTGATTTTCTGTTCCTGCATTAGTTTGCTGAGGATGATGACCTCCAGCTCCAGCCATGTCCCTGCAAAGGACATGATCTCATTATTCTTTATGGCTGCATAGTATTCCATGGTGTGAATTATACCACATTTTCTTTATCCAATCTATTATTGATGGGCATTTATAATTCATCCATGGACTCAGGTCGATTCCATATCTTTGCTGTTGTAAATAGTGCTGCGATACACATATGAGAGAAAGTGTCTTTTTGATATAATGATTTCTTTTCCTTTGGGTAGCTACCCAGCAGTGAGATTGCCAGGTTGAACGGCAGTTCTGTTTTTAGTTCTTTGAGGAATCTCCACCCTGTTTTCCACAGAGGTTGTACTAATTTGCATTCCCACCAACAGTGTATGAGTGTTCCCCTTTCTCCACACGGAAGGCTTTTTATTCCGCTTCTCATAAAAGTGATGATTTCCCAAGCTCAAGCTCAGGGTTCCTCTCCTGTCAGGTGACTGGCCTTGCACGCAGGCATCCACAGGGAGCCATCTGCATCACCACCGTAAGACTCAGGGGCACAGGGAACCAGCAACCGTGCAGCTCTGTCTACTGCTTTGGTCATGATTCACAAAGTCCTTTGTCTCTGACCCAGGAGTTCCATGTCTTCTGCCAGCACCTGTGAAACAGCAACAGCGAACTAGAGAGCTTGGATGTGACATAAAATCTCAAACTCTGCACAGTTCCCATTTCTATGGAATGGGAACGATGACAGTGCCTACCCTATAGTGCCGTTGGGAGAAATAATGAGTTAATGTATGTGAAATGTTTAGCACGTGATGCATCTGTCTCAGCTTTTTATTCCTCATTGGATCTCATGACCTCTTGTTTAGTTACAGGAAATCATTGCGTATTTCAGTCATTTGCATTGCCTAAAAGACAGAAACTTAGTTTTCACTACTACTGCTTTAACTCTGCACATAGCTAGTAAGTGGTGGAACCTGATTTGAACCTGGACAGTTTGGCTTAGAAATCCACCATCTTAAACACTACTAATAAGGCATCAAAGATAGGCAACTAACTTCCTGGCAGAGTAAAGTCAGATTTTTAAAGACAATGGGGTGTTTGGAGGGGATTTTGAAGCATGAATGGGGATTTAACAGAAAAATAAGGGAGAAAGGAAGTTCCAGGTAGAGGGAGCGAGGTGTAATAAGGCTGGAAGAAGCACTCAGATGTTCTGGACACTACAAGAAGGGAGTGGTAAGACTGCAGTGCCTGGTAGAATTTTGCTTGGGACTGGGGTGAGAGATGAGGCTGGAGAGACAGGCAGAGGCCAGAATAATATGGGTATGTGTGCCCACTTAGCTTATAGAATGCCTTTTAAGACTTATAGGCAAGTGGCTGGGTGCAGTGGCTCACGCCTGTAATCTCAGCTGAGGCCGAGACGGGTGAATCACTTGAGGCCAGGAGTTCAAGACCAGCCAGGCCAATATGATGAAATCCCATCTCTACTAAAACTACAAAAATTAGCCAGATGTGGTGGCAGGCGCCTGTAATCCTAGCTACTCAAGTAGCTGAGGCAGGAGAATCGCTTGAACCCAAAAGGCACAGATTGGGTTCAAGCGATTCTCCAGGCTGGGTGACAGAGTGAGACTCTGTCTCATTAAAAACAAACAAAATTGTAGGCAAGAAAGTGACACTATCAGATTTGTGTTTTTGAAAGATCCCTTGGGAATATTGTGCAAGACGGATTGGAGAAGTCAGGGAGATCAAGGTAGAAGCAATTGAAGTGATCAAGTAAGATGTAATGAGGGCCTGAACTTTGTAGCGTGTACAGTTTAAGTGCTGATATTTTAATGTAATGCATAATGATAGCAGTAATTAGCTTGCAATTACTCCAGCCAAAGACGTTGTATTTTTAATTCCCAAGTCTTGATCTTTTTACTTTATACAAGAAATAGGAGAAGGTCAACTGAGAAAAGTGATCTTCTTTCTTTCAATTTAGACAGGAGAGACTAATGAGAAGCTGGGTCTCTGCCACCCTAAGACTGAGGTAAGCACACATAACACTGAGACAGAGACTCTATCTTTCTTCATTATGGCAAAGAAGAGTAGAAAATGCTAACAGGAATTCCCATCCAAAGCAGAGATTCTCGATCCTTTCCGAGCTCAGCCCTCTAGGACAGAGTATCATATCCCATAAGCACACATAAGTTGCTTTTTCTTCTTCTCCTTTTTTTTTTTTTTTTTTGAGACAGAGTTTTGCTTGTTTGCTTTTGTTGCCCAGGCTGGAGTGCAATGGCGCAATCTCGGCTCACTACAGTCTCCACCTCCAGGGTTTAAGAAATTCTCCTGCCTCAGCCTCCTGAGTAGCTGGGATTACAGGCGTGTGCCACCACACCCGGATAATTTTTTCTGTTTAATAGAGACAGGGTTTCTCCATGTTGGTCAGGCTGGTCTTGAACTCCTGACCTCAGGTGATCCGCCCGCCTCAGCCTCCCAAAGTGCTGGGATTACAGGCGTTCTTCTTCTCCTTTTTAAGGAAAAACTCTACTAACAACAAGGATCATCATGGACACAAACTTAGGGGTATTGACAATGGTGTTGAGGATGGTGACTTCATTCGCTTTTGTTAGGAGATGCAGATATCTATTCTTGGTTCCCAGTGTTCACAGTCTTTAAGTTTAGTTACTGGAAATTACAGTTTAAAGTATTGTTGGTGAAGATATGCTTCACTGCACATGGTAGGCTTAGCCAAACAATCCACAATAAATAAAATTAATGATAATGAAACTAAACAAACTGTGGTTTGTTAAAAAGCAATGATAGCAGCCACTGGAAAATTTAACTTGGGCAGGATACCCTAAATCGCCTAACATCCATTCACTCTTCCTCCTTCTTAAAAGAGCCCAGAGTTTATTGAGAAATATATTCTCCCCTATACAACCAAGCCTCTTAGGAGAGCCTAGCCTATCCCTGGCTCCAGGAGGTAGATTCTAGTTTGTCTGAATAACCCAATTTTTCTTGATGGTGACTGGCTTAGGAATGGGCAGGTGACAAAAGCTCTTCTGAACATTGCAGTTTCTAAACGTAATGCCTGGAAGTGCCTTATCTATCTTGCAAACTTGAGAGGTGCCAGCCTTAGGATAAAGCTGGTGCAGAGAGGAGAAAGGGACAAGAGAGACCCAGAGAAACAGAGCTACTGTAACCTTGGACTTAAGTATTGTGTATGTGAAAGGAAGGTTTAAAAGCTAAAGGATGGATGCCCATCTTTAGACCAGCTCTTGGTGGAGGGTACAGTCTAAACAGCATTTTCAAAAGCATTGCCCTGGGGCCAGGCACAGTGACTCACACCTGTAATCCCAGCAATTTGGGAGGCTGAGGTGAGTGGATCACCTGAGGTCAGGACTTCAAGACCAGCCTGGCCAACATGGTGAAACATCGTCTCTAATAAAATTACAAAAATTAGCCAGGTATGGTGGTGGGTGCCTGTTATCCCAGCTACTCAGGAGGCTGATGCAGAAGAATCACTTGAACCTGGGAAGTGGAGGTTGCAGTGAGCCGAGATTGCGCCACTGCACTCCAGCCTGGGTAACAGAGTGAAACTCTGTCTCAAAAAAAAAAAAAAAGCATTGCCCTGAAAATAACTGGTGACAATCCACCCCTGCAGAGTGGCTGGTGGGCAGTGTTTCCTATAGTAAGTATTCCCAGTAATAGCTACACTGCTATTTGTTGAACACAAGCTATAGAAAAAACACACTGCTAAATGATGACTACCAGGGGACAGGTTATTATAATTATGGCAATTTAGAAAAGATTCTCATAAACTTACCTTGGCTTAAAATGCAGAAAACAGTGAAAAGCCCTTTACTGGCCTTTTCTCAATTGCCCTATGTTGACTTTCACCCAGGACGCCTGTCTACATTCTACATTAAACATTCGGACTATCTCATCAAAGCCAATAATCTGTTCTCCTTGAATTTTTATCAACCAGTGGGTGATTCCATTCTTCTATTCTTCTTTGCATTATCACTGGAGAGAATTTGTGAAAATTTACATAATTTGAATTGAAAGACAGCTAGTCCTCATGTGCATTGAGGAAACAGTTGCCTGGAGGTCTGGGACCCTGGGAAGCCATCCAGTGCTCTTTTCCTCTGTTAAACTGTCTTCTTCTCTCTTTTTAATATTAAATGTCTGTGAAATGTCCCAAAATCTTAGGTGAGAAGCCATCCTGTCTAAAGGAATTATATTGTCAGCTCTTTCTGGTTGCGAGGCATAGAGACTTTATCTTATTTCAGGTGATGACTTGTCATTTAAAAGGAAAAGAACAGAAAATAGAGGAATCAAGAAAGTATGTCAGCAACTGAGCAGCCACTACTCAAGAGAAGAAAAAACAATGGCTTCTTATCAGTCAGGACACAGCACCAGCATTAACGATCCATCAGGAACTCCGGGGACCAGACATCATTTGTGCCCTCAGAATTGGACATCTGTCACTCCCTATGTGTGACTGCCACACTGTGACTTTGTTTCTTTTATATCTGGTTTGCCCATCTGCTGCCTCTGAAAGATGGTTTCACTATACAGAAGTTCCCAGCAGTTCCCCCTTATCTGTGGGGGATACATTCCGAGATCCCCAGTGGATGCCTGAAACCCCAGATAGTACTGAACCCTACATACATTCTGTTTTTTTTTTTTTTAATCTGATAACCAAGACAGTTACTCTGTGACTAGCAGGCAGGTATCATAGACTGTGAATATGCTAGATAAAAGGATGACTCACATCCCAGGCGGGAAGCAGCAGGACAGTGTGGGATTTCATCCTACTACTCAGAACAGCACACAATTTGAATTCTATGAATTGTTTATTTCTGGAATGTTCCATTTTATATTTTCAGACTGCAGTGATTGTGGGTAACTGACACCTTGGAAAGCAAAATCGTGGATGAAGGGAGACTACTGTATATAGAATTCTAGGTTGATAGTGGTTTTTTCTCTTAGCACTTTAAAGTTATCATTTCATTGTCTTCTGACTTGCATCATTTCTGATGGAAAGTCAGTCGTCAGTTTCATTATTGACACTATATTGTTTGATTGTCTTTACTCTTTTTTTAAACTCTGACTTAATTGGATAATTTCCATTGACCTGGGTTTAGGTTTGCTAATGCTTTCTTTCAAAAATTCAAACTGCTGTTAATGTCATCCAGTGACTGTTTTATCACAGACACTGCATTTTATCATCCTAGAATTTCCATTTTGTCTTGTTTTTTAGATTTCCTTTTTCTCTTCTGATATACCCCTATCTCTTACTCATTAGATCCACATTTTCCTATAAATTGGTTTAAAATGTATATGACAATTGCTTAAATATTCTTGCTGCTAGTTCCAATAACTGGGTTTAACTACGGACCTGCTTCTATTGACTATGTGTTCTTTTGGTTATTGGTATGTCTTGTATGTCTACACCCCTCATAATTTTTTTATAATATCTTTTAGCTATTATCAATATTTGAGTAGATGAGCTGCCATTTTAGCTATTTTTTAACTTACTTTGGATTCTCAGTTCCATGAGAGGCTGAGGTGGGAGGATCATTTGAGCCCAGAAAGTTGAGGCTACAGTGAGCTGTGGTTGTGCCACTGCGCTCCAGCCCGGGCAACAGAGTGAGACCCTGTCCTCCAAAAAAAAAAAAAGGTCAAGGACCATGTGATTTTCATAAATAAGAAGAGTAGGTTATTACTATGTTATGGAATAGGACATTTAGCAATGTTTATTACTCACTCATTTGTATTCATGGCAGACAACATCACATTCCCTTTGAATATTCTTGGAATCCAAGCATTATGGAAGTACATGGGTCTTTGTAGTTTTGCCCTGCATCTTTGCCCTTTCTTCATTGACACTTTTTGTCAGTTTGAGGTGGCGGTGGTGATTTGAAAGTGATTGGCCTAATTTGTTTTTGCAATTGGAATACTCCTATATTGCAATCCATGCATCTGGGCTACACTATCATGTCTAGCTCAGCTGATTTTTTTCTCCTCCTTGCAAATCTCTGTCTAGGCCAATCTTTCCATGCCTAGGTCAGAAACTCTTGTGAGAAATGGAAGCTGTCCTGGCTTTCTCTTTGCCAATGAAGGACTTAGTTCATTAAATCTTCTTTCGACTCCTGATCTTTGTTAACCCCATGGGAAAGTATGATTTTTATTTTCTCTTTTTCTTGACGTTACCATGGGAACAAAAGGCTGTCATGCCCTTATGAAGTGAAAGTCTGAACCAAACATTTAAACTAAAACACACACACACACACACATAAAATCACTAGAAGAAAATATGGGAGATTTTAAAAAATGATCTTAGAACAAAAAAAGTGATTTCAGAGCAATACACAAGTCTCAGAAGCTATAAAAAAATTAACCTCTATCTTTTTCTCCCTTTCTCTCTCTCTTTCTGTATGTATATGTTATATATATATTTATCTTAACTTGGCCAGGCATGGTGACTCACGCCTGTAATCCCAGCACTCTGGGAGGCCAAAGTGGGTGGATCACCTGAGGTCAAGAGTTTGAGACCAGCCTGGCCAACGTGGTAAAAATACAAAAATTAGCTGGGCATGGTGACATGCACCTATAATCCCAGCTACTCTAGAGGCTGAGGCAGGAGAATTGCTTGAACCCAGAAGGTGGAGGTTGCAGTGAGCTGAGATCGCACTGCTGCACTCTAGCCTCAGTGACAGAGTGAGACCTCATCTCAAAAAATAAATAAATAAATAAATAAATAAATAAATACATATATCTTAAACTTGAATATGGTAAAATACAGTAAAGCCATATGACAAACTGAGAAAAAAAATTTGCAATGCAAAAGACAAAGATTATCTTATAAAACCTATTAAGAGATTTTTTATAAATAATAAAGAAGAAGGGACAAACGCAGGTAGGTAACATAAAAATCATTATATACAGAGTTCCAAGATGAAAAGATGCTCAAACATGCTGACAATTAAGAACTACAAATGGAACTGCGACATGGTTTTTTACCAATCACCTTGACAAAGTTAGGTGCTAGCAAGGGCATGAGAAACCAACACTTACATGCACAGTAGATGAGACTGTAAATTAGCACAGCATCCTTGCAAGTGTTTGTTTCCTGTTAAGATAGAGTGTTATTTGGTGATAGCTAACAAAATTAGAAAACGAATACAACCTTTGATCCAGCAGTTTCAGTTTTAGGAATTTATTCTGCAAATATGCTGAAAATGCGCATAAAGTTGCATGTAAGAGCAAAGCCATTGCTGCACTGTTAGCCACAGCAAGAACAGTAACTGAAGATAACTTGAATATCCATAATGGAGGGCTGGTTAAAAATGTATAGCACATCATTTCAGTGGAGTACTCCAGAACTGGAAGGAAATGGATAGAGCTGTGTGTGCTGATACAGAGAGATTGTCGAGGTGTATCACCAGGCGTAAAAATCAAGACATAGGGCCGGGCGCGGTGGCTCCAGCCTGTAATCCCAGCACTTTGGGAGACTGAGACGGGCGGATCACGAGGTCAGGAGATCGAGACCATCCTGGCTAACACTGTGAAACCCCGTCTCTACTAAAAAATACAAAAAACTAGCCAGGTGAGGTGGCGGGTGCCTGTAGTCCCAGCTACTCCGGAGGCTGAGGCAGGAGAATGGCGTGAACCCGGGAGGCGGAGCTTGCAGTGAGCTGAGATCCGGCCACTGCACTCCAGCCCGGGTGACAGAGTGAGACTCCGTCTCAAAAAAAAAAAAAAATCAAGACATAGAATAATATGATTTCTATGTCCCTATTTGTATTGAAAAGCAGATCTGTGTTGTGTGTCTGCAGGGACAGTATCTGGAAGATACACCAGGAACTGCTGAGGACAGGAACTAGGACTCTGAGACAAACGGGGTTTGCTTTTCATTTTAAACTGTATTATTATTTGAATTTTTAAAAAAATCAAGGACCGGCCAGGTGCAATGGCTCATGCCTGTAATCTTAGCACTTTGGGAGACTAAGGTGGGTGCACTTGAGCCCAGGAGTTTGAGACCAGCCTGGACAACATGGTAAGACTCTGTCTCTACAAAAATAAATAAAAATAATAATAATAATAATAATGATGATGATGATAATGGGCACGATGGTGTGCACCTGTGGTCCCAGTTACTCAAGTGGTTGAGATGGGAGGATCACTTGAGCCCAGGAGGTTGAGGCTACAGTGAACCAGGATTGTGCCACTGTGCTCCAGCCTGGATAAGAGAGTGAGACCCTGTCCCCCCAAAAATAGTCAAGGACCCTGTGATTTTCCTAAATAAAGGGAGTAGGTTATCACTATGTTATAGAATAGGACAGTTAGCAATGTTTATTACTCACTGACTTATATTCATGGCAGACCACATCACATTGCTTTTGAATATTCGTATTGAGCCTGTTCCAAAGCATTTCACATAGGAAAACCAATGTGTGAATCAATGAGCAAATGAAACTATGAATTTATTGACAGTATTTGTGAGATACGCAAGTGTGCAGAGTCTTCTGATAACCTCAGAATGTGATCCATTTAGCAAACCTCATTCTTAAAGTTGGCCAGATGACGACTTATTTTGCTGAAGTCGGCAAAAAAGCTAAGAGTTGTGAAGCCTTTGAAAAAGTGTCAATGAAATTTTTCTTTCAGGTGGGGCTGAGCTGTTGTTCTAGAAGAAAAAAGGATGTCTTGTCCTGTGTGAACTGGAACAGCGCTTGGAAATCAAGGAGCATGGCCCAGGGAACCAAGCCTGTAGGCTGTTGTTTTTGCTTCCTCGTTAATGAGCATGGGCCTTCAATGAGCTCCTTTCCCTTGCTGGGATTCATTTGTAAAATGTTGGCTGATGGCTAAGGGTGTTTATTCCTCTAAAATCACCTAATTAGAAGAGAAGAAAGGAAAGTACAAAACCAAACTAAATATAAGCAGCACATTCCACATTTTAGACTTACTTAGATTCTTATGTTTCTACAATAATCCTAATGCTAATTCACTTCCTCAGAGATGTCTAGCCCAGGATGCGCTTTGATCATCCGTGGAATTGCTGGTTCCGTAAGCTTTGGTTACTTTGATGACTGGAGGTCTATAAGCTCAGAGACATGCATTAAATATGTGTTTCTGGTTTTCCCCACATGGCCCATGGATAGATAGGTGCCTGTATTTATTTTGTGTCAAATTTCATCTCATTCATTTAGTTGGAGAAACAGTTATCTGATGGGGTCACTGGTGTAATCATTTAGAACTCCTGAATTTTAGCAAGAAGCTATAAGAAAGTCCAAGTTCTTTTTCTGGTTCCCCAGTGAGTCTGGGGAAGGCCATGACCTTGTCAGAAAAGCCTTTCCGTATCTGTCTCCGAGGTTCCTGCGCGGCACCGCTGAACGACCACTTTGCTGCGAATTCGCATCGATCGTCTGATGCACGGGACTCTGCACTGGGGACACCGCGAAGATGAACCGTGGTTCATTCCAGGGGTTAGCTGAGTTCTGAAACTGGAAAGTGAACGACCATTTATCAGTAGGTGAAACAGAACTGTGCTGGAACACAGCCAGCGGGAGTTCAATTAGGCAGAGACAAATGGAGGGGGAAAGGAAGGGATGGCATTCTGCATGGGGCTCAGGCACCATCTCCTTAGAAACGGCTGCTGCAAAGCCACCGCAGTAAATGCTCTGCTGAGTCTGTCCCCAGCCCCACCCGGTAGAGAAGCCACTGAGGGACAAAGCCAGGAAACCCAGGCAGCTTTCTCTGCCACAGAAAGTGAACTGGTAGCAGCAAGGCTGGTTTAAATACATCTTAGGACAGAAATAGGGAAGCTAGCTTCTTGGGGAGCTGTTCTGTGTTCTTGGCTTGTTTGTTTGTTTATTTGGCAAGAAATACAATGGAAAAAGCCTCTCCTATCACACACAGAGGATGCTTTTATTAAGTCAGCCTTCCTTTTCATTGGATCAAATGGTTTTCAAAAATGGGATTTCTGATTCAACTAAATGATGTTGGGGAAACTTGGGAGCTTGCAACTAAGCTTATTTTTCTCTCGTCCTTTAAAATTCCCTCCCCCCACTTTTGGATGTTTTATAGTGTACCTAGTATAGTCATACAATAGTGCATGGTCATTCTCTTTAAATAAATAATTATGAATTTAATGGGGAGCTTAGGCTTGATTATTTTTATTTTATTATTTTTTTACAGGTAGAGATATGAGGCAATAAAAATTTTTGGTGTGGTGGTTCAGGCCTGTAATCCCTGCACATTGGAAGGCTAAAGTAGGAGGATTGCTTGAGGCCAGAAGTTTGAGATCAATCTGAGCAACATAGGAAGACCCCTGTCTTTAAAAAAAAAAAAAATTAAATTAAATTAAAGCATTATGCCGGGTGCGGTGGCTCACGCCTATAATCCCAGCACTTTGGGAGGCCAAGGTGGGTGGATCGACTGAGGTCAGGAGTTCGAGACCAGCCTGACCAACATGGAGAAACCCCGTCTCTACTAAAAATACAAAACTAGCCAGGCGTGATGGTGCATGCCTGTAATCCCAGCTACTTGGGAGGCTGAGGCAGGAGAATCACTTGAACCTGGGAGGCAGAGGTTGCAGTGAGCTGAGAACGCGCCATTGTACTCCAGCCTGGGCAACAAGAGCAAAACTCCATCTCAAAAAAAAAAAAAAAAAAAAAAAATTGAAACGTTAGCCAAGCATGGTGATATGTGCCTGTAGTTCCAGCTGCTTGGGAGGCTGAGGTAGGTGGATCACTTGAGCCCTGGAGTTTAAGGCTGCAGTGAGTTATGATCATCCCACTGCACTTCAGCCTTGGGTGACAGGAAAAGACCCTGTCTCAAAAAAAAAAAAAAAAAAAAAGAAAAGAAACATTAGCCAGGCATGGTGATACGTGCCTGTAGTTCCAGCTGCTTGGGAGGCTGAGGTAGGTGGATCACTTGAGCCCAGGAGATTAAGGCTGCAGTGAGTTATGATCATCCCACTGCAGGAAAAAAAAATTGGAGACCACTACTTTAGAATTTAAAGTCAGAAACACACTTCTACCACTTGTTCCTTCCTACTTAAGAAGCGGCATTCAGAGGCTAGGAGGCTCTGGATACTGTGATAACTGGAGCGCTGTGATAACCCAGACAAACGTTATGGTGTGTTTTGATAGAAAAATACAAGAATAAGAGTTCAAGGGGAATAAAAAGAAAAATTCAGTGTGAGTTATGAATATAAGCATGTAAAGTGAGAATGGGAATTAAAACAGTTTCACATTTCAGGTTATGTAACTATTTACTCAGAAAATGTTTTTTAAAAATTACCCATTTTCCAGTAGACAATACTCGTGTATGACATCCCTCAACAGTCCACCCCTGCTTCCAGTTTCCTTTATGAAATAGAACTTACTGTGATGAAAAGTGATGATTAACATAAGTGGTTACAACTCTACTAGGAATAATAGTGACAGAGAAATACAAACTGTAATTGCTTTTGTTTTTCAAGGAAAAAGAGTCGTTTTTTAGTGACTTTCAACATTTTGGTGTGTGTCACCTTTACACTCATAAAACATTATTGAAAATCCTAGAATTTTTCTTGTATGTGTGTTGATATTTACCATATTAAAAATTAAGACCAAGAATTCAAAATGACCCATTTTACAGGGTGGAGAGGCCCCCACATCTTGGATTCCAATTCCTACCTCTGCAGAGAACCTCAGAGTGGCTGAGTGCATGGCACTCAGCTTGCAAATGGCTTGCCAACCCACCGGGTACGCCTCAGCCTCTAGTTCATCTCACTTCCGGTCGTTTGACTTGTTTGTTGAACAGGGTATTTTTATACTGAATTCTCCCTCCGACTCTGTAGGGAAAATCAATCGTGGATTGTGCGGCTGCGGGACATGCACGGCCTGTGGATGAGCCGGCTCATGGCTCATCAGAGTCAGCTGTCTACACGGGGTGATTGAAGCTTTACATGGGAGCGCACTCAGACCCCAGCTATTTCCTCCTTTTGTGTGTCGTGGCACCCAGCTCCCCTCCAGCCTGCTGCTTCCTGTGCTGACTTACCAAGTCTGAATCTCAGGCTGGGTTCCCCCAACGATGTGTGCTCCTCTGTGAACCTCCCCCAGACTCCCTACAGCCGCTCCTCCTTCCTCTCTCAAATTCAAGGGCTGCCCAAGCTGCAAGCTCATTGAGCAATTCCAGAAAAGCGTAAATGGGAAGAACAATGACAGGGAGTCAAAACACCTGCTTGCAAACTGAAACGTGTTTCGTTTAGAGAATCTGAATACATGGAGCTCTGGTCACTCCCTGGGCGTGGAGACCGGGTAGGGAATCAGATGGGGAATACAGTAACGAAGTCAAGTCACTGTGCATTTGAAGCAAAGGGCTGATTCAACCAGCCAAGATGAGGGACGGTCCCCACATCCTGGATCCCAGAGGCACTGACCACGCCTACTACACAGTGAGATACAAAGAGGTATCCTGCATGCTCCCTTGGGCAGCGGGGCCAGACCAAGTGTTTGGGTTTTGCGCTGCTGATTCTCAAACTCCACCTCCAATCCTCGAGAAATCTCCCTGCTGTTCAGCTATGGTAAACTGATCGATGGTCCCCAGAGGTGATGTTATTTCATTTCCAGTTTATCACGTTAGTATTTTACACATTATGGGGAATCCTGGAATGAGTGCTGTTCTAGGCACATAGGAAAGCCACAGTTACTCTATGGAAGGTGTTCCAGCAGCTTTTGGAGCTTTGGTTTCTAAAAGATTGAAGTGCTCAGTGAACTGCAGATACCTGAAACAATGAGGGATTTTTTTTTTTTTCTTGTATTTTGATTTTGGCTTTCAAGTGGGAACTCATTTTTCAAAAGGACTGATTTGAGTTGTGAGCGGACGCAAACCTTGGCTGGAATCTCCTGCACTGATCCTGTCCTTCTCTTGTGATTGCTGACAATTCCATGCAGCACAAATAAGCCAAGGATATTGCAGGCACAACCTGAAAGCCAGAGCAACATGGGAAGAGCAAAAAGATCATTTTTCTTCCCTGCCACCCCCTCCATTTTCCCTAGATGCTCCTGTGGACTGAAAGGATAAATGGCACTGGTCAGCCCCTGATGGATCACTGCATAGCTGGGGCTGGGAGGCTGGAGGGAGGGTCCCCATAATCTCCTTTTCCCAGGCTCTGTTCAACTTTCATCTTCGTCCCATTTTACAAACTCTTCCCCCGCTTCCTAATCATAGTTTCATCTGGAATGGGTGCTGGTGCCTTTCCACTGCAAAAGCAACCCAGGCCATTTGTGTTAGAGGCTGGAGCCAAGGTCTGAGGAATGGAGACAAGAAAACATCGCAGGGTAGTGTGGAAGTGCAGCCTTCTCTGTTCCCAGCCTGTTGCAGACAGTCGTGGCGTCTCCTACATCCACAGGTGACTTTTTGGTTTGTTTTTGTTTTTTGTTTTCCGTTTTTGAGACAGAGTCTATATCTGTCACCAGGCTGGAGTGCAGGGGTGCCATCTCCGCTTACTGCAACCTCTGCCTCCTGGGTTCAAGTGATTCTTCTGCCTCAGCCTCCTGAGTAGCTGGGATTACAGGTGTGCACCACCATGCCTGGCTAATTTATGTATTTTTAGTAGAGATGGAGTTTTGCCATGTTGGCCAGGCTGGTCTGGAACTCCTGACCTCAAGTGATCCGCCCGCCTCAGCTTCCCAAAGTGCTGGGGTTCCAGGCATGAGCCACCGCACTGGGCAGAGGTGTGTTCATTGCTGTTGCTGCTTCCATCAGGTGATGACCGCCAGGCATTACCATGACTTAGGCAGCACACCTCACTCTGAGCAACAGTGCCCTGGAAAGAACATGAGCCTCTAGAGTCCATCGAACTCAGCTTTGAGTTCCAGGCTCTGTCGCTTATTAGTGGAGGAGTCATTAGGCTTCCCTAAGCCTTCCATTTCTCATTCCTAAAAGGACCCACCTCGCAGGGTTGCTGGAAGGGGTGTGTTAGGGGTGCCAGGCATATACTATGTTTCCAAACAATGAGCTAGTCCTATGTCCAACTCTTAAACTGTGATGGGTTTAAAAATAGTAAATCATACTTTTTTTTTCATTAAAAACAATTTTTTTTAGCAATAGAGTCATCCAGGCTGGAGTGCAGTGGTGTGATCATGGCTCATTGCAGCCTCGTACACAACCAATCCTCCCACCTCAGCCTCCCAAGTAGCTGGGACTACAGGCATGTGCCACCATGCCCAGCTTAATTTATTTTATTTTTATTTTTTGTAGATATGGGGTCTCACTGTGTTGCTCAGGCTGGTCTTGAACTCCTGGTCTCAAGCTATCCTCCCACCTCAGCCTCCCAAAATGCTGAGATTACAGGGGTGAGCCACTGTGCCCAGCCTGAAAGAATGTTTTTGATGAAATGTATGATTGAAAGATTGACTTCTACCCTCCCTAGTCGTTACATGTCTTTGTGTAATAGTTTACTGTGTTTAGGTTCCCCATGCATTTTAGAACCTGAAAATTCCTACGCAATTATCTAACCTTCCTGTATATAGGAGGAAACTGAGGCATGGGATGCTTTGGGGTCGGCTGTGTCTCTGCCCACTGGCCTTGTCCCCTGCTGTCTGTTCTGCCTTCTGCCTCTGCTCTCTTCAGCACCCACACTGCTGACCATGTATCACTCGACCCAGGGACTCCATGTTCTAACTGCTGCAAACTAGTAACCCACACAGAATGCCACGCCTCACTATATCAATGTGCTCCATGTGTAATTACTAAGAACGTCTCATTTTCTGACCAGGTTAGAGAAGAGGGTCATTGCTATTTTGTTTTGCTTCCTTAGGGTTGTAGTAGTGTGCTACTCCTGCCTTGGCCTCCCAAAGCTCTGGAACAACAGACTTAAGGCACCGTGCCAGGTCAGATTTTTTTCTTTTAGTTGGAGGGCAAATAAGAAGGAGGAGGTGCAAGGCTGGGCATGGTGGCTCACACTTGTAACCCCAACACTTTGGGAGGCTGAGGCAGAAGGATCACTTCAGCCCAGGAGTTCAAGACCATCTTGGGCAACACCTCTACACACAGTTAAAGATGAGCTGAGTGTGGTGGCATGCGCCTGTAGTCCCAGCTGCTTGGTGGGGGTATGAGGAGGGAGAATCACTTGAGCCCAGGAAGTTGAGGCTGCCGTGAGATGAGATTGCACCACTGCACTCCAGCCTAGGTGACAGAGCAAGATCCTGACTCAAAATAAAAAACAAAAATAAAGAAAAGGACACTTTTTTTGGGTTAATAATTCCAACAGTGTTGGGTTAATAATTCCAGGGCTTAGACAAGGCTACAGTTGGAGTATTTGATGAACAGATCTCCCCATCGGCAGAATCCCCGATATCTAAGAAGCGCCCCATGTTTTGTGAACAGTCTTCTTCCTAGGGCTCCTGTGCTTGCCCAGTGGAGAGACAAAGGTCCACATATGACGAATTAACAAATAAAATTTAAAGTTCATTGGCTACTGTGATAACCCTTGCCAATGTTTCAAGCCACAAAATGAGACATACACACACACACACACACACACACACACACACACACACACCTTGCCAAGGCTTATAAAAACTGTGCAGTAGTTACAGAAAATTTCTAAGCAAGAAGTTTCTTCATAAACCAAATTATTTGTGAGGGTTTAAAAAAAAACAGAAAATATGTTTTTTGCTTGAACCAATTCCCATGTTAAACGTCTGCCTTCATCACTCATTTTTATTACCGGTCTAAACACAGACTGTTTCAATGGAGGCCATTTACAGCATACAATAAAACAGATTCATTACTCATTTTCCTCTTAGTATCTTTCAATTGCTCTAGCTCTCAGCACTGCATAAAGTGGACATTAGATCCAACTAGCCAGTGCATTACAGGATCGCAATTGATGGCAATCCCCAACACCCTTAAACACACAGGCACAGGAGACACTCTGTCCCTGATCCGTTCCCTTGCGCCTCTTTTTATCACACTTACTCTATTTTCGTCTCATTAAACTTCCCATTTTTCTTTTTTCTTTTCTTTTTTTTTTTTTTTGAGACGGAGTCTCGCTCTGTCGCCCAGGCTGGAGTGCAGTGGCCGGATCTCAGCTCACTGCAAGCTCCGCCTCCCGGGTTTACGCCATTCTCCTGCCTCAGCCTCCCGAGTAGCTGGGACTACAGGAACCCCCCACCTCGCCCGGCTAGTTTTTTTTGTGTATTTTTTAGTAGAGATGGGGTTTCACCGTGTAGGCCAGGATGGTCTCGATCTCCTGACCTCGTGATCCGCCCGTCTCGGCCTCCCAAAGTGCTGGGATTACAGGCTTGAGCCACCGCGCCCGGCCTAAACTTCCCATTTTTCATAGGAAGTTCTCCCTCTCCTAGTCCATAGGGCGTCTCCCTCAGTCTGCGCTCTTCTCAGGCCCCATGCAGTTTGCTTAAGCCATTTCTTCCTAAAAAAAAAAAAAAAAAAAAAAAAATGCACATGCAAACACCCACCACATTACTCACGTAATTGAGTATAATTTCTCTAGAAACAAGCTGACAACAGCTATTAAAAGTGGAGTTGGAGATTGAATCTTGGTGCGGCCTGCAAGTGTAGCATTTTGGATGACAGTCGATGGTTATGTCATGATCCAAATAGAGATAAGAGCCCCAAACGATGTGCTGGCATTTATTGCATGGATTAGTAGCTTCTCTTCAAACCACCTCCACCTTCCTCTGGGTTGATTCCACTATATTTATCAGGGCGCTATTTCGATACTTCAACATGGCTTGCTAAAACTGGAATTAATTAGCTGGGCTTGGAAGCGCAGGTCTGTAATCCCAGCTACTCAGGAGGCTGAGGCAGAAGAATCACTTGAACCTGGGAGGCAGAGGTTGCAGTGAGCAGAGATCGCACCACTGCACACCAGCCTGGGCGACAGGGCGAGACTCGGTCTCTAAAAAAAAAGGAATTTAAAATTGGAATTAATGAGTTTCAGAAAAATAGAGTCTGGAAAAAAAAAAAAAAAAAAAACAGTGGCTTTGGCAATTTGAGTGAATGCCCCTTTACTTATAGATAAAAACATTGGTTTTTATTGATAATAAACATATGGCAGCTTTCTCAATGAAGCTCTAAGTCATTTATAATCTCATGGTTCCTATGGGTTTATTCCTGATCTATTTAACTAAAACATAGGAGTCTTACACAAACCTGGGTGTTGGATTTGAATTCACATCTACCACTCAGCATCTATGGGACCTAAGTCCTGCCACCTCTCCATGCTTCGTTTCCTGGTCGGTCAAATGAGTATAATGATACCCAGTCAGGTTGTTGAGAGGAACAAAGAAGATAATGCCCATAAAACACTTACCTCAGTGCCCAGACTTTATTAGGTGCTTCATAAATATTAGCTATTGTGTCTGTTTGCACTAGTTATTAGGTGGCTATTATATGACAAGAGCTTTTATGTGACGTCTTTGTGAATTCTCACAATACTGTATGGTTGATATTATTTCCCCCATGTTCCAAACTTAAGAAGTAAGTTTCTAGTATGTGTCGGATGCAGGTCTGTCCATCTCCAATGCCTTGGATCTTCTCAACGCAGCACTGAAAATGCAGGAACCCGAACCTCGGGTTTGGAAGGCCTTGAAGTCTATGCTATAAATATCTGGTCCTACCCCAAGTTTTGGTCTGTAGTGGCCATGTCCAGGCATTCCTGAGCCCCCTCCCAGTCAATGGTGAGGCAGGACTGTCCCAGAGATAGCCTGGAGCAATGGAAGGGACTCCTCCAAGTGGGAACTACGTATTAATGATTAAAGTAATAGGAGACTTGGTGCAAGCTTCCAAGGGAAGTACTCTGATGTCTTGGGTGATTTATAATATCGGGGGAGGCAGGGGAGGCATTAACAGCAGAAGGCACATACAATGACATTGATATAAATGATTGCATGTCAGAGAAAAATTACTGTCAGGGTCAACTTCAGTCATGCCACTTAATTCTGCTTTTTCATGATAGAAGCTGAGTTTCAGAAAATGTGGCAGGGATTTAAAATGATTTAAACATTCATTTCCTTAAAAGGTGGTTTCCTGTGTCAAAAAGTTAACGTAGTTTTGATTTCCATCCTTGAATAAATCTTTACAGATGAGATCACTCTCAAAAATTCACAATGTGCACAAATGAACAGCGAGTCATTCTGAATGGAAGGGATATCTGGCAGCATTTGGATTTAGAGCATCCCTCTAGAAATAGCATTGACTTAATGACTCATCATTTGAAAGCAATGCAGTTGGGTCAGATGGAGTTTTAGCAGCTTGTGTCAGCAACTGATCCTAGAAGTGGAAAGGGGAAAAAAGAGGAAGAAAAAATAAAAGGAAGAGTTAAGAGAGTCTACTATAAAAATCCAGGCTACATTCCTTTACGTTATCAAATTCTTTAGTCTGCCTTGCCTACCAACATTGCCTTAAGCTACTGCACTAGTCCTAGCAATAGCAAACCTTGTTCTGCCCTTGTTTCTCTCCTTTTTTTTTTTTTTTTTTGAGATGGAGTCTCACTTTGTTGCCCAGATTTGAGTGCAGTAGCATGATCTTAGCTAACCGCAACCTCTGCCTCCTGCGTTCAAGTGATTCTCCTGCCTCAGCCTCCTGAGTAGCTGGGATTACAGGCATGCACCACCATGCCCAGCCAATTTTTGTATTTTTAGTAGAGACGGGGTTTTGTATTTTTCGTAGAGACCATGTTGGTCAGGCTGGTCTTGAACTCCTGACCTCGTGATCTGCCTGCCTCGGCCTCCCAAAGTGCTGGGATTACAGGTGTGAGCCACCGTGCCGGGCTGTTTCTCTTCTTAGGCTCATCTTTGGGAGCATGTCTTGCTGCATGGATTTGACACATATGGTTGTCTTCTCAGCTATACAATGAACTCTTCTTAGATTGCTCCACTCATCCTTCTTTCATCTCAAACTTCATCTTGATTTCACCTGCTGCCCTCCCCCAACTCCCCTTCCACCTGGCCCACCCTGTCTCCTAACTAGAAGCTGCCCTGCAAGTCCCACTGCTACTTGCCTGTTCTCAGCCTTGAGAATGGCCAAGATGACACCTCTACAGCTCAGCAGGGAAAGTGAAACTCAGAGGCGGGGGAAAAAAAAAATTAAAGAAAGAAAGAAAGTTGCCAAGGCCACATAGCTAGTTTTGGAGCCAGAATGCAAATCTTGAATTCATGTGTTCAGATTAGTTAGCTAGCTAATTAACATATAAATAAAAGCCTTTCTGATTCCAAAACTCATGCTTTTAAAATCATATCCCACAGAGCACAGAAAACATGTACTGGTTGAATCCACCCATGGTAATTCTAACTGAAGGTTTCCTCCTCCAGCTCTTCCTCTAGGCTTAGGGCCATGGTAGTTGCCAACAGAAGTAGCTGATGAGAATGTGATTGCAATTAGTGGTGGCTATTATGAGTTCCAGTTTAAGGAAGAAAACACTTCTATTGGCAAATATATAATGGACTGAAATGTACCAACAATAAAGAATAGGGGAGAGGGCTGGGTGCAGTGGCTTATGGCTGTAATCTCAACAATTTGGGAGGCTGAGACAGGCAGATCATCTGAAGTCAGATGTTTAAGACCAGCCTGGCCAACATGGCGAAACCCTGTCTCTCAAGTAGAAAAATTACCCGGGCATGGTGGCACGCACCTGTAATCCCAGCTACTTGGAAGGCTGAGGTGCAAGAATGGCTTGAGCCCAGGAGATGGAGGTTGCAGTGAGCCGAGATCATGCCACTACATTCCAGCCTGGGCAACAGAACAAGACCCTGTCTCAAAAAAATAAATGAATAAATAAATAATAAAACAGAGAAGAAAGGTCTGACTTTCAATTATCCTTAGATTAAAAATCTATGAAGTTGAACATCTAAAGAGAAACAATTAATGTTAATTTCTTTATCCACTATTCTTATTTCCCCAACTCTAAAACCCATATTTCCATTTTCAAGTAAAATGTAGGCCCTCACATTGAGCCAATTCCCTGGATAGTTTGATTCAACCAGCTATTCTCTCTGAAGAATGGGAGGTGCCAGGATGGTATTGGTGCAGTCACTAAATATTAGATGTTCTGAACAGTGTTATGGGACTGGTATGGTTCCGGGAGGATTGTTCCTCAGGCTGGCTCCTGCCTTTGTTGGGTATCCGGTTTGTTATTTTGCCTTTTCTCTTACCCACTCCTCAGTGCCAGCCTTCGTACCTGGGTTCCCCAGGAGGGGAGCATGTGCGTAGGAGAGTGCCAGTCTGCATTCACAAAGAAGAGGGCTTTGCCAACCTGAAGACACCAGCTCCTCCAACGGCGCCTTTGCCTAGCTGTGTGGCCTTGAGTGAATTACGAAACCTCACTCACTCTTTGCGTCTTCACCTGTAAAAATGCAGATAATAACTACCTCCCACGGTTTGGGGGAGAATTCAATACAACTGTGCTTGTAAAAACTCCTGGCTTTTCAGACAGACAAGGAAAATGTAGTAGATTTTTAACACATTTGCTTCCTACTTTCTTTCTTTCAAAACCCAACATAGCAAGAGAGACAAATGTTTTCTAATCCCAAAATGAAAACATATGTTAGAAGTCGGGTGCGGTGGCTCACGCCTGTCATCCCAGAACTGTAGGAGGCTGAGGCAGGCGGGTCACTTGGGGTCAGGAGTTCCAGACCAGCCTGGCCAACATGGCAAAACCCCATCTCTACTACAAATACAAAAATTAGTTGGGCATGGTGGCCGGTGCCTGTAATCCCAGCTATTCCGGAGGCTGAGGCAGAAGAATTGCTTGAACCCGGGGAGGTGGAGGTTGCAGTGAGCCCCAGCCTGGGCAACAGAGTGAGACTCAATCTCAAAAAAAACAAACAAACAAAAAAAAACCAAAAAAAAAAAAAAAAAAAAAAAAAAAAGAAAGAAAAAACAAAGAAAAGAAAACACATGCTCACACAGCAGCATGCAGATATAAACATAATCGCATGTCCTGGCTGGCCCAGTATCTTTTAATAATATACTTTATGCCTAACTCAGCAAGGGAGCCTTGGAGAGTGAATCAATTTCTCTTTATGACGCCCTCACCAAGGGAGTCTGTTGAAAATAGGTTAATAGATTTTCCCGAGTGTAACCAGAATGTGGAAACAAAAGTGGACTGTTACGAAGAAAAATGAAGATTAAAAATAGCCAGATTTCTACCTGCCTTCAGGATTTCAAACTTTATTAACCAAACCGTTTTCTTAATTGCGTACCTCATTAGAGGACTGTAGGAGTTATTTATAAAACACTTAGGTCTGTTTTTTAATACGGCGCGGATACGTCTGCAACATGCCTATGGGTGAGCACATTTTCACAGGATCTGCTGGTCACTTCAACAAGGAACGCGTTTGTTCTCTTCTTTTCAAATGCAAATATCTGCAGCGGCTTCTCATGTGCTTCCCTCGTGGAGCACGGCTGCTCTCTCTTTGTTTATGCTAATGTAATAAACTGTCCCTAGGGAGTTCTGGCTAAACATAATATTAAATAGTCAGCAACACAATCAATTATTTTACCAGCAGGAATGGCTTGTTGACTTAATCTCTCTTTTAAAAACAGTCATTTCGAAAAAGGCATTTAATACCTTACTTATTTTGACAGCGTCAGGAAACTCCATTGTTAAACAGAAGCATGTTAAATCAAACAGCCCTACATAGAGGCAACAGCCAAGATATGTCAGCTGGATTGACTTTTACAGCAGAAAGCTGTAAAAACATTTTATAGGAGGGAAAACCTAGAACAGCCCTGGAAGCGATACTATGTGGACAAAAGCTCAACCCAGATGAATCAACGACAGAATCGGGCATTAAATACCCACTTTCATTTGAATGCACTATTGTTACAGGACAGGAGTACTTGGAAATTAAACACTAATGATGGGAAAGAGTATTAAGAATTAATGAATATAGGGAAAAGATTAAAAGCCAGAGATTCTGAACCAGTAAATGTATTGGTTGATTGATTTTGACAGGTGCCATTTAGTTTTAATGATTTCAAATAACACTTCATAGTAGGATACTAAAAATCCTGCTGTGTGGGGGTGTGTGCATGGTAATAAATCTTGGCAATATGAGTTTCACTATAAGTTGTAGTGGCCATGGCCACATTTTCCTTAAGAGTAGGTTGTTCTTTAGAGTTGTAGGTCAGTGAACTGAAACTACACAGGTCTCTCTACTCCTTGATTTAATTTCTTGATCATCATTACTTAGCTCATATTTAGAATACAATTTCTTTCTGAAGAGAGCACTGAGGACTTTATCTTCTGGATAATATTTCAAACTCTGGTCCTATTTTTTTGGGTGTGACTTCGATATGTCAGTTAGCTTTTTGCCTCAGTTTCCCAAGGATGCAAAATAAGGAGAAGAATTTCCTGGTGAAAGAAATAATTAACATCTGCAAAGAACTTTACGATCTCCTTATGAAAGAACTCTTCATGAGGGAAAATGTGATGTGTTATGCTGTATGAGATAAAAGAGAAATGACTGAAGATTTCAAACACTGTGGAAGTTATTGAAGAATAAAAAAAAAAAAAATGCCAGAGGGAGATAATTATCTTCAGAAAGACACATCACCAGACAGGCTATAATACAGTGATGGAAGAGAGATTAAAAGGAAATTCAATGAAGCCTTCGGGGATTTGGGTCCCACGTCGTCAGCAAGACTCCTGGGGAACTTCTATTGTAAAACTCAAAATCAAATATGATCCAGAAGAGTGAATAAAATATCAGTAAATCGAAATCTAAAATGGCTAGCCAGGCGCGGTGGCTCACATCTGTAATTCCAGCACCTTGCGAACAATCCAGGCAAGAGGATCGCTTGAGCCCGGAAGTTCAAGACCAGCCTGGTCAACATGGTGAAACCCTGTCTCTACAAAAAAATACAAAATAGCCAGGTGTGGTGGTGAATGACCATGGGCCCAGCTACTTAGGAAGCTGAAGTGGGAGGATCACTTGAGCCCAGGAGGTCGAGGCTGCAGTGAGCCATGATTGTGTCACTGCACACTAGCCTGGGAGACAGAACAAGACCCTGTCTCTATACAAAATAAATAAAAATAAATGTAAAACATTAAATATTAAGCTTCTAGCCATCTTCCCAAAACTTTTCATGGCTTCTGTTTTCTTTGGGTCTCTAATGCCTCTTGTACGTACCATAATTGGTGCTTAATTATTGATTCAGACACCTTTTTCCATCCTTCCTTACAGATTTGAATGGCCAGACAATTGAGGAAGGTATGTCCAATTTCTCTCTCCATTGCTCTGTCCCTCTTTGGTAATAGATAGAAATTCTATCTTTTCACTTTACTCAGTGTGTGGGAACCACTCTTGCTCACAAGATGACTTGGTGTTTCATAAATACACAACCCACTCTATGCAGAAAGCATCAAACTTTCATCGAATATTGGGCAATATAATGTTTCATGTTGTCGAGGAATAACAGAAGCCAAAAGGTTCTTTCTGAAGAGGACCCCAAGAGCTCTGCTCCTGGGTGGGAATTCCAGCTCTATGGCTCCTGCCCCCGATGGTGTCAACAGATCCTCTTACGTAGACTTGCACAGCGACCCACTTGGGTGGCTCGTGTTCGAGTGGGTGCGTGTGGTCCAGGAAATGCCTCAGGCTTTCCACTTTTTTCTAGTAATGCTGGTCATTTTCTAGTTATAGGAAATTAGAAATTCTCAAATAATAAGTCACTTGAGCAAGAAAAAACATTCTTTTGAATAAATTCTGGATGAGGATCATTGATTTTAGAAACTTGAAAATCATGGCCAATTCAAGAGAGAAATATTGAAGGTGTGGTCGGGGCGACACATGCGTAGTCGGGGCGGCACATGCGTAGTGGGGGCGGCACAGGAGTAGTCGGGGCGGCACAGGAGTAGTCGGGGCTGCACCTGTAGTCGGGGCGGCACATGCGTAGTCGGGGCGGCACATGCGTAGTGGGGGCGGCACATGCGTAGTCGGGGCGGCACATGCGTAGTCAGGACCGCAATGTAAGTGGAAGTGCTGGGTAGACACTAAGCTCAAAATACACTGTACAGAGAGGAATGCGTTGCATGAGAGGGACCCACGCATACTGTTACATGGTATGGGCAAATCCAACAAGATTCTCTTATGCAATCTGAATATGAATTCAGGTTACCAAAGTTGGATCTCAACCACCATCACTAAAACTTCAGCCTTGATGCGAGCTAGCAAATATCACATTTTTCAGGCTGGGTGCTGTATACAGTTGTGCTCTCTAAGCATACAGGGAGTTATGTCCATTTTTCAATCCACTTTTAAGTATAAATTAATCATTAACCCCTCCAAAGGCATTAGAAGTGAGACCAACCCTGTTTAAAAACTCTCTAATTACTTTCTTTCCCATGGATGGAAATATGCATGTTTCTTCTTCCAAAAGGAAAAAAAAATGCTTCTAGTAAAAACCTGGCTGATTTGCAACTGTTTGGAACATCAATTGAGAAATTGAAATGATGGATAATCATAATGTAGGGCTGAGCTGGTGCATTTACCATTCATATTTTTTGAAGAGGATTACATTTTCAATACGGCAGTAATTATCATAACGTGGAGAAGACAGCCTAAAAAAGGTTTTTTTGTTTGGTTGGTTTTTTTTTGTTTTGTTTTGTTTTTTTTTTTTTTTTTTTTTTTGCAGTTGCACTGGAGAATTGGCAGAAAAAAGTTGATGTTAGGAAAATTACCCTTACTAAGAAAATACATTTTCCCAAGAAATAGTGAGGGTCTGTGGGGATAAGCGTGGCTGGACATACATTAATTATGGACTTCAACTGGTTATGTGGAAACTGAAGTTATTCCCCATTTCTGTATCATTGTAATCCCCACTTAAACAGCCACACACATTATTAACACACATAATGATCAGTGTAAAACAACGTGTAAAACAATTTTGTGTTTGTCCTGTCCTAGTTTCCCATTTGTACTTTAATCTGGTCAGTATCAAGAATTCGCCATGTGGCCGCGGTGGCTCACGCCTGTAATCCCAGCACTTCGGGAGGCCGAGGCAGGTGGATCACCTGAGGTCAGGAGTTTGCGACAAGCCTGACCGACATGGCGAAACCCCATCTCTACTAACGATACAAAAATTAGCAAGGCATGGTGGCTTGCGCCTGTAGTCCCAGCTACTCAGAAGGCTGAGGCAGGGGTAATCGCTTGTACCCAGGAGGCAGAGGTTGCAGTGAGCTGAGATGGTGCCACAGCACTCCAGCCTGTGTGACAGAGCAAGACTCGGTTTCAAAAAAAAAAAAATTAAAATTAAATAATAATAAAAATAAAAAAGAATTGGCCATGTGAGCTTAGCTCCTTTACTTCACTCAATGTTTTCATCATTAAAGCAAGTAGGTTAAAATAGATCAGTGTTTCTCAAACTTTCATGTGCGTTTGAACCATCTGGGGATCTCGCTAAAATGTGGGCTTAAATTCAGGGGGTCTCTGGGGTGGGGTGCAAGAGTCTGCATGTCCACCCAGCTCCAAAGTTATACTAATGATGCCAGACTGAGGGCCACAGTTTGGGTCATAATGGGAATTCACAAGTTTCCTTTCATCTCGATGTTTCTTTAGATGACACAGGGATTCTTGTTTTTGTCATCATGTTGTTTGAATTGTTCATGGAGTTTAGCTTACTACTTCTCATCTTGCCTTCACTTATCACCCTGCAAAAGGCCCACCTTAGGTTTTGCTTTTAATTGTTTACAGTGTGTGTTTGGTATCTCTATCAGATGCTGGACACAGTTCATTTTTAATGAAAGCCACAAGCTTGGAAAATAATACATTCAGCTCACCCAAGTTGAAGGCCACAGACAGAGGCATTTATCCTATTGCCTCAACGCTCCAGCCACATTCCCTGTGATACCTTTCCATGTTCTTTGAGTACTTGATTAACAGTCATGAAATGAAAAATATTCACTGTGTTTCCTTTCTGTCACTTGGACTGTAGTTGTCGCCTGCAAATGAGGCAGCTCTTGAGTTTTCTTGTGAAAGAGTGTGGCCAGAGCAGGGCTGAGATTCAGAGCTCTCAGTTCCGCTGGTGATGCGAGATCATTCTCTTAGGCACAACAATAGCCCTGTGTGCCTTATGAAAGAAGTGGGTCTATTTTTATCTATGTGCCATAAAACACTTTCAGATGCCTAGTTGAAAGGTACTGGGCTACTAACATACGACTAGGCTGCCTGGACCTGGGACCCAGCTTAGTTCTCTCTCCCATGGGATGATCTTGGGCAAATTACTAGGGTGGCGCAAAAGTAATCGCAGTTTTTGTAAAAAAAAAAAAAAAAAAAGGCAAAAACTGCAATTACTTTTGTACCAACCTAATGCTTATTCTCTCTGTGCCTTGGTTTCCTTATCTGTGAAAAAGGAACATTTTTCACAGGACTGTTAAGAAGATCAAATGGGTTAATTCCCGTCAAGTTCTGAGAAGTATACTTAGCACACAGTGAATGCAATACAGGCATTGGCTAATGTTACCATTCAAGATCCAACTATTAAATCTTGTTTCAGACCATATCACTTATTTTTCCATGCAACAAGCATACATTTCCTGCTTGCTGTATACAAGCTATTATTTAACAGTTACTTAAATCTTGATAAATTGTAAATATTATAAATTAAAATCTTATAACTCTTGTATTATATGTAAGCAGTGTGGAAGACATAAAATTGTGTTGCACCTCAAAAAATGTGCAGTCTGGCTAGATGCGGTGGCTCACAACTGTAATCCTAGCACTTTGGGAGGCTGAGGCAGGTGGATCACTTGAGGTCAAGAGTTCAAGACCAGCCTAGCCAACATGGTGAAACCCTGTCTCCACTAAAAATACAAAAATTAGCTGGGTGTGGTAGTGCATGCATATAATCCCAGCTACTTGGGAAGTTGAGGCAGGAGGATTGCTTGAACCCAGGAGGCCGAGGTTGCAGTGAGCAGAGATCACATCACTGCCCTCTAACCTGGGCAACAGAGCCAGACTCCAACTCAAAAAAAAAAAAAAAAAAGTGCAGTCTGCTAGGCGCCATGGCTCATGACTGTAATCCCAGCACTTTGGGAGGCCAAGGCAGGCAGATCACCTGAGGTCAGGAGTTTGAGACCAACCTGGCCAACATCAAACCCCGTCTCTACTAAAAATACAAAAAATTAGCAAGGCATGGTAGCTTGCGCCTATAATCCCAGTTACTCGGGAGGCTAGGCAAGAGAATTGCTTGAACCCGGGAGGTGGAGGTTGCAGTGAGCAAGATGGCACGACTACACTCCAGCCTGGGCAACAGAGTGAGACCCTGTATCTTAAAAAGAAAATTGTAGTCTTATGGGGGAGAAAAATATGCACTTAAATATATGTAATGTAATAATAATAAAGAAGGGCTATTACCTACTAAGGAGTTGGGTAACACGTTTGGTATTTCTTGCCCACTGCTCTATCGCAAAACAGAAAAAATCCAAGTCTTCATATCATTGTTTCAGTCCTTCCATTTTATTTAACACCTAAAGACATAATTTTAATATTGCAGAAATTATTTTTTCAAAATGGAGCTACCATTATTGTTTTTCTGATTATAAAAGCAATATATGGATAAGCATAAACTATCTCAGGAAGATTAGGGAAGGCAGAAGTAACAGTGATTACCTTCTGGAAGGCACTACGGGAAGAGGGAGCCTTAATTAATATTGCTTCCTCTTTTGTATGCTTCCAATTTTGTACCATATGCAAGTATTGTCTACTAAAAATAAATATTTTTTAATTAACAGAGGTATGTTTGTTATAAGACACATGGTATGAAAGTTATAAAGTAGAAAGTGATATTACTTATACTACTACCACATACTGAGCGTTTTCACATCTGTGTTTCCAGGCATATATAAATGCATTTTTTACAAAGACAAGATCATGATATGCGAAATGTTTTAAAAATGCTTTTCAGGTCAAAAAATATAAATCTACCACATCATTTGTAATGATGCCCATATTATGTTCTATTGTGTGCGTGTACCTTAGTTGATTTTATCAACTCTGTCTAGGTGAGTATTTTCAACAGTTCTGTGATGAACACCTTTATTCATGCATATTTATGTAATTGTCTTGTTATTTTCTTAGACAATTCTTACAGAAGGTCAATATCTGGGCAACGGATATGCATAAAAAGTTGAGATTTTAAAAAGGCATAGAATGATTAAAGAAGTGAGTCATTTCTCCCCAGGTGTCCCTCCATGGAACAGAGGTGCATTGTGGTCTATATGTAGGAGCTAAAGGGATAATATCTCTTGTCTCCCATAGCTGGAAGGGATGAGGGTTGTTACCTCCAGCATCATCTTTAGAGTGCCAGGTAGGAACATAGTGGAAGGGATGAGATTGGGTCTTGGAGATAAACTACAGTTGATGTACCTGGTTGAATTTCATTTTTGTTTCTCTTCTTTCCGGAAGGAAATCCCTTACTGCACCCTTGAAGCAGCTTGAGTTATTTCTGAGAATGGACTCGTGTGCTGCTAATGTTGATATCGTAGTTAATGTTTTCCTTAATAGCAAGGGGGTAGGTAGAATTGGAAGAGGATCAGAATAGCTTTGTAGATCTCTGAGCCTGGATGACACTATGCATCTAAGTAGGAGAGTGAAATAGAAATTATTAGATTTATAAGGCTTACTGACAACTTTGGTTTTTTTCTGTGTCTTTTTTAATACAAAGAAACTTGGAGTGCAAGAGGTTCAATCCATCATTCAAGTTTATAGCCGATGAAAGGCTGAACAGGACGCAGAATGCAAACCTAAATTGTGGTTCAGTATCCTGCATGACACCACATAAGCCCAATTGTGTAGAATTATTGTACATGATCATGGAGAATTACTAAAGACTAGACATTAACTAGCAGAATTTACATTATTACATTTTACTAATCTATGTAGTAGTCATCTTTAGTGTATTCAATGCTCCTGTTTCTCTCTACTTGCAATGACCTATAAAATAAGAGAAGGAACATGGCCTGCATTTCAACCATATTGAGATGTAGATCAAGATACTTACATCTGAGTTGGATGGGAAGCTGGTTTCTTGCTATTTACATTGGTCAGTTTTTCATTTAGGATCTTGCTTTGCTGAACGGGGCAACAAGTGAAAGTTGAATGTCTCCTGCTGCTGAGCCCTGGTCTTCTAAGAGAGCAGAGTTACTGGGAAGGTTTGAACTGACATCCGGCAGTGACCCTTAACTCCTGGAGGTTCCTGCATGTGTCAGTCCTAATGGGTTTCACTGGGTTTTTAAAGGATCCACTCTATATAAGTGCAGGTTTATAAATGTGGCATTGTAATCACAGGACTATTAAGGTAATTGAGGCAAGACTTAGATCATGCCTGCAATCTACTTGGAAATCTATTTTTAAAATTTGAGAGCAAAAAGTCCTTCAAAACATTTTTTTTTTTTCTTTTTTGGAAGCATAGAAACTTCAAGGGAAAAAGGAAGACAATTTGCAACTCTGGCCTCAAATCCTTTTTGGAACCATGGCAAGGATCAAACAAATGAGGTTATTTTTTCATAAGGCAAAGTGTTTCACTGCAAGACATCTCTCTGTTTCTCCTATGCTTATGTACAAGAGCCTTCCTAAACAACAATGCACACCCTCGCCTCTCACTCAAGTGTTCTGAAGGCGTGTTGCACTTGAATACGTTCCTGCTTTGTGTACAAATGCAGATTATATGAAGTCTATCATTAATCAAAACATTCATATCAGCCTTATTCAGAGACAGGCTTTGTGTTTGTGGCACTTCTTTCCTCTTTTATTCAACAAATATTTACTAAGTATCTACTGCGAGGCAGATCATGTACTAATGGTTGGGGATACAGCTATACAGAAGATACGGTACTGTTGTAGTAGGAGAGACAGAACTCATAAGGAAAAAGCAACATGATACTGGTGATGATAAGTATCAGTCAGAAAAATAGAGCAGGGTATAGGGCCGTGGGGGATGCAGAGTTTGCAAATATAGAGTGATCAGAGAAGCTGAAACCTGGAGGGGATAGAGGAACAAGCAAGCCAACATCTTGAGCAAAAGTATCCCAGGCACAGAAGGCAGCAGATGCAGGGGCTCTGAGAAAGGAGCACAGTCCGCCTGTGCAAGGAACAGCATTAGACCTCGACTGGAGTGGCCCCAGCAGCGCCCCGACGCAAGTTTACTAGACAAAGCAGCTGGAGAGGAAGCGGACAGCAGAAGCAAACAGGCTGTGCCCAGGACTTCAGCTCCACCTCCAGTCGGGTGGGAAACCGCTGCAGCGTTTTGAGCCGGGACTGGTGTGATCTGACTCACTTTCTGAGAGCTCACACTTTTGCCTCTGTGTCGTGAACCAAGGGTAGGATGTGAGAGTGGACTCAGGGAGCCCAGTGAGGAGGTGTCTGCCATGAGCTCATCCGAGTCTGGGGGTGCTTGATGACTTGGGCGAGAGGGAAGCAGTGCTCAAAAGGTAAAAACTCAACAATTCAGCGCGTGTTTGAAGGTGGAGCCCAAAGCACCCAGCAGCATCTGTTGAATAAGGCACCAGCATCTGCCGAAACAAGACTAGAATGCACTACGAAAAACAGGAAACTGTCAGGAATTGTTACTAAAGTACAGTTATCACTGGTGTGGCCGTTTATAAATAGACTGGTCAATAAAAAAGAAAAGATACCTGTCTTTAGTGACTGATAATAAAATAATATGGTGTAACATACTGTGAAGAAATATCAGAGCAGAAAATTGGGATGGAGTGGGCCCCTGACCATATTGGGGTTCACCCCCTCAATCCAGCAACATTAAGAGTATTGAACATGGTTCGCGTTGGGATGGCTCTTTGAAGCTGGCAAAGCTGTAAAGTTGGCCATGAGAACGACTTTGAGATCTTTCCTTCTACGCCCAGGGTTCTCCAGTTTGAGAGTCTCCAGGCAAGCCCCAGCATCCCCCAGATTCTTACGTCACTAAAATTACCTTGATGAAAATAGCCTTCTTATTCAAAGCATCTGCAGCTCACCCCTGCAGCTTCTCCCCAGCAGGATGTCTCCTCCTGTTCCAGAATGACAAAACTCAAAGTAAATAAACCCAGGAGTGCAAACAATGGATTTGTGGAGCACATCACTCACTCGGAAGCTACATAAACAACCATTGCTTTCAAAAAATGAAATCTTCATTGTCCATTTTGGTCCAAGAAGCTAAGAAAGTGGTGGAACTGTAATGACTTTCATACCATCTTTCCAAAAATGTGCACATGATATTATCACTCTCATTTACAGAAAGGGAGAAGGAGACATATTACCACGTAGTTTTCCTTCAGGTCAATGCCAAAGCCAGGACCTAATTCTGCAAACATTCATGGAGCTCATTCTATGTACCAATGACTGTGGTATATAGAACTCAGGTTCTAATTTTCAGACATGTATTTTTTCACTACTAAAAAATTGCTAAACATTTTTTCTTAGTTGGCAAAAGGAAAGCAAGAAAAAAAACACCTGGTATTTTTTTAAACTGGAAAATATTGGCTCATTCAACATGGTTTATACTATTTAGAGGCAAGAGAAAAAGAGATGGAGATATTTCTGTCTGAAATAATTTCCTGGCTTTCCAAATTTTCCTTTCTTTATCCTCCTCCTCCCCCTCCTCCTTTTCTTCTGCTTCTTCTCCTTCTCCTCCTTCTTTTCTTTAGAAGCTAAAGGCATGCCAACAAAAGACTCTGGAGAAATGCCAGCCATACCTTAAATTTCTGTAGCTCTGTACTTCCTAAGAGACCAAAGCGGTTGGAAACAAGAGAACACATACAAAAGCAAACCGTGTCTAGCACGATGATTGGAATAAAGCAGTAATAAGTTGCAATGACCCCAGTGATAGCATTGTCTTACAACATGCCCCAGGTAGGAGGAAGGCACCAAGGTAACCATCATTATCCGTGTCACTTTTCCTGGGGACTATCTTTGACAAAAATTGATTAAGATGTTTCTCCAAATTCACATGAATCAAGATTCAATTTGGGTTTTGAGACTTTTTGCTAGACTCTTCCATTTCTGAATTCCCAGTTAGCCTGTTCCTATGGGCTAGAATTGGAAACTTATTTTATTATTAAAGGGAATGCAAAAAAATGTTTTTGAGCACCCAACTCAATGCTCCGCTCTGGTCAGTGGGCATATTGCACCCTCCTAATTCCTCTTAATCCTATAAAGTAAGAGGTTATTTCTTTTATTTTCTTTCTTTCTTTTTCTTTTCTTTTCTTTTTTTTTTTGAGATGGAGTCTTACTCTGTCGCCCAGGCTGGAGTGCAGTGGCATGATCTCGACTCACTGCAACCTCTGCCTCCCAGATTCACGTGATTCTCCTGCCTCAGCCCCCCGAGTAGCTGGGATTACAGGTGCATGCCACCATGCGTGGGTAATTTTTGTACTTTTAGTAGAGACGGGGTTTCATTATGCTGCCCAGGCTGGTCTTGAACTCCCAACCTAGTGATCTGCCTGCTTTGGCCTCCCAAAGTGCTGGGATTACAGGCGTGAGCCACCACACCCAGCCAGTAAGTGGTAATTATGTCCATTTCACAGATGGCCAATCTGAGGTTCAGATAAATTCATTGACTTGCACATAATTTATTTAAGGACATCATGGGATTTGAATCCAGGTCTCTTCATTCTTTATTCTTTTGTTCACTACTCTGGTCTGCAGTATTATTCTGTTACTACTCATTTCATGGGATTTTTTTTTTTTTTTTGAGACAGAGTCTCGCTCTGTTGCCCAGGATGGAGTGCAGTGGCCGGATCTTAGCTCACTGCAAGCTCTGCCTCCGCGTTTACGCCATTCTCCTCCCTCAGCCTCCCGAGTAGCTGAGACTACAGGCGCCCGCCACCTCGCCTGGCTAGTTTTTTGTAATTTTTAGTAGAGACGGGGTTTCACCGTGTTAGCCAGGATGGTCTCTATCTCCTGACCTCGTGATCTGCCTGTCTCGGCCTCCCAAAGTGCTGGGATTACAGGCTTGAGCCACCGTGCCCGGCCGGGAATTTTTTTTTAAGAGATGGGGATCTTGCTGTGTCACCCAGGCCTAGTGCAGTGGCACAGTCACAGCTCACCGAAGCCTCGAACTCTGAGGCTCAAGTGATCCTCCTGCCTCAGCTTCCCAGGTAGCTGGGATTACAGATACAAGCCACCATGGCTGGCTTCATGTGAATTTATAACAATTTGTTTAGGAATGTGCTATCAGTCCCATTGTTTGCTTTTCAAATTGGTCTTTAAAATTAGCTGTCCTTTTAGGGTTTGACAAAGATTAAGTTTCACGAAAGTAATAAAGCATTGGTATATGTGAAGGCTTTGTTTTCAATGAGTACAATATAACTCAAGGCCTTTTAATATCTTATGAATCAGCTGCTAGCTACATTCTTGTTTGGAATATTTTATTTGCATTGTCAGGAAGGTGTAACTATTGACTAATAAAACAAAGAGAATAGAAAAAACCAGAAAGGAAGGCTGAAAGAAGAATTAGAGGAATTACAGAGGGTGCAAGTCCATGGAAATGTAGAAAACAAATTTGGGATATGATCTGATTTATCATCAATATAGAATTATTGGATGTGTATTGAAGAGTATTATAAGCTTGTACTAAAATGCTATGAGCGATGTGTATTTTAAACAGGTGACAGATGAGTAGATGGGGAGATGGAGGAGGTCGTACTTCTGAAGCCTCCGTTAAGTGCCAGTCTCCCTCTCTGAAACAGAAATTTAGTCTTTATAATATTTTGGTGGGTAGGGTAGGGGTAGGTTTTCTTAGTCCTTTTTTTTAAGCTGAGAAAACTGAAGGGGGTAAGGAAGAGGAAGAGATGGGGAAAGAGAGAGAGAGAGAGAGGAAAGAAATGAAACTAATAATGGCAGAACTGGGATCTAAGTCCAAGATCATCTGTCTTCCATGTACAGGCTCCCTCCATTCTAACATGCTGCCTCATGGTGCATCCAACAGAACCATGGGGGTTTCCAAAGGCCTCTGGTGAATTTTGTAAACAGAAAATAATCACTGGATTTTAGTAGTGCCTAAGGGTAGCTCAAACTTCAATCAACACAAATGATTTTGACTCTTAAATAACATGAACATGAGAACATATATGTGCCATGTAACGTGATGCAGTGGTCTTAGACCTTTTTGGCACCAGGTACCAGTTTCGTAGAAGACAATTTTTCCATGGGTGGGTGGTGGGGGATGGTTTCGGGATGATTCAAGAGCATTTCGTTTATTGTGCCCTTTATTTTTATTACTATTACATTGTAATATATAATGAAATAATTATACAACTCACCATGATGTAGAATCAGTGGGAGCTGTAAGCTTGTTTTCCTGCAACTAAACGGTCCCATCTGGGAGTGATGGGAGACAGTGACACCCTAAGTGTGTTGTTTATGTTCAGCCTACTCTGTAATCTCACTTTGATAGCTATCACTGCAGAAAACCCTGCTTCCCAAAGATAGGGGGTTGTAGATGGAAGCAGGCTCTTCAGTGTTTTTGTGGCAATCTGAGGATATTCCACCTTGAATTTAACCCAGAACGTATGGAGATTTGAAGTTGTCTCAAACATACTTATAAGGCCACCAGATGCAGTTGTACGATTGAAGTATATCAACTAACCTGCCACTGTAAAGCCTGCCACCAGATGACGCTTAATTGTCACTTGCCACTCACTGATAGGGTTTTGATACGAGTCTGCAAGCAGTTGATTTATTACAGTCTCTGTGCAGTCGGACCTCTCTACTAATGTTAATCTGTAGTTGCAGCTGCTCCCAGTGCTAGCATCACCACATCAGCTCCATCTCAGATCATCAGGCATTAGATTCTTGTAAGGAGCACGCAACTTAGATCCTTGGCATGTACAGTTCACAATAGGGTTTGTGCTCCTATGAGAATCCAATGCCGTCGCTGATCTAACAGGAGGTGGAGCTGAGGCGGTAATGGGAGCAATGGGGAGTGACCGTAAGTACTGATAAAGCTTCGCTTGCTCAATGGACTCCTGACGTAATGGCTCGGCTACTCTCTAGCTGGTTATGTCAAAAAGCTACTTAATTCCTCCAGCTCATGGTTTCCTCATCCGCAAAGTGGGTATGACGACAGTAACTATCTCATGGGATTCAATGAGGTTAAATTACGACAAATGAACATCAGCACTTGGTACAGAGCCTGGCATGTAGTGTCGTATTCTTGTTGCTATTATCACATTCCAAATATCCTCGTCACTTTTTATTCTCAAACTTAGTTCCATTCAGGCCACAGTCACGATTCCTTCTATTTTCAACCCATTCAAAAAAAAAAATTAGCATTGGCATTGCTCATGAGCTTGCCCTGGCCCTCCTTTTCATTTTAGCCTTTTCTTCTGTTGCTAAATGATCCACGTTCCTTCAATCTTCCATCCCATACATTATCCTCAGTCTCTGGCATCTCTACTCTCATAAATCGTGGGAATGGAGTTTATGGATAATGTGCCCAGGCTCTGGAGTCAGATTGAGTTAAAGTTTGGGCTCCAACACTTACTAGTCATGTATCTACAACCAGCTGGCTTAATCACTCTCAGCCCCTTCCTCAGTTTCTTTGTCTATAAAGTGGGGACAGTAACACTGCCTACTATACAGGCTTGCTGTGGGGTTAAATGAGGTAGGATACATAAGGCCCTTGGAAGAGGGCTTGGCACCGAGTATGTGCTCAGTCAATGTTAACTGTTGTAATTAATTCCCTGACTTAAGGAAGTGTGTCTTTAGCAAGTGGACTCTATTGTTTGCTCAGATGCATTTGTATATTTTCTAGATTTTTTCATTTGTGCTATCCCTAAGAAATTGGTTTCTGATTCAGCATAATGCAAACCAAGAAAGGAATGAAAGGTGAGTGAGAGCACTTAAACACTGGGGTCTTTCAGTTGCATGAACTACTTTGTTTCCATTGGCTTAAAGACCTAGAGAAAACACCGTTCCACTAACCATTCTGTACTTGAGGAGTTTTTATGTAGGTGAGATCAGAGTGATGAATGATGATGGATGGATTCATTTCAGGTCCATTACAATGCCAGCTTTACATGGACGTTTACATGGGTTTCCTGATCACAGAGGCCACTGTCCAAGGAGGAATAGGAAGAGGGTGACACTTTTGCCTTCCCCCATTGCCATGCAAGCCACCCAAGCACTACAGAACAGAGAAATGGCTTCAGTTCAGTGTAAGGATGAATTTACCAAGAGGAGTCAAAGATGGAATGAGCTATCTCTGGAGGGAGTAAGGAGTGAGGTGTTCAAACAGACTGCATGGTCATTTGTTGGGCTCTGTCCCCACCCAAATCTCATCTCGAATGATAATCCCCATAATCCCCATGTATTGAGGGAGGGACCCAGTGGGAGGTGATTGGATCCCGGGAGCAGTTTCTCCCATGTTGTTCTTGTGATAGTGAGTTCTCACCAGATCTGATGGTTTTATAAGGGGCTCTTCACCCTTCGCTTCACACACACATGCTCTCTCTCTTTTGCTCTTTCTGTCTCTCTTGCCACCATATAAGACATGCCTCTTCCCCTTCGGTGGTGATTGTAAGTTTCCTGAGGCCTCCCCAGCCATGTGGAACTGTGAGTCAATTAAACTTCTTTCCTTTATAAATCAATTACCCAGTCTTGGGTATGTCTTTATAACAGTGTGAAAACAGACTAACATAGATAATGTAGAGAGGAGTTGGGCATGAGAGAGATGGCAGACCAGGTGACCTTTGTGGCTCATTCAACCTAAGAAAGAATCTAAATTCAGGGAAACTGGGTTTGATCCCTTGGGGAACGCTTGGATTTGCTGTATGTGTTTGAACTGACCACTCTGTTGTGGTTTCCCATCTGGGAATACTAGCACTTCTTGCTAAGTTAGAAGTTACAAGTTAATAGCTTATGACTATGGTGTTAAATATCATCAAACTTTTGTATAATTTATTCTTTCTTTCAAATGGAGCCAAGACAACACCAAGGTCTTTGTACTTACTGTTCCCACTCTCTGGAGCTCTCTGTTCAAATGCCACTTCCCTGACCCACTTCATAAAAAATGTCATCCTCCCCCAACACCATAGTAGTCATTGTCACTTCCTGTGCCTCCCCCTGCTTTACTCTTTTCCATGGGACTAACATCCACATGACACATTAGATATTCATTTCTTTGGTGCTGATTATTCCTTGATGAACTATAAGTGTCACGGAACAGGACTTCGTCTGTCTTGTTCACCGTATTTCAGATCCTAAAACAGTGCCTGGCACATAGCAGGTCTTCAATAAATATTTGTTGAATGAGAAAAATGTAAGCAGAGATTTGCTTTTATTTTTCATTAATTTTCCTCTATATCTAATTTATGTAAGTTTCTCTTCAAAAAATTGGTTTAGGAGACCTTGAAAAATCTTTTGAGTTCACCCCACCCCCAAGGTATGAAATTAAAATGAAAATCTCCAAGAATTCAGCAACAATATCCATTTCAGAGGCACTTACAAGGGTAAAAAAAAAAAAAATCAATCTTTAAAGGGATAAGAAAAAAACCATAGTGCTATGTTAAAAACTATTTTAAGTGACTCATTTTAAGAAATGGAAGCAATGTTACTTTTCAAAGAAACATGTAAGTACTCTATGTATAACATTCAAAGGATGAATGATTTGATATGAATACAATTCAGCTTATTTGTAGCCAAGGCTTCTAAGCCATCATCTGTAATCAAATATAGTAAGAACCTAATTCTTCCCTTAGTACTGATATCTGTATCTTCAACATTCTTTATTTTTTAAAAAATAAACAACAACAAAAAGCTATCTAAAACATCTAAAAGCAAGTCAATGTCTGTTTCCAGTAGATGGCACTGCAAATCAAGTCTTTGTAGATCTAATAACTATCACTTCTTTGATCATGATAATAATGATTTATTCTGTACTAAGATCATCTAAAGCGACTTACACAGTGAAAATAAATAGGATGGCGATTCTGAAGCTACACGAAAGCTGAGATAGTCCAGTTCCCTAATACTGGTATCTCTCCTCTTGTATATCATGGTTGGGTACTTTTATTAAAGTAGTGGGTGAATGTAACAAATTGCCCATCATGCTTATTGATGAAACTGCTTTTTGATGTGGGATTTTTGGTCACTTGTTTTACTTTGTTTAGTCTATTTTGCAATACAAGTTCAATGGGACTCTTAATCCTTTTACACTACGTCAAATTCAACCTCATTCAGGCCAGTTATTCACAGAGGAAATACTGTTCTAGGGTCACAGACCCACATCCCTGACCTACACTGTGTTTACTGTTGTTTGTTTGTTTGTTTGTTTGTTGGGGCATGATCTTGCTCTGTCACACAGGCTGGAGTGCAGTAGCATGATCATAGTTCACTGCAGTCTCAACTGCCTGGGCTCAGGCAATCCTCTTGCCTCAGCCTCCTGAGGAGTTGGGGCTGCAGGTGCACGCCACCATGCCCAGCTAATTTTTATTTTTTGTAGAGACAGGGTCTGGATATGTTGTTCAGGCTGGTCTCTGCCTCCTGGGCTCAAGCGATCCTCCTGCCTCAGTCTCCCAAAGGGCTGGGATTACAGGTGTGAGCCACTGCACCCAGTTGGGATGTGTGTGTGTGTGTTTGCCAGTAGATACCCTCAGTCATAAAGGGGTTAAATTAGAAAGTGTAAACAGTCTAGACAACTCAACTTCCACAAGAAAAAACTGAGACACAACCTGTGTTTCAATGACAGTGACAGTGGATGAAGACTCAGCTTTATGTGTAAGGAAATGTATATTTAAAACATTTTTAAAGCATTTAAAAGGGATATTACACATAATATAGACTAGGAGTTATGAAATGTTATCATAGATGTAAAAACTACCTGGAATAGTGTCTGGAGCAAAGTAGGTACTAAATAAATCCTCTGTCTCCTTTCTGCTGTCTTTAACAGGGCCTGAGAGCCAGTCCCTGCTCTGTAACTCTGTCCTTTAAAAGGCCTCTGTCATTTAATCTCTCTGGACTACAGCTCTCAAAACGGCTGGAATTGAGGCCACAAAGTCTAAAATATGATGCCTAATACACAGTAAGATTCACAAGTGAAGGGTGTGATACCATGCATCCAGATGTACAAGCCAGTAGCTGCAGAAGTTGGGAATGACTTTCGTCAGAATATTCTTCTCAGTGGAGAAAGAAGCCGTTAGTCAAAACTGGAACATCCACAAGCAAACCACCTCGGCTCTTTCAATAAATGTCCTAGAAGAGTTCAGACATCATGTCCTTTTATTTTTTTTCTTGAGACGGAATCTTGCTCTGTTGCCCAGTCTGGAGTGCAATGGTGCAATCTTGGTTCACTGCAACCTCTGCCTCCTGGGTTCAAGCAATCCTCCTGTCTCAGCTTCCCGAGTAGGTGGGATTACAGGTGCATGCCACCACGTTTTTGTTGTTGTTGTTTTTTTTTGTATTTTTAGTGGAGATGGGGTTTCACCATGTTCCCTGGGCTGGTCTCGAACTCCTGAGCCCAGGCAATCCACCCGCCTCGGCCTCCCAAAGTGCTAGGATTACAGGTATGAGCCATCACGCCCGGCCTTCATGTACTTTTACAAATATGCCCTGCAGTCTACTATTTTTTTCTTTTGTTGTCAAGGAAGCTTGAAATTCCTTCAAATTATATAAGAGTCAATCGCAATAGTGTGTTTCTGAAATTTCTAGAAATGTATGAGAAAGTGCTCTGTTAGGTGGTGATATTTTGTGAACCAATACTACATCACTACACTCATTGAGAACTCTAGTTATTTTCACAAGCCATCTCAATAACCCCAGGCTTTTCTCAGAAGGACAGTCATAGATACTCTCACCAGAGCCCCCACACTTTTATGGGCAACACAAAACTCATACAGTAATCGCAAAAACACGATAATAATCAAAAGAAGGCAGACATATGACCTGAACGATACCTTCACTGAAGGGCAGTAAGGCAAAGAAGGCCCTACCACCCTTTCCCGACAGATTCCTTTACTTAATCCTTTTTTATCCTCTGTGACCTCAGAATTTGATTGCTATATCAAATTGGCAGAATACCATATAAAGCAATTGATGGCTTTGGGGTGGGGTCTATTGTTGAGCACTGTTTAGGGTCTGAAAGGACCTCACAGAACATCTAGTCCAATCCCCTCGTTTTGCCCAAGAGGAAAGAACGGCTCAGAGAGGTCACTGGACTTACAGAGGTCACACAGATAACTAGTGATGAAGCAGTGACTGAGGTCATTGGGCTCCCAATACATTAGCCATTAAGTGCTTTAATTGGGGATAGAAGATAAGGAAAAAAGGTGAAACAATAAAAAGAGAGAATGTATTTAGATTTACTCTTTGTGACCTTAGGAGGCTGATGGAAAAATACTATCGTATGTAGCCTAAGAAAAAACAAGTTTTGGTTTAAAGGCTCCAGTAAAGAGAAGGTTGTACAAATTCTTCAAATATTTGGTTCTGGCCTCCTTTTTTCCTCCTTCGGCTTTCCTGTTAAGCTAGTATGTCTAATAGTGCATTAGAGGGTCTCTATATTAAGAAAGGATAATGGTTTATCTTCTGTTTTCATTGGTTCATTTCCTTTTCCCAGTGGGAAGTGATAACTTAAACATGGAATAGGTATGAATAAATTGAACATTTTTCTTGGGTACGACTAATGCAACAGGATTTAAGTAATCACATGTCCTAAATATAAATAAAATAAATAGTACACATATAATTTTTCAAACTCCTCTGCAATAGTTTTTGTGACATAATACTTAGGAATACACAGAAAATGAGATGAAAACTTTTCAATTGTTATATTTCTAATTTGTGCTGTATCATTAGACACATAGAATAGCATCTAAATATTTTACAATTAACCAATTCGCCTCATTTATGTTAAAGAATTCCAAAGTCCCAACTTGATCTGCAGAGTGATGAAATTCATGGCTTAAACAAAGTTTAGGAATGAAATAACATCTATAGTTAGTGTGATCAAAGGCTTATTTTTGTCAAGATTTTTAGTAAATATTAACAATATAGAGAAAAAGTCTTGTGATGATAATGAGATTTTCATGACCCTGTTTGAGTTGGAGTGCATAAGCCCTCTCTACTTAAAAAAAGCAGTCACAATTTTTGTCAGCGCTTTATGCTTTGCTGACTGTGTGGAATTTTTTCCTATCTTTAATTGATTTAGGGTGCAACCTACATCTGGGTACCCATATCCCTAAAGTGTCTGATTCTGAAATAAAAATGAAAGTTGAAAGGTATTGAAGTGGGATGAAGGGGCCACTTTAATTGCCTCAGGGAATCTCCTAACCAATTTTCATTTGCCTCATTGGTGCCCTTGGATAAAAGAGAATGGAGGTCGGTTGCAGAAAAGAAAATCAAGGAATCTTCAAAAAGTCACGTGCAAAAAGCAACACAAAAGTAGGAGGGAAAGGAGGTTTTTTTTTTTTTTTTTTTTTTTTTTTTTACAATAACAATGCCACCATTGTGTGTGCTGCGACTTCCTGATTATATTTCTTAATCACGATAGGTAACCCTCCCCCAAAATCACCATTTTGTGGATCCAGGAGCAAAGTTATACGAGCTCTACGTACCCAAAACATTAAAAAAATTCAACTCCTTCGGAGTAACCAGGTAAGATATACACAGTCATACACCGTTTGGGATCAGGTGTTCTTTTACATTTGCTTTTATTTGGATGAAACAATGTTTCGTGCACAATAATGACTTAAAACTGGTAAATAAGCCTGGAGAGAGCGCAGTGGCTGGCTGCGGCTCACGTCTCCAAGACTCGTGCAGAAGGAAATTGCGTTCTTCCTCCGCCACCCCCCACCGCTCCACCGCCCCCAAGCCGCCGGGAAGCCCTGCGCTGGCACCGGGGCAAGCGCTGTCGGCTCCCGGGAGCTGAGCGAGGCCGCGCGGTCTGGGACGCACGTGGGAGGGTGCCGCCGCTGTCGCCCTGTGGGGCCAGGGCCACTGGGTAGGCGCAGCGCGGGCCAAGAGCGGGAGGCTCAGGGCAGGGGATCCGCACTCGGGGCCATTCCTGCCCCGGCGCGCCCTGAGCTTCAGCAGTGCACAGGGTGGGGACCCCTCCAGGACAGTGGTCCGCCGAGGGGTCTCCCGGCCCTTCCCTCCCCACGGGCCCCGCAGTGTAGTGAAGGAGCAAGAAGAGGTGACTTGGGTGTTGAGACCCGGGGCCAGAACCGTGGAGAGTGTCTAGAGCCCACACTCCAGATTCCTGGACGCCGCAGTCAGTCCAGCCGGTTCCACCTGGAGCCGCCTTGGGGCTCAACGGGGAGGCGGCGGGGTGCAGGCGAGAGGGTTAATGCGCCCGGTTCGGTTGGTTTGAGGAGTTCCTGCTTTCAGCGACCCACAGGGCAAAGAGGCCAGGGCTCTAGCTTGGTGTCCCCAACAGCTGGGGACTGGAGAGCTGGAGGGGTCGCAGACTCAGGCTAGAGTTTAAAGTGCGCCGCATGGCGAGTCGTTGGACCCTTCTGGGTCTCACGTGGCTCCTATGTCACCTGGAGTGACAGGCCGGCGGAAGGAGCTTTAGTCGTCGCCCAGCGTTCTTCAAGGTGTAAGGAGGCAGGATTGTCCCATACTGGCGGCGCAGGGGGCCTCACGGCTGCGGACGCCCGCCCTGGATCGCTCAGCTCGGCCGATCCTTTGGGTGGAGGGGCGCTCCACAGGGTCGCGGCTAGGCGAGAGCGGCTTCCCGGCACGTCCCTCTGTATTTCTTCTAGATCACAGTCCAGGAGAGGGCCCGCCTGAGGACGCCTGCTCGTACTGCCCGTGGTCAGCCCCGCTCCCCTCGCTCCCTGGCCAGCCCCTAGCCCTTCAGAGCGGACACCTCTCCTCAGGGATGCAGGGCGAGGAAGGGCGGGTGGAGCTGCGAACCCACGGGAACCTGGAGGACCTCTTGGCCCCCTGGAGAGGGGTACTGTGAGAAGGATTCTTGGGACAGAGTTGGGGGACTGAGGAATTTTGCCCCCTTTGGCAACCATAAAAACCCTGAGCAAACGTGTCCATTCGCTCTTTCGCAGAAATACACAATGCAGGCCCACACCGGCATCTCTTCCAGGCCCCCTAGTTAAGGGCGCAGCGTTCTTCGGAAGCTCTTGGTCTTGCTACCAGGGCGTCACCCTCTTTTCCGCACTGGGGACGTTTCGTTCGGACTCTGCGCAGCCGTTGCACCTAAGGCCCTGGGAGCTCCGCGTTCCTCCCCAGGCGCGCCGCACAAAGTGCCCGCGGGCTCCGCAGACGTCCAACCCTGTCCTGGGTTCACGGCCGCTGGAGCTCTCCAACGGACCGCCGAGGGCCACGTTTTGCTGGGGCGCGAGGGACGTTTCTTTTCCCGCCCTATGAGGATCGGACTAGCCAGGAGCCCTATGAGACGCCGTGGCGAGCACGGCTGCCTGGCAGCTAGCCCGGGCAGCCCCAACTTAATTTCCTGCCCCTCGGGGCACCTTTCCCTCGAATAGCTCTCCTCGGCCCCTCCAACCCTGCCCAAGGGGCCTGGAAATGTTCGCACCCTCAAGAAAAGGATCTGTTTAAGCGCAGGGTGGGGTGGGGTGGGGTGGGGTGGGGTGGGGTAGGGCGGGCGGGCGGGGCCAAGGTTGCCCTGGGGATTGAATTTCTCTCTGCTCCCAGCGATCCCGGGCGGATAAAGCGCAAGTTTGTGCACAAGGTCGGCTGAGCCATTGGAAACCCAGCGCACGAACCGCGGCCAGGGAAACGCGGTGTTTGCCCAGTTGTCCTTGCGGAGAGGTGTGCGGAAACGCCCGTGATGGGAACTTTCTGCAGATCGTGTATGGAGGGAGCTCACAAAAAGGAGGAAGGGGAGCGCGGCGGGGAGGGGGCCGCTTGGGCGTGGAAGGTGCCAGGGTTACCCGCCCGCTTAGGCGCCGGGGGGTTGGCGCGGCGCAGGCGGAGGAAGGAGCCGATCATGTCCCGCAGGCTAATTGGCTTAAATTTTGCAAGCGCTGGAAAAGGTCGTTGAAGGAGTTCGCTGCACACACGCGGGCACACACACACACACACACACACACACACACACACACACACACACACAAAATCTTAAAAAAAAAAAAAAAAAAAGAGCGCCGAGCATGCGCACAGAGAGGATGCCATATTGGAATGAGCTGTAGTGGGAGCCGGAGGACCGGAGCGGGCGCGCGAGGGAGGCGGCGGGCGGGGAGCGAGCGGGCTAGGGCGGGCGAACCAGCGAGGCCGGCGCCCTCCCAGGCGGCGCCCGGGTCCTGGATCCACACCGAGGGCAGGACGAACTTCACCAGGTAGGACGCCGCGCCGGCTGCTGTCCCCGGCGCCCAGCAGCCCTCCGGCCCGCAGGTTAAGTGCGCCGGTCAGGGGCTTTTTCCAGTCTAGGAAAAAAAAAGGAAGCCCGAGCGAGCCGGGGTTGGAAGTGGGGGGTTGGGGAAGGCTGGGGAGGGTGCAGGGGAGCGAAAGAGAAGGGCAGGAGAAGAAAGCGACTGTACTTGAGCGAAGCCTCAAACTCCTCTGTGCGCTCCAGGTTGTCATTTTTTGCTTCCCGGGTCCCCTTCGCCTGCGTCTCCGGGCTCGGAAAAGCCGGGTCGTGCGGGAGTCCGTCCGGAGTTGCAAAGTGCCCCCTTCCCCCGGGCTCATCCTGTCCCCTCCCGCCGCCCACCTCCCTCTTTCTGCACTCGTTTTAGCGACGCAGCCGCCGCTGCTACCTACCCCGCGCTCCCGCGTCTCCTTCGCGCTGGGGTCTCCCCTTTCTTTTGGTTTGGGTGGGAGAAAAAGATGGTGAGGACGGGGAATCCGAGACAGGCATAGGGGTAAAAAATCGTGCAGACATTCGGAATCGCCCGCTTGGAAACATTTGCCTGAGCAACTGAAATGAAATGGACAGTAGTAGTTTTGGAGCGAGCTCCAGCGAGGATGGTCTTTTTGTTCATTTTTTTTTTTCCTCTTTAAAGTAATATCCTGTCACTTGGGGGCTTTCCGATTGTCTCCTCTTATCCGACCCCCTTTCAAAATTACTGACTTGAGCTGGTTCTGGAGTTTATTTTTTAATATGCGTGTGTGTGTGTGTTTTGCAGAAATCCGCCAAAATGCAACCGTAGGAACTGCTAGATGTGTTTATTGATTTTGACCCAGGGCGGTGGGAGGGGGCTGGCGGGAGCTGGGGGATCCTAGAGGGTGGGAAGTCGCTGGTTCTCGGTGGCCGGCGCACATCCAGAGCCTGATCCGTACTCGTGTTTTCTTGGAAGCGCAACTGCGGGAACGGAGTCTTTAGAAACCGTGCCAGTTTCAATATGGCGGGCTAAGGTGGCTTTTAAAAACTGAAAATAAAGGTTTTGAGGTGGGAAAAAACCCAGCTGAAGTTTCCACCCCTTAGTTTCGACTCTCTTTGGCTACCCCAGGAAGCGCTTTAGCGAATTAAGTGGGGCAAAAAAGAAAGAATGGGCTGCTCTGTTTTTTTTCCGTGGTTAGAGTCTGTGTGTCAAGTCCATTGCCGGGGGGAAAGGATGGAGAGGTGCCGCTGGCCCGGACCAGGGCACCGAAACGCAACTGTCGTGTATGCCTGTGGATTAGTGTGCAGGCCTGTGTGTGCGCAGTTTTTTTGGGTGTGTGTGTCAAAGAGAACCGCCCCGAATGTGTGTGTGCGTCTTGGAACCAGACCCTGCCATGATTTGACGTGACACACTGCGGACACGTGGTGCAAAATACATGAGGGCAGAGAGAATGATTTATTTTGGCTTTCTAGGAGACGAGCTAGCCCTCGCCTCGTGTGTACTGGAGCCTGCGCTGGTAGATCCGCGAGTAGGTGGGGCGAGGAGGTGCTTATTAAAAGGACTAACTGTCCTGGGTATTGGCTGCAATCGGGCCGCAGACGGCAGCCGGATTTCGTGTGTGCAGGGGGCGCGTTGCACTTAATGGTGGGCTCCTGCTTTCCTCCACGCCGCGCTGGGGTGGGAGGTGGGGGACTGGGACCCAGGCTTGGAGAAGACCAAAGTGGTGGTGGCGGCGGTGGTGGTGTGGGACAGAAGGGCGGGAGCATGCGGATCTCGGCAGACAGGCACGTAGGGTCGAGGCGAGGGGTTGCCTTTCTTACTTTTGGGTTTCGCGCTCTAGGGAAGGTGGGGGATGGGGACAGCGGTTTGAGAAAAAATTGTCCCTTGCTCTGCTTAGGAACCCTCTCGGCGCATCGGAGAGGGGCGTCTTCTTGTCTTGGCTGGCACGGAGGCCGGGCGGTCGCCAGGGGATGTGAGTGGGCGGCGAAGTGTGAGGGAAAGGTCGGCGTTCCGGGGCGGGGAGGATCTGGGAGTGGAGTTTGGAGACAAAATCGGAGTCAGGCAGAGGAGCCGGAGGGAAAGCCAGCACACGCGAGCTCGGGTGAGAGCCACCGGAATGCGGGAACGCAGCGTAGCCGGGAACAGGGGTTCCCAACAGGGGTCGCCCGTGGCCAGGACGCGGCCGCTGAACAGAGGTCGCGCGGCGGTGCCTGCCCGAGGGACCTCGTGGGCGGGGGCCACACGGCGGCCGTGCACGGTCCCGGGGGCTGGCGTGGGCAGGTGGGAGGCCCTCCTCCGGGTTCGCGAACCTGATCTGGCAGCGGCCAGGTGCCTGAAGGCGTTTTTAAATGATAAGGTTACAAAGACATGTTGGCCAGGTCTGTAGTTAGCGCAGCAACGTGGTTTGCAGGAGCGCAGAGCGAGGCTGGACAGGGTCCCTCGGACGCCGTGCTGTCGGTGGGTGGGGGCCGGGAGCAAGCGGCACTGGCTTGGAGACCTCGCGGCAGGTGACCCCTCCCACCTGGGCGGCGAGGCTGAGCGATGGCGACGCGCTGGCCAGGACGCGTCCATGGCTCCTCCAGCCTGCGCTTGGGCGCGCCCTCCTGGGGCCGGCTTTCCCATGGGCCCCGCGAGATGGGAGCAGTCTAAAATGGCTCTGTGCTGCGAAGGTGCAGTTTCAGCCGCGAACCCCTCCCCTTGTCCTCCTGACGTCGCCGCTGACAAGCGCACAATTTACTCCAACGCCCCGAAACCCGCGATTTTGCACGGGGCCGTGCCGTGGAAGCGGATGTACAGTTGATTACAAAGAACATTCCACAGGATTCTCGAAGGGCCCAAGTTTTTCCTTCTAGTGGGGAGAAGGGAGGAGCCGAGACGGGGCAGGAGCCGGGCCGACCACCGCTCTGGCTCCCAGGGGCTCGGGGCGCACCAGTAGTTGGGCCTGGGGGCCTGGATGCGCGAAAAGCCGAGGGAGTTCCCGGGGCGCAGATCGGGACCTTGCGGGGCAATAGCCATGGACACCGGTGCTCGTGCTTGATGGCGTTTGTGGTGTCCGAGAATCCCAGGACGAGACCGGAAAGCCTGGGAGACCGTTCCCAAACTTCTGGAGACCAGCTCGCAGTTTCGCTTTCGGAATTTTCAGGATCTTTGGGCTTTTGAAGTTGGGTGGGATTCCGGGAAGGCAAGGCGAGGCTCGTGACCCTGACGATCGGCCGCCCGACTTCTCGCCCATCCCAGCGTTCTCTACCTTGTTTCCCTGAACCTTGCCGAACCGAGCCAGGTTTGGGGTTCCGGGGCCTCGCGCGCCAACCCCAGCCGCGTCCTGATGGTTCCCGCGGCGCAGCCGCGGCTGATCCGAGGCCATTGGTGGGAAACCAGTTTAGACGAGGCCGACCCCTCTTGGATCTGGCTCAGTTGCAGCTGCCCGCCACTCTCCGTCCCCCCTCCACTCTTGCACCGTAGAGAAAGGAACTGGGAGACCCACTAGCGTGTCTGCACCAAAGGAATGGACCCAGGTTCCACCAGGTTGCAGAAAAGGAAAAAACAGGCTTAAATGTGGCCTCGTTTCCTGGGGAGGCTGTTGGGGGTGGGGAGGGAGTTGAGCGGGTAAGTGGGGTGGGGGAGGGGAGAAGCCTTGTTGCTCAGAAGGAGTTGTTCCCTAGGCCCTCCCTGAAGATACGAGATCTGCGACTTTTTCCCTACTAAGCATTAAATTTGCGCACACTCTGCTTTCTCCCTTCCATAAATAAATACTCTCTCAGATCTCATCTTTGCTCTTGCTGGGACCAAGCTGCCTGCCTGCAAGAGAGTGGGAGACACCCAGGCATGTCCCCTTCTGCCAACCGTCCAGGTCCCCACCAAAGAAGAGTTTACTGCTTGCAGGATCCATTCCTGGGCTAGTGCAGAACACTGTCCCGCGGCAGGGGGTCTCGCAACCCCCATCCTGGAATAGAGAGTGGTCAACCACTCTGTTTTGATGTGTGTTGCTCTAGAAGTGCTGGTGGAGGCTTCCGAGGTGGGAACTGTTTCCCATTTCCCCTTGGGATACATCCATCCTGAACCTCAAACAGCAGGTCCTTCTGGCAGATGCGTTTCAGTAATGATGGGAGTAATACATCGCAGAGTTTTTCCTCTTCCTGTGTTCTTGCAGACATTATAGACTATTTTTTTTTAACATTGCTTGTTATAAATAACTGGCTTCACGATTCTTGACTTGAAGTCAAGACTTTAAAAAAGCCAGAAAAGGTTCCTGACTCTTCCCTGTTTTGTTTTCATCATAAAGCTTTCCTGGGAGTACTAAACATTTGTCCATTTTCCATTGCTGCCCACTCTAGCTAAGGTGGCTTTTTTTTTTTTTTCACCACTGCCCCCAAAGGACTCCCACATTTGAAAGGAAATAGTGAGTGACGGAAGCATTGCTTTGAATAGTAAGAAAATGAGGTTCCATTTTATTGATACAGGATGTTTTGGGGATATAAAAAGTCCATAAAGGAAATTTACTCTCTCCGGGTCCTACACTTATGCCTAAAAATTTTTGTCAGATTATCAGAGTTTTCTTTTTTTAAATAATTTGAACAAAAAGAGTTCACTGTGGGATTCGAATGACCTACAGTTCTAGTATACTTGGGTTGGACATTTCTCTCTTTATATTTTATTACTCTGAACTTTTGAGGTTCATGGGTGCAGTGGTCAGAAGGAAATTTTACCCTGCTCTAAAGTAAGAACTCATAAACATTTTTGTACCAAAAGGACATTGGGACCTGTAATTCAGGATGCATTTTGTGGTTTTTCTAACCATTCTTAAATCTATGTTACCTCAGCAGCAACTTATTGCCCCCATCCTATAAATTAAAAAAAAAAAAAAAAAAAGATGTTGGGAAATTATATATCACAACAAACCAGGAAGTGAATGTGTGTATTCAGTTTGGTGATCCAGGATCTGTTGACACTAGCTGGTAAGGAAGATTCCTGACGAGGGAGAGGGAGAGAGAGAGAGAGAGAGAGAGGAGAGAGGAGAGAGAGGAGAGAGAGAGAGAGAGAGAGAGAGAGAGATAATCAGGCCCAGTGTCTACGTGGAGATGGTTCTGTTCAGCTGTGGGATCTGGGACAAGTGAGTCACCTTTCTCGGCCTCAACCTCCTTATCTACAAAATAAAGGTGCTGGCCTGGAATCTCACTTAAAGATCTCTGTGCTTCTATCTGGGAAAAATACATCTGTGATTGAGTACATCTATGCAGATAGGTCCAAGAGATTCATCGTTCATACTCGTGTTCCCCTAAAGGATGGTGAAAGCATGACTGGCCTTAGGTAACATCCATGCGCAACTGTGCTTGTGAAGGCAGCAGCTGAGCTGTGGGCCCTGCTGCAGAGTAAAATACTGTTGTTAAGTGAGGTAAGCTCCACATGGGGTCATGTTTTCGTTTGTGCTCTGGAAAAGGTGAAGGGTAGAGAAGATGGAGGCTTATATGTATGTGGCCTTCCCACATAACCCCACAAAGGTATGGCCTGGGTTAGAGCAGTGTGCCTTTGAATACAAGCAGTGAGGAAACACCTGACGTCATCTTGTTCTAATAATTTCCAGGCTCAGAGACTCTTCCAGATAGCACAGTATACCCCACCATTTCAGACGGGAGGGTGCTTGGATCTCCTGGGTCCATGTTTATGATATGGATGATGACTGCAGCCTTCTGGTAGCCAGCAAGTGAGTGAGAGCGTCCACTCTGAAGTTCAAGGTTTTCCGTTCCTAGGGTTTAGGTTTGGCCACTGGGCAGTACTTCCTCTCTTTGTTAGACTAAAAGTTTCTGGGACAATTCCTAAGGAAAATACTCTTGTTGGCTAAAACAAGTGTGGGCTGTGTTTAAGTCAAGTGTAAATAAGATGTTTACAAGACTGTGTTGTAAGGAAGGGAAGATAGTCTGCTTAGAACTTTCAGTATAAGAAAGAATGTGTCACATGATTCATGTAAGGTTTCCAAGTAAAATCCTTCAGGATTGGTTTTGCATGATCAGTTCATCACTGTGCTGTTGAAAAGATGCCACCTTAACACTTCCCATCTGGTTGGCCTGTAGTAAATTTTAAAAAGCAAAAGTGATGATATGTCAACCATGCACTGATGGTTAGGGTCCTTCACGTTATTGATGAGATGGCACGTCTAGGCTTCCATTCATGTGTGTTTTTGACATTGATTAAAGAAAGAATCCATTGTGTTTCTCTGTTTCATTCCTTTCTCATTTTCTGAAAAGCAAAAATGACACATTTTGATAGATCCAGGGCTTGATAAAGCATTTGGTGACTTCTGCAAAGTAGAACAAATAATGTTAGCAACTGTGATGAGACAAGAAGTGTATGGAGGTGTGGGACGTGTGGGAGAAGGGGCAGGCTTTCATCTTGTGAATTTTTCCCTGTAGTTTTATTGGCCAAGAAAAAGATGTCTTATAAACAGATGTTAAGGTATGCCTTCCCTGCTTTCTGCCAAACTTGGCAAGTTGTTTTTTTCCCCTCCATTTCAATCAACAGTAATATATGAATGGAATCACTTTAAGGAATGGTACAAGAGTGTGAAATTCCAACTCTAAGTTCCTACAAAGTCTTGTTTTAAATATAACTTAAATGAGCACCTCCAAGGAATGGGACATTTGGATTGTAGGTCTAGAGATTTAGCAGTGAAAGGATTGTGAATTAATCTGATGTGAAATTACCTCTTTACTCCAAATACTCTTTATTTAACAATATTTTTAGATTTTTTTTTTTTTTTTTTTTTTTTTTTTGAGACGGAGTCTCGCTCTGTCGCCCAGACTGGAGTGCAGTGGCCGGATCTCAGCTCACTGCAAGCTCCACCTCCCGGGTTTAAGCCATTCTCCTGCCTCAGCCTCCCTAGTAGCTGGGACTACAGGCGCCCGCCACCTTGCCCGGCTAGTTTTTTTGTATTTTTTAGTAGAGACGGGGTTTCACCGTGTTAGCCAGGATGGTCTCGATCTCCTGACCTCGTGATCTGCCCGTCTCGGCCTCCCAAAGTGCTGGGATTACAGGCTTGAGCCACCGTGCCCGGCCTATTTTTAGATTTTTAAGAAGCTTTTATGGATACATACTAATGGTACATATGTATGGAGTGCATGTGATATTTTGATACAAGTGTACAGTGTGGAAGGAGCAAATCAGGGTCATTGGGATCCATCACCTCAAGCATGTATCATTTGTTTGTGTTACAAGCATCCCAATCCAGTCCTTCAGATACTTTTAAAAATAAAATAAAAAAAAAGCTGCTTATGTAAATATCTGCTGTTGGCCAGCAACTCTTCTTCTTGCATCATATTTATATTTCATCTATTTTGGGAGAGTTTTGTTGTCCTCCTGTTACAGAGGAGCCAGGCTTTAGATAGCTTGAGTTACTTGCCTAGAGCGCCAGCCAGCAGGAGAGAGAGTTATTTGAAATCCTGGTCTTACATGTTGTCTTAAGATTGTAACTGCTACCTCTTGATTGCTTACTACTGTGTCTGAGATACTTGCATAGCACTTTATTTATTTTTATTTATTTGCTTATTTTGAGACGGACTTTGGCTCTGTCATCCAGGCTGGAGTACAGTGGTGTGATCTCAGCTCATTGCAACCTCTGGCTCCTGGGTTCAAGTGATTCTCCTACCTCAGCCTCCCAGGTAGCTGGGACTACAGGTGCGCACCACCATGCCCAGCTAATTTTATGTTTTTAGTGGAGATGGGGTTTCACCCTGTTGGCCAGGCTGGTCTTGAACTCCTGACCTCAAGTGATCCTCCCGCCTTAGCCTCCCAAAGTGCTGGGATTACAGGTGTGAGCCACCGTTCCTGGTCTCACCGTGCACTTTAAACCATTCACTTATCTAATTTTTATAGGTGTGGGTTGTTTTATTTATTTTATTGATTTGGAAATTGAGTCTTTGGAGAGGTTATACAGGGTCATTCTAATAGGGTTTGTGTTTAGTAGTTAATTTTGAAATGGAGTAAGACTAAATCATTCTCTTTTTGGATTTAGTTCAGATGGTTGCGGGAGAGCAGAGCTTTTCAAGGACGCTTACATTACTGTTTTTAAATGTATAAGTGCAGATGCTTAGTTAGGACAGAATGTTGTTTCCTGTTGTATGAACGACGATTTAAGATTTGAAAAGTGTTGCGTTTCTGAAATTTCATCTTTGTTAGAAAATAATTGATTTTTTTTTTTTTTTTTTTTTTTGGAAACGGAGTCTCGCTCTGTCACCTGGGCTGGAGTGCTGTGGCCGGATCTCAGCTCACTGCAAGCTCCGCCTCCCGGGTTCACGCCATTCTCCTGCCTCAGCCTCCCGAGTAGCTGGGACTACAGGCGCCGCTACCTCGCCCGGCTAGTTTTTTGTAGTTTTTAGTAGAGACGGGGTTTCACCGTGTTAGCCAGGATGGTCTCGATCTCCTGACCTCGTGATCCGCCTGTCTCGGCCTCCCAAAGTGCTGGGATTACAGGCTTGAGGCACCGTGCCCGGCCAATAATTGATTTTAATATAAATCAGTTTTCTCCCCCTGAATGTAGGTAAGAATATGTTTTAGATAAAAGTCCTTGGTAGAAATGAAAAAGACACTATTGAAAGCTAGGGGAAGAGAGCTAGAATTTTCCCTTCCAAACAGTGTTGGCCGCTGAAGAGAACAGTCTTTTAGAGTGAACTTCAGTTTTTGGTCTTTTATTGGATTATTTCCTTTTCATGTAGAAAACTGAAGACAGACACAACAGCTGCTCTTTTTGTGAGTCCCAGGTACACACCGTTTTGTGTCTTCTCAGTCTTGTCAGCTGCTTCTAGACCCCTTCCCTGGTGCTGTTGGCCTGGGACTACGAAGGTGGAGAATCAAAGGCCCTTGCTCTATATTGGTGGAAATTAACTGCACTTCTTTTAATGGGCCAGGGAAAAAGTCCAATTTTGCCAAATTGAAGTGGCTGAATTTTCACAGTTGGTATTAATTTTCGGAAGTGCACTAAATTTGGGGTGTTATAAATAAAGCATAGTTGGATGGTTAGAGTGAACCAAGTCCTGGGAATTCGCAAACCCCATTTCTGGTTCAGGACTTTCGGTGTGACCCTGGCTAATCCCTTTCATCTTCACCCTCCTCTATATTTGATTTTTCCTGCGATGGATGGCAGGATAGAATATTTGCTAGGCACAAGTGTAGTTTAAAAACCTGCTTTAAGAGGTGGAAGACATGTTTACTTAAGCTTTTGGCGTTGGGACAAATATACTGTCTTTTTATTAGAGAAAAATCTCTCTGACTCTTTTACAAGGTACACACTTCACAACTGCAGAGGAAGCATTCGTGTTTGCAGTCACTTTTCTTTTTTCCCATCTCCAGATTGGGAAGGACATTTCTTTCCAGGTGGGCTTTATATATATATATATCTAATTATATAGATATATAAATATATATACATTTGTATATATAATATTTAGATATATTATAGATATATAAATACATATTTATATATCTAAATATTATATATTTAGATATGTATTTTTTATATATAAATATTTATATTTAGATATATATTTATATGTATAAATATTTATATATATATTTATGTATGTATACTCAGTAGTCACCATCTTGCCTGTGTACTAAACAGAACTACTCCCTGGTAATGCAAGAGCTCTGTGTCTCCTGTGTGCATTATATCTGTCACTGGATATAAACGGTACCAGTTGGTACGTGGCTTAGGTTGCAGTTCTTCAATTAAAGACAGACATTCGTGGGAGACTGTTCTAAATAGCCTACAGTTGGTATTCCGTTGGAATGAGATGCATGGCTTGTGCGGAACTCATGGAGAAATGTCCCATGAAACGGCATGGAACGGCATGCTGTGGAGTTAGCCACAGAAAAAGTCAAGGGCATAGAATGAACAGCACACTGCTAAAATTTAGGTTGGATTATGGTGGTGTTTGCATTTGTACCTGCAGGGACAATGAGTTCACCTTCCTAAGCACAGAGAAGTGGGAAAGAGGAGTCTTTGGAAGGAGGTTTTGGGTAGGAAGATCAGGGTTTATCCTGAGCCCATCACCCTGGCGATGTCTGAACCAGAGGACAGAGGTCATGAATATGCGTGAGGACATCAGAGGGCAACATTTACTGTCCGGGCAGCCTCCTTCTTTTGTCAATTACTTTCATCGTTGGTTTTAATTCCCTAAGTTAAACTTTATCTGCCTGTGGAGATACTTTAATCATAATTATTCTTTTGTAGCACAAATTATATTTATAAACAAACAGGAGGTATAAGATCACTCCTCCAGCTCCCTGTGCTGGAAGTTGTGGGTTGAATCCTGGTGTGTCCTTTCACCTGGATATATTTGCTCAGAGAAAGTCAGCATGAATGTCATGGTTGAGAGGTGTAGTCTGTATCCTACATATTTGGTGTTTTCTCATCTCACTTGCAGCCTCAGCCTTAATTTTCCCATTGACCTAACGAAAAGGAGGCTTTTAAGGTCCCAAGTGCGCAAAAAGGTGTGTACTTAAGAGACTTACCGCCCAGGCTCTTTTTGGAGGGGATGCTTTTTGTTTATTTGTTTTTTCTTTGAGACAGAGTCTCACTCTGCCGGCCAGACTGGAGTGCAGTGGCACGATCTCAGCTCATTGCAACCTCTGTTTCCTGGGCTCAAGCAATTCTCCTGTCTCAGCCTCCCAAGTAGCTGGGATTACAGGCGTGTGCCACCACACCTGGCTGATTTTTGTAGTTTTAGTGCAGACAGGGTTTCACCATGTTGGCCAGACTGGTCTCGAACTCCTGACCTCAGGTAATCTGCCCGCCTCAGCCTCCTAAAGTGCTGGGATTACAGGCATGAGCCACCGCGCCTGGCCGGAGGGGATGCTTTTTGAGAGGTTTGTTCTGTGGCAGGTGAGATCCTTGGGGCTTTCTAAGGAGAGGACTTTTCTAACTGAGTGGAAGAGGCAGCAGAGGAGGCCCCAAGCCAGACAGGCTCTTCTGAGAAGCATTCTCATGTCCCTGTGCTAATTAAAAAGGAAAAGAAGTTCGACTGAATGCAGCTGCCAGGGTTTCCTGTTGAAGCTGACAGCTTTCAAGAGCCTGGGAGGCCTGATGCCCTGGAGGAGCTAATCCCTGCCAAGCCTGTGCCCCCTGCCTTTAGGTGAGGAGAGGCCAACCGCTGGATGCCATCAGCTTCATAGAAGCCGACAGCTGTGGAGCAATTTGGCGTTTTTTTTCTCTTGCCTTCCCCCTAATGCACCCTCTGTGGGATGATTATTGAAAGATAGCCAGCCCTGGGATGAGAGAGAACCGTCGCAGCCCTCCACGCTGCTGCTTGGAGAAGATAGCCCTTGTACAGTAACAGACAGAGTTTATGGCGAAACTTGGGATTTAGTCTTTGTCATTCGTTGCCTTTAAAACTGACCGAACTGTGCTGTGTGCTTCCTAGAGAGCTGTAAAGTGCAGAACCTCCTCTTTCCCTCTTCCTCCCTCTACCGCTGTGAACTTCAGTGGCCTTGTACAAGTGATGAGATTAGGTCTTTGAATAGCCAGCTAGGCACTCAGGGCCACGTGTCAACTGGCCACTACACATTCGTCAGGTTCTCCTGCCCATTTCCCAGTGCAGGCTCTGGGACCAGAGAGGCAGAGCTCACCCTGCCTCCCCCTTAGCCTGGAGGAACCTCCCATTCCTCCGGCTTGTCAGACTTCACAGTTTTCTCCAGGCCTGGCTCAGATCCACCTTTTTCATGAAAGCTTTTGTGATCTGGCTCAGCCCATGGTGACTATTCCCTTCTTTCAGTCTCTGTTCCATCCTGGTGGATGCTCTATTATTTCCTCCTGCCACATCCTCTTGATTATAACAAGGAAGGTGAGTGGAAACTTACCTTCCCTGACGTGCTTGAGTGGGAGATGAGAGTGAAGAAGCTTCTAGGACAGTCCCTTCTTTTTACAGCTGAGGACAGTGTTGCTTGGGGCACTTAAAGGCCAGGAGCACATTCTGGTGCCTGATAAGACATTATCGTACGGACACGGGCCTCCTGCCAGTCCTGCACATTTTCTGAGTCCTTTACTGACCATAGTAAGTGAGAGTGTTTTTATTTACTTTGCCTAATGATTTTCAGGCAGACTCTAGTAAACTTCCTTCATGCACTTAAATGATATAATTTATAAAATTTGGTGGATAGGCCAGGCGCAGTGGCTCACGCCTGTAATCTCAGCACTTTGGGAGGCTGAGACAGGCAGATCACCTGAGGTCAGGAATTCAAGACCAGCCTGACCAACATGGAGAAACCCTGTCTCTATTAAACAGAAAAAATTATCCGGGTGTGGTGGCACACGCCTGTAATCCCAGCTACTCAGGAGGCTGAGGCAGGAGAATCGCTTGAACCCAGGAGGCAGAGGTTGCAGTGAGCTGAGATCGTGCCACTGCACTCTAGCCTGGTCTACAGAGCTAGAGTCTGTCTCAAAAAAACAAAAAACAAAAACCAAAAACCTTGGTGGATAGGAGATATCTATATACTCCAGTTGTAGGAATCTCCGACTAGAATGCCGGGCTCCACAGGCGAGGGGCTCCCGCTGGCTGATAACTTTGCGGGGTTGGGACTCTTCATTTCTTCATTATTGGTATTTTGGTTAACAGTGGGAGAAGAACTTCTTCTGGTATTTTGAACTTTGTGGCACCTCTCAAGCATTGTTGCTGTGCATTTGTTTGGCTTGAAGTCATCAATTCATAAAATCCACCCAGAAAATTATGCCCTAATTAGGCATTATCCATGCATGTCTGGCTTACACAAGCCTTCCTTGTAAGTTTCTTTACTTTTTGAGTCTCATGATGGTATGGACAACACAAGATCTACTTAAAATGACTTATCTGCATTTGTATGTAATGCAATACACAAATCTGTTGGGGAATATAAGGTTTACTTAGCCCTTTTGCAAACTTGGGGGGATGCTCTAATTTATTCCTTTTAATATTTATAAGGGACAGGGAAATCCTGTATGTAGGGTTTGTCCAATAGGTTTGAACCCAGTGTGACTACATCTCTGCTAATTCTAAAACTGCTGCATTTTAAATAAGGCCCCATTTACACCATGTACCCACAAAAATTAAAAAAAAAAAAAAAGGCCCTATGACCAAACTCAGTCTTCTGCTTAGCGAAGGATGGGGATGACCTTTGTGGCTTGGGTGTAAATTTCTGGTACAAGAAGTACCTTGATGCAAAGACCTGTTGTGTAGCAGTGTTTAACTGGGTATTGCAAAACCTCATCCTTCTTTATAGTAAATAAAAAATTTGTTGGCAAAGAGTAAATAAACCTACTTTCAAGATGGTACACTTTGTTTTCTTCTCCTGAGCAACTAACTTGGAAGCCTCTTGTTTTTCTCACTTTGCACATGCCCATTTTTGAACAACTGATTTGTTCACCTTATGCTCTTGGGCAATATATGCTGTTTGGGAGGTTTTAAGAGGTGACAGTAAAAACCATGAATTAGAAGACACCGAATGCTATTGTGTGAATAGGAGGTATTTACTCCTCAAGTACCTGTTATCCCCAACAGATCTTATTTCCTAGTATTGAGGCATGAATCTGATTTTAAAAATCAGCATTTTTTTTTTATGCCAGGGCAGTAATTTGTGTCAGATTTCAATCTATTCTGAGTGAAAACCAATGTAAGCCTTGTTGAAAAATGGTGAGTAAATTGCTGTCCTAATCAAGGTAAATCAAGCTCTGAGCATATGGCGGATGGCAAGATGAACTTCTGCCCCGAACAATCAGCTCGTCTCACTTGATGATGGGATGAGGCAGGGCCTGTCTCTTCTGAGAAAGGCTGTGAGTTGGCTGGTGAGAGTGGGGGAAGAGATGTACTTAGTTAGGTATTATTAGCAGAGTGACCTGGGTGACAGGGCGAGTATAAATAGAAGAAAGCGCGCGTTGATAATAGCGCTTGGCACTTAACACTGCTTTTCATCTTCAAAGCCATTTACAGATGCGGTTCTTCCTGATACTGCTGCGATTCTGGGCTGTTGTATGTTGCTTCTTAGGAACATGGAAGCAGTGATTTTCAGAGACCAAGATTTCGGCTTAAAATTTGGTGGTACCTCCTTTCAGAATCCTTTGAGATTTTTCCCTTTTGATTGAAATATTTTGAAAGGTCTCGGCATAGATGCCTGTGCTCATTTTGAAATTCCTGGAGTGTGAAATGAGACAGCTTTCTCTGTGATTTAGACGTGCTAAGCGATTTTCAAGGGCGGCTCTAGCATGTCTGGAATTTCGCGAGCATTTCGCTTAGACCTTCACATTTTATTTTCATTGGGAGATTATTATCTTTTCTGAATCATTAAAAAAAACCAAAAAAACAAAAAACCAACTGTAACCCCTTTCCCTTTGCCAAGTGGTAAACCCAAAGTTGAGTATGTTATTACTTAGCACAAATGCCATTTTCTTGGACGTCTTGAAGGCAGATTAGTTTAGAAGGTCTGAGTCATTGGTGGCTTTCACTGTAGTGAGCCCTTCCTGAGCAGTGAGCCTTGGGGAGCCTGCCTTGATGAATGGAGATGAGAATGATTTCTAATGCTTACGTAGCTTTGTTATCACAGTTTAAAGTTTCACTTTTTCACTTGAGTTTGGATGACTCCAATTGCACAATGATAGTTTTACATTTCTTGTGTCTAGTAAGACAAAATTGAAGTGGAAAATGCTATATTAGAATTAGCATAAGGGAAGGAGAGAATTTATCGACTCATAACTGGAAATCTGAAATTGGAACTGGACTTATCTTTATTGCTTTGATTTTAAGAGGGAGATCTTTCTTCTAGCCAAATTTGCCTAATATTGGGGAAGAAACTGATTGTATCTGTTTGGAATGCCGGATTCTAGATCAGTGACAGTAGGCGGGAAACCGTAAGCATTTCTGTACTGGAAAATGAGAAGTCCTTTTCTGTGTAATTTGACCAAACTAAGAGAAAAGTCTTAAACTGACTAACGTTGGGGTTTCCTCCCTGGAAACCCCAAATCTCTATACACTGATTTCCCTATTTAACAACCTCCACCATGTACTGAGAGATACCAGTCAGCCTTTTGTTTTGTTTTGTTTGAGACAGAATCTCGCTCTGTCGCCCAGGCTGTAGTGCAGTGGCGCAATCTCAGTTCACTACAACCTCCCTCTCCCGGGTTCAAGCAATTCTCCTGCCTCAACCTCCCTAGTAGCTGAAATTACAGGTGCCCGCCACCATGCCTGGCTAATTTTTATACTTATATTAGAGACAGGGTTTCACCGTGTTGGCCAGGCTGGTCTCGAACTCCTAACTTCAGCTGACCTGCCTGCTTTGGCCTCCCAAAGTGCTGGGATTACACGTGTCAGCCACCTCACCTGGCCCAGTCAGCCTTTTAATTTCCTACTCTGCAACATCAGCAAACATCTAAGAAGTACTGGACTACTGAGGGAAGCAGTAATATAAAAGTAGAAACCAGAACTAACAGAGAGAAAAATAACGTCTATGAAGGAGAGAAGAAAATCTAAAAACCATTCATAGCCTCAGGGATATAATAGAAAATTTTACATCCACGTAACAAGCAGGATAGGATGAAAACAGAGCCTATTATGAGCATTAAAAAAAGGAAGAAGAGCTTTTAGAAATTAAAATGTAAAACTCAATGGAAGGGTTAGCGAGAAAGTTGAGGAAATATCCCAGACGGTGGATTACACAAAATAAAGTGATAGAAGGTAAAGGGAAAATTTAAGGAAATGAAAGAAGTCTAGCATTTGAATGACCGTTAGAATGAAAGAGAAAACGGAGATGAGGAAATTAGCAATAATTCAAGAAAATATCCTAGAGCTGAAGAACCTGAATTTCAATCTTGAAAGAAGTTGCTCACCAATAGGGTGCCACCAGGCACATTATTGTGAGATTTCAGAATGTCAAAAAGTCCCCTAATTAGGACAGCATCAGACACCTCAACGATGGAAGCCAGATGGCCATGGAGGGAAACCCTCAAGATTCTGAGGGAGGATGTTTTTCCAACGTAGAATTCTTTTTTTTTTTTCCAAGATGGAATCTTGCTCTGTCACCCAGGCTGGAGTGGAGTGGGCTGATCTCGGCTCACCGCAGCCTCCGCCTCCCGGGTTCAAGGAAGTCTCCTCCCTTAGCCTCCCGAATAGCTGGGATTACAGGTGCATGCTACCATGCTGGGCTAACTTTTGTATTTTTAGTAGAGACGAGGTTTCATTGTGTTGGCCAGACTGGTCTCGAACTCCTGACCTCAGGTAATCCACCCACCTCGGCCTCCCAAAGTGCTGGGATCACAGACATGAGCCACAGTGCCGGGCCCAACGTAGAATTCTCTACCCACCTAAACTAGTGGTGAAATAGAATAGGTTAAAGACATGCCACCCATCCAGAGTTTCCACATAAATCCTTTCTTTAGGAATCTATTGGAGGGTGTGTTTCTTCATCAGGAGCCAGATGCTAAGAGGGAAGCAGACAGGAGGCCCTGTATATGATAGAGGAGGGGGAGGCGAGACTGCTGGCTAACGCTGGTGTCCCAGGCGGGGAAGCAGTTCGTGTAGATTATAGCAGAAAAGAAGGCCCCAGTAGACATTGCTTCAAGATGAAATAAATACAGTACCTATATACCCCAATTTATGGACAGGTGCTTTAGACAGTTTATGAAAAATTTGGATTTGAATTGGTGATTAAATACATAGAAAATTCAGGACTTGGAATAAACAAGACCATTATTAATGACAGGGGAAAGTTGGGTGCAATGGGAGAAGTAATCACTCTTGGCATGTTTGCAGAGACCTAAGGACGCAATGGGAGCTGCCAGGGGAGTGAGCGTGTTGGGGAGCTGTTGGGGTGTGAGGGTCATGTGACCAGTAGGCATCACCTAATAATGACAGATATGGAAGAACTGGGAAGTGGCATGTTCCCCAGAGAGTGGAGAGGAATGCCAGAACAATAGGCTGAGAGAGCGAAAGTTGTCCCCAAGCAGGAGATGGGGAGGCGGGAGAAGGGCAGGAGATGACTGGGTTTGTTTATTAGGGGGTGGGTGTTGATGCACAGGGCTTATAGACTTTGGCTTTCAAAATTATATGCGGATGTAACTCTGATATAAAAAATCATCTCACTGGACGTGCTGGTGGGTGGATCACTTCAGCCCACGAATTTGAGACCAGCCTGGGCAACATGGTGAAACCCCGTCTCTACCGTGCATGGTGGCATGCCCCTGTAATCCCAGCTACTTGGGAGACTGAGTTGGGAGGATCACTTGAACCCGGGAGGTGGAGGCAGTGAGCCGAGATCGAACCGCTGCACTCCAGCCTGGGCGAGAGAGCGAGACCCTTTCTCAAATTAAAGAACAAAAAAAAAAAAAAGGGGGGGGGACCACAATACTTCTGGGAAATAGTTGTTAGGATTTGGGATTGGCTGTGTATCAGCGACCCAAAGTTAGAGTGGCATCAACAAGAGAGTGGCTTATTTTCCTCTGATGTAGTGGCCTGGAGCTGGCAGAACAGCCTTGCAGTCTCAGGACCAAGTCCCTGTATCTTCTGCTTCGCCGTTCGTGGGGACAGTCAGCTGGGTGATCCTAGGTCTAGGGGTCAGAGGTCAAAGGCATGCCCCTTCTACCCTGTAGTTGAGCACGTGAATCCTATACATCTCCCATTAGCAGAACTTAGTTGCTTGAATTCATCTAACCACAAGGAAAGCCAGGCAATGTTGTTTTGATCAGCCAGTTACTCCTTACTGTAGACAAAGTAGAAGACAGATTCAGGGGTGGTGGAGTTAGCAGCCTCTGCCACAGTGATTTCTACCTTTCAGATATGTTCTCCTCAGAGTGGAATGCTTGGGACGACAAAGTTATTAGAGACTGCAAACAAAATTACTGTTGTCCCTTTGCAAACCTACCTTAAATGACCCCAATTTAATTATTGTTTAACTAGAGGGGTATGTGAACAGTATATAGGGTTTCCGTTCCTTCAGCTTTTCTTATTGAAGGAAAGTTTGGTGAACTGAAACAGCCCTGTGTGTGTAAGAACGTAATATATGAGGCTGGGCGTCGTGGCTCATGCCTGTAATCCCAGCACTTTGGGAGGCTGAGATGGTTGGATCACCTGAGGTCAGGAGTTCGAGACCAGCCTGACCAACATGGCAAAACGCTGTCTCTACTAAAAATACAAAAATTAGCCAGTCGTGGTTACATGCACCTGTAATCCCAGCTACTCGGGAGGCTGAGGCAGGAGAATCACTTGAACGGGAGGCGGAGGTTGAGTGAGCTGATATCACACTACTGCACTCCAGCCTGGGTGACACAGCGATACTCTGTCTCAAAAAAATAAAAAAGAAAAAAAGGATAGACAGGATATAACCATCTAATGAGATAGGAGTGGATTATTTAATTGTGAGGAGGATGAACTGAAAGGTGCAACTGACAAAATATCAGTGTAAATTCCTTGTATGTTAAAACAGTGAATGTAACACTTGAAATTCCACAAAAGTTAGACTTCTGGTATCTTAGGGTAGGGGAAGACGTTTTACAAGTTTTAGAAGAAATAAAGCAAATTGATAGATCTGACTAAGTTTAAAAAGAGAAACATTCTGTCTTGTCAAAAGAAACCATGAAAAGGAAAACTGAGAAAAATATTTGCAATAGTTTTGTGAGATAAAAAATAATCTAGGTCGCTTAAAAATCCATCACAGATACCAATAGAGTTTAAATATGGGAAGGAAGTGAAAGAGGCATCAACAGGCGAATTGCAAATTACACTGGCAGTATACTATTTTTTTCTTTCGTTTGAGACAGAGTCTCGCTCTTTGTCCAGGCTGGAGTGCAGTGGTGCAATCTCAGCTGACTGCAACCTCCACCTCCTGGGTTCAAGTGATTCTCCTGCCTCAGCCTCCTGAGTAGCTGGGATTACAGGTGTGTGCCACCACACCTGGATAATTTTTGCATTTTTAGTAGAGACTGGGTTTCACCATGTTGCCCAGGCTGGTCTCGAACTCCTGAGCTCAAGTGATCCACCCGCCTCGGCCTCCCAAAGTGTTGGGATGACAGGCATGAGCCACCACACCTGGCCAGGATACTATTTTTTGAATATCAAATGGAAAAAAGATGTAAAGAGTTTAGATGTTTTCTCCTGCCTTGCTAGTAAACCAGCCTAGCGGACTAGACAGCATGTTTTCAGGGGAGTCATGAGCCTCAACTGTGTCGTGTCCCCATATTTTTGATCCTATAATTTAACTTCTGGGATTCTACATTAAGGAGACATCAGAGATGTAGGATTTCTGACTGAGAGTCGTGAGTAGAGTGCTACTTATCATGGTGAAAAAATAATATAAATAGCTTTAATGAGCGGCAGCAGAGGCATGGGAAATACATGACCTTATTCATTTTATAATAAAAATTATACAAACATATCAAGTCATGTTTTCAGAGAATCTTAATGATATGAGAAATTCCCTCTGTGTAATGCAAAATGAAAAATGGATTAGAATTCCAAATTCTGTATGAACTAAACAAACAAACAAAAAATTGACAGAGAAACTGTCAGGAGGAGATACTATAGAAACATAAAATTGATTATCACTGAGTGTTAAAATTACAAGTGATTTTAATTTCTTTCTTTATAATTTTACTTTTTAAGATTTCTACCAAGAGTGTGTCTGTCTCTTATAGGAAGGAAAAAACTAGATGTTGTTGAAAAAGTCAACGTGGGACCCATTGTTTGCCAAAGTGAATCAATTTTGCAGCCACGTGGGTGGAAGTAAGGGAAGTCTCTGAGTGGTACTGCCGTTGCCCTCCAGAGTCATGTGAGCTTTCACTCTGCTACTCTTTTTTTTTTTTTTGAGACAGAGTCTCCCTCTGTTGCCCAGGCTGGAGTGCAGTAGTGCTATCTTGGTTCACTATAACCTCCATCTCCCAAGTTCAAGCGATTCTCCTGCCTCAGCCTTCTGAGTAGCTGGGATTATATGCGCGTACCACCATGCCCGGCTACTTTTTCTATTTTTAATAGAGACAGGGTTTCAGCATGTTGGTCAGGCTGGTCTCGAACTCCTGACCTTGTGATCCGCCTGCTTTGGCCTCCCAAAGTGCTGGCATTACAGGCATGAGCCACCGGGCCCGGCCGCTGTGCTACTCTTTCAGTGGCTTTCTTGTTGGTCTTTGTATTGTCACTCTTCAGTTTTATTTATTTATTTATTGAGTTGGAGTCTTACTCTGTTGCCCAGGCTGGAGTGCGGTGGTGCGATCTTGGCTCACTGCAACCTCAGCCTCACAGGTTCAAGTGATTCTCCTGCCTCAGCCTCCTGAGTAGCTAGGATTAGAGACACACGCCACCAAGCCCTGCTAATTTTTGCATTTTTAGTGGAGACGGGGTTTCACCATGTTGGTCAGGCTGGTCTCAAACTCCTGACCTCAACTGATCCTTCCGCTTCAGCCTCCCAAAGTGCTGGGATTACAGGCATGAGTCACCGCACCCGGCCTTGAGTTCTATTTAAAATGATTGATTTGATGCATTTAAATTTTACAGTCTCAGATTACCATTCTGTAGTGTGTGGTTAGAGGCAAATGGGTAATGAGGAGTCATAAGACTTGAGCAAACTTTTCCCCTTTTAATAAGAGTCTATAAGCCACTGACACGTAACTGATTTATTAATAGTTATATTCATGGACTTTTCTTTACAGAAAAACTTGGTACTTGACTGCATTTTTGAGGTGGAATGATTTTCTTGAATTTATAAGTGAATGAAAAAAAGCAAATAGTCTTTGTGTGACACACGTAACAGTTTCTTTTTCTTTTTTTTTTTTTTTTTGAGACGGAGTCTTGCTCTGTTGCCCAGGATGGAGTGCAGTGGCCGGATCTCAGCTCACTGCAAGCTCCGCCTCCCGGGTTCCCGCCATTCTCCTGCCTCAGCCTCCCGAGTAGCTGGGACTACAGGCGCCGCCACCTCGCCCGGCTAGTTTTTTGTATTTTTTAGTAGAGAGGGGGTTTCACCGTGTTAGCCAGGATGGTCTCGATCTCCTGACCTCGTGATCCGCCCGTCTCGGCCTCCCAAAGTGCTGGGATTACAGGCTTGAGCCACTGCGCCGGGCCAAAAGTTTCTAAGATGTTTCTCCTTTGACATTTTCCATTGACATAAAAATGCAGCCCATTTAATCAAAACCTGTGCTGTGTTAGGAAGTTTGCCATGAATCATTTGTGGAATATTCGGGGGAAACTGTTAAGTCTCCTTTTGAAGTTTCTTAGATTTAAAAATTCATGAGTTTTAACTAGCTTGACATTATTACATTAAAACTTTTAAGAGAGCCAAGAATTGATGGTTGTTTGGGACATGTTCCAAGCTCTCAAATACGGTTCATCAGTGCAGTGGTCTCGCTGGGCTGCCCACCTTCTACCCACATGTGCCTAGTTCAGTTCAAGGTCATTAAAATTAAAATTCAGGTCCTCAGCAGTACTAGATACATTTCCAGTGCACCGTAGCCACATATAGTGGTTACTGTACTGGACCAGGCAGGTATAGATCAGGCAGTGCTGGTCGAGATGCGTGCAACATAGATAATGAGCCCCCAGTTACTTTTGGCTAGGTGAAGAGTAATATCTAACGTGTGTTCTTCCTCACTCGTGTTCTTCCTAACAAAGCTTTGCTTAGCCTGTGCTAGCATTACTCTATTCTTTGACTATACCTCAAATGAAAGGAGAAGGAAAGATAGGGTTGAGAGGGGAGAATGCTTATTGTATTAAATTTGCTTCAAATATAAACGGATAATCTGAATGCGGATAATCTGAATGCAGATAATCTGAATGCAGAAAATGTACAGTGAATCCTAAAAACACCTGGATTGATAAAATTTTAGATTTGAAAGGGGTGATTCCATCTCATCAAGCCTTCTAATTGAACTGATGAGAAATTTGAGGAACAGAGAGGTTAAGTAATTTGCTTATGTCACACAGCTACATAATGGCCTTGTTATCCCCTTACTCTGCAAGCTCTCAGTTCTTTTCACTGGTCCAAGACAACTCTTATAAGAAGTTCCAGTACTAGAATTCTGTTGTTCAACAGAGACAAAAGGAGCCAATTATAGTAGAGTTAACTTTGCACAAAACCACAAAGTGTGTTGTTTAAAACAGGAAGTTAGCTTTTATAAGCCCAGTCTTCTGAACCTTTTTTATATTGTCTTTGGAAAAAAATGTTACTTTTATTAATAGACACTTTTACCTTGTTCTTGAAAGTACATATAGCTTAAGAAACAAAAGGAAATATATTTTCTTTTAATAATAGCCTTTTTGGGGGTTAGGGTATTGTAGTTAGGAAAAGGCTTTTCAAAAATATCCTGTTTCTATTTTGCAAAGCTTATGGGTGGAGCAGTTGTTATCACCAAGATTTGCCCTTCTAAACCCCCCAAAAATCCAATTGAATGTAAATAGAAATTTCTGTGAAGTAGGTTATTATTCTCATATTTGATAGATTTCCCCAATTATTATCTGTTTCCACAGACACTGCATAGGTTCCATTAGTTGCTGTGGAAAGTGAAGTAATTTATTCTAGGAACCGTGACTGCGTGCTGTGAAAAGATTGCATTTTGTTAGCATAATTTCTGTGGCGTTCTGTTGATGGGGTCTCTCAAATACTTCTTGGACCTGTTCCCTTCATTTCTTCTCCACTGTCTTAGTTCAGATCCTCGCCTGCATTTCCATGTTTTTAGTCTGTTCCCATTCATCCATCTCACCCATGGCTCCCTGAGTGCTTCTTCTGAAACAAACCTGATCATTTCACCTCCTGGAACAACACCCTGCCACGTCCACTCCATCTGCAGAGTGATACGCAGGGCTCAGGCCCTTACTGTGGCAAACGTTCTCCTCTCACCTGGGCTCAACCAGCCTCTCTGTTCTCACCCCAAGTCTTTGTTCAAATATCACTTCCTAGGTCTTCCCTGACTGTCACCTAAATAATTATAATCCTTTTGGCCGAGCACAGTGGCTCATGCCTGTAATCCCAGAATTTTAGGAGCCCAAGATGGGCAGATCACTTGAGGCCAGGAGTTCGAGACCAGCCTGGCCAACATGGCGAAATTCCGTCTCTACTAAAATACAAAAAAAAAGAAAGAAAAATTAGCTGGGTATGGTCATGTGCACCTGTAATCCCAGCTACTCAGGAGGCTGTGGCGGGAGAATCACTTGAACCTGGGAGGCGGAGGTTGCAGTGAGCCGAGATTGCACCATTGCACTCCAGCCTGGGGAACATCAGTGAGACTCTGTCTCAAAAAAAAAAGTAATAATAATATTAATAATTATCATCCTTTGTTTGCCTGATTTTTTCTGCTTCCTTTTTCCCTATAGCACTTACCACCATCTAACAGGCTATATCATCTACTAATTAAAAAACTCCATTGGCTCTTTCTCCTGATTAGGATGAGATCTCTACCAGGGCAGGAATTTTTTGTTTTGTTTTGTTACAGATGCCTTCCTGTGCCTAGAACAGTGCCTGACGTGGAATGGGGGGGTCAGTACATATTTGGGGATGAATGAGCATGATACCGCTTGCTCCACAGTCCTGTCTCCCACCCTCTCCCTTGAGTCACCTTAGACTTTTTCCCAAGGGTCTGCCATGCTGTTTGCTGCTGGTTCCTCTGTGTTTAATGACTTTCCTACCTTCCTGAGTCTCTGAAGCCTGTGCTTCTCTTTGCTCCTTCGATTTCCTCTCTCTCTCTCTTTTTTTTTTTGAAACAGAGTTGCTCTGTCGCCCAGGCTGTAGTGCAGTGGGCGCCATCTCAACTCACTGCAACCTCTGCCTCGGCCTCCTGAGTAGCTGGGATTACAGGTGCACACGACCATACCCAGCTAATTTTTTATTTTTTTATTTTTTTTATTTTCAGTAGAGACGGTTTTGCCATGTTGGCCAGGCTGGTCTCAAACTCCTGACCTCAAGTGATCTGCCCACTTCAGCGTCCCAAAGTGCTGGGATTATAGGTGTGAGCCACCATGCCCAGCCCCCTCAGTTTCCTCTTATCCTCTGGGCATTTCCTCTTGAGCCTCTTCTAATTTTCTGTTCCACTTCGATGCACCCCCCCGGCCCACCCAAGCTCGCCTTCCTATCCTTGTTGATATTTGCATCTTGTCCTTCGTGGGATTCCAGGTGCATTCTTGGTGGACTTGGTGGTGGTTGTGTATGCGGTTGGACGGACAGACTTGCTTTTAGCAGCCAGTTGTCCTTGCTGGCATCCACTGGTATTTATATGTCTGTCCCCAGTGCCCAATGTGGTATCCGGCATAAGTAAATCAGGTGTTCCATTAATACATACACGAGAAAATTGCATGGTATCAGCACTTATCTGTCTGGCATTAGTTTAAAATTGTGTTAGAATTTGCTAAGAGAAGTTTACTATAAGCTCTTGAGGGAAGCTTTTCAGGAGGAATTAATTTGGAATAAAATGATCCATGCCTAGGAGTGTTGGGTGCTCACGGGGCAGCTGACCCTGTGTGGGGTCCCCGCCACTCCCTAGTTTAGTATTATTTCTTTTCATTGCCCCTTCCCCATAATTGGTGCTCAGTTATTAAAAATCGATGGTTTAAGAAAAAATTTAAAAGTCATAGCTGCATTATGGGAAATGTGGATAATGGGGGAAAGGGAACTGTGATTGACTGGTTAGGGCATGGGTTCTGGAGCCAGCTGTGTGGGTTCAAATCCCAGTACCACCACTAGCAGCTGTGTGATGCTGAGCAAGTTACTTCATCCCTTAGGTTGCTTATCTGTAAGACGGGAACAGTAATATAACTTACATCCTAGAGTTCGTACGAGGATTAAATAAGTGCATGTTTATTAAGTCCTTAGTAATCATTGTAAGTGTTGGTAGAATAAAATAATCGTAAATGCACGCTTACCATGCTAACACTTCCATTTCTTCTATTTGGAGGGACAGAAGCTCCTCTTCTTACCAACTGGTTTAGGTTCCCAAGACTGCTGAGAAGTCTGTTCATTTTAAGTTCAAATGACCTAACCAATGACCAGTGGGTACACATACAAATAATTTTTTTTTTTTGCTCCAACTCCTAGGCTGGAGTGCAGTGGTGTGATCTCGGCTCACTGCAACCTCTGCCTCCTGGGTTCAAGCAATTCTTGTGCCTCAGCCTCCCAAATAGCTGCGATTACAGGCATGTGCCACCATACCTTAGAGGCTAATTTTTGTATTTTTAGTAGAGATGGGTTTCATCACATTGGCCAGGCTGGTCTCAAACACCTGGCCTCAAGTAATCTGCCCACCTTGGCCTCCCAAAGCACTGGGATTGCGAACCACTCGCCCGGCCCACATACCCAGAATTTTAATTTTTCCCCATCATTAGCTTCTGTCTCTTCTCACTAGGACGCTGTTATTGCTTTTGCACTTACTGGACAAGATGGAGTTAATTGTGCTCTTTAAACATCTCAAAAGTAAGCATACACCCACAAAATACACACATACACACAGCACAGGGAAGCCATCCCTGAGCGTGAGCCAGGACCCGAGATGGCCAGGCTGAAGTGTGGATTGTGAAACACTGCTCGCTTTTGATTATTGTTTTCCTGGATTGTGGTTTTGCTCTTATCTATGAAAGTTTGAAATCTGAGAGCTTGTAAGGAGAGGGGCTTTCGTACTGGAATTCCTCCCTGCCCTGGCTCGTTTGGGTGTTCTCTGTGTGCCCTCTCCGTGGTTGTACTCCTGTGTCCATAGCTCTAAGCTTCTTTTCGTGGAGCTCTGTGTTTTGTTATGATCGTCATTTTTGGAGCTTTGTCATATGCCTTCAAGGCCCCTTTCTCCTGGATACATTCTGGCATTTTCTCCTCCCTTTTTCTTCCTTTGTTTACCTTTGTTTGCTCCACGTGTTTCAGTTCCTACGTTTTTCCTTCAGTTGCACACCCTTCTCCCCTCCAAATTCCCGGTATTTTCCCTGAGGGATCATTGGAGGGAGAGCTGAGAGAGCCGAGCTTTCCACAGTGTCGCCGCCCTCCCCTCTCCAAGCCCGTGCCACCTGTGGCTTCTGGAGTTGGTGGCTGTTGTGTCCGTTTCTCAGTGACCAAGTGATGCTGTAATCTCATAATCACACTTCCTTACACGGGGCAGGGGTGAGGGGTAGAGGGTGCGCATCTCACCCTTTGTAATATTCCAGTTACCCTCGGGACATTCTCAGTGGAAGTTTGGGTATTTGGTTGGATGGACACACTTGATTATCAGCAAGTAGTTTGTTGACCGAGTGCCTCAGTGCTTGCTGTCTGCATGCCGGGGCAATCCAGGTGAACTGAGGGTCCTGCTACTTACTGGTTTGTTTACACAGTGCCTCAGCGCTCGCTGTCTGCATGCCGGGGCAGTCCAGGTGAACTGGGGGTCTTGCTACCCACTGAAACTCCAGGTGTAGCACAGAAGACCTTAGAGTGCCCCTGGCAGACAGCCTTTCCTCTGCTGTGTGCAGCCCGTGGGAGAAAATCTCTGGAACCTTCCGAGACGAGGTGCGAGCAGGGCAGTTCGGTGTTAGGTGATGTTTAGTTCCGCGCCTGCCAACGCAGTGGGTTCATTGTTGTGAAAGAGGTAGTTCCCGTGTCCAAATTTTTGTGTCCCTGTCACCACAGGAATCTGGAAGGATTGCTTGTAGAAGAATGCAGTTCTGTCCACCGTTGGGTGGGTTCTTTTAGCAGACTGATACCTACAGGATAAAATGTAGCCAGCCTCCATAGTAAATTGCTCAGTTTACCAGTGTCCTCCGTTAACAACAACAACAAAATCTTAGAACCCCTCCAGCTGTTAAAAGAGTCCTTCATTTAGTGTCCATTCCAGCTAAGCTTTCGGAAACTAAGCTCGTTACATGGCAGGTGATTCACTGGGGATATAAGATAACTGCATTTTTTAAATTAAAAAAACCTTTATTTCCATTATTATTATTATTATTATTATTATTATTTTTTTTTTTTTTTGAGACGGAGTCTCGTTCTGTCGCCCAGGCTGGAGTGCAGTGGCCAGATCTCAGCTCACTGCAAGCTCCGCCTCCCGGGTTTACACCATTCTCCTGCCTCAGCCTCCCGAGGAGCTGGGACTACAGGCGCCCGCTACCTCGCCCTGCTAGTTTTTTGTATTTTTTAAGTAGGGACGGGGTTTCACCGTGTTAGCCAGGATGGTCTCGATCTCCTGACCTCGTGATCCGCCCATCTCGGCCTCCCAAAGTGCTGGGATTACAGGCTTGAGCCACCGCGCCCGCCCTATTTTCATTATTAAAAACTATTGAAAAAGGATTTCACTATCTAAAACATTTCATTTTCGTTATGAACGAAGCAAACCCAGTTTGTATTTTGGTTCAGGTCATTTGTGCATATACCATATTTTCCTACACTACCTGCCTTAGATTTATGCATCTAGAGGGCCATGGTTAAGATTGGGTTACTCTGTGGTGCCCCACACGGTGCCACAGTGAGCACATCATGCCCATGGCTCTTCAGGCATGGTACTTACTTGTCCTTTCTGTGATTTTTTTTTTGTTTGTTTGTTTTTGAGATGGAGTTTCGCTCTTGTTGCCCAGGCTGGTGTGCAATGGCACATTTCAGCTCACCGCAACCTCCACCTCCCAAGTTCAAGCGATTCTCTTGCCTCAGCCTCCTGAGTAGCTGGGATTGGAAACATGTGCCACCACACCTGGCTAATTTTTGTATTTTTAGTGGAGATGGGATTTCTCCATGTTGGTCAGGATGGTCTTGAACTCCCAACCTTAGATGATCTGCCCGCCTCAGCCTCCCAAAGTGCTAGGATTACAGGCATAAGCCACCGCGCCCAGCCTTTCTGTGATTTTAAACCAAGCTGAAGAAACTGTTTAGGACCTAGTACACTGCATTTTACCCATAGCTCTCACACTTGAAATCAGGAAAGTCCTGGTTTAAGTTTCTTGTATCACTGATGTTGACTTTTACGACTCAACCCTTGTGCCCGCATGTTTGCCTCAGGAAACATGAGGCCCTGTGCTGAGAAAGTGAAGGAGCGATAATCTCTCATTTGCAGGGGTCTTCTCTGTTGCACTGTTTTTCCCTTGGCTTAGTCATGAACTTAACTTTGTAGTAGCAAAATGCCTAGATCGCTGCTTGCCGACCCACTCCATATAGTTTTATAGTTTGTATACTCTGAAATAGGTATTTTCTTTCTTTGTACTGTGATTGAGAAATAGCTTCCTGTCCTCTCCACAGTGTCTGGTATAGTATGTTAAATACAACAGGTGGATAACTGAACACATGTTGAATTACATTTTAGTACTGTGTCCCTGGTACATTTCCTGTCTCTTCCTATTTGTTCCTGGCATTGACTTTCCAGCTTTTTCTCTACCATTGCATAAATGAGTAACATGCACTTTCATGAACCTTCTGTTTTTTGTTTAATTAGAGATGGGGGTCTCGGTATATTGCCCAGGCTGACCGTGAACTCCTGAGCTCAAATGATCCTCCTGCCTCAGCCTCTCAAGTAGCTGAGATGACAGGTGCAGGTAGGCTACCCACTGCACCTGACATGAACCTTCAATTTTGACAAAACCCCCAAATGTTTTTTAAAAGATATTTTACCAGTATGTGAGTCACAAAATATCCCATTGGTAGTAGATATAGGTGCACTATATTCTTTTATTTCTTCATCTCTACCTGCCTGTTGGCTTATTTAAACTTCTAACTACGTGTGAAATGAAAGCGCATGTTGAATGAATGAGAGAAACACCATGTGGCTGTGGGGGTTTAACACACCGTGTGGGCAGTGTCTAAGCATCAGAGCCAGGTATGGCTGCTCATTGGATACGAATTCTCCCGGTGTCTCCTGGGCCCTGACATAAAGGAGTTGGAGAACAGGATTCTGCGGGAACCAGCTCTAATGTGGCTGCTTTTTCCAGCCATCTTATTAGAAGGCAAGTGGGGAATAGCAGTGCTGTCATAGGGAAAGTCTTGTCTCCATTTCTACTTTGTGAAAAAGCACATTATTCACAAACATCGATGCTTTAACTGGTTTTGGTAACAGATCATGTGTAACACCTGAGGACTTCTTCCCGCGGCAGGGCACTGCGTGTTGCAATACCTGCGTGTGGGATGCTGAAGTTGTGTGCGGGGGTGGAAGTTGCTGCTGCATAGCTTGAAGGTCGGGGGAGCGTCTTACCCACTGTTGCCATGGTGGATCGAGGACTGAAATGCAAGTTTCTGTTGGTGAAATACGTGTCCATCTTAGTGGTGACAATGACCTTTAGAACACTGATGGTTTTGCTCTGGTGAGACCTTTATTGTTGACGTTGTTGACCTTGTATAGAGACGTACTCATTAGTCTTTTTAATTAATTAATTAATGTTTTTGAGACGAAGCCTTGCTCTGTCACCCAGGCTGGAGTACAGTGGTGTGATCTCAGCTCACTGCAACCCCTGCCTCCCAGGTTCAAGCGATTCTACTGCCTCAGCCTCCCGAGTAGCTATAATTGCAGGCGCCTGCCACCACTTCTGACTCATTTTTGTATTTTCAGTAGAGACAAGGTTTCACCATGTTGGCCAGGGTGGTCTCAAACTCCTGACCTCGAGTGATCTGCCCACCTTGGCCTCCCAAAGTGCTGGGATTACAGGCATGAGCCACTGTGCCTGGCCTCAGTGTACCAGAATACTGATTTCTGATATTTTCTATGATCAACATTACGTTGCATCTTGAAAGTTTTAATGAAATGGTAGCAACACTAATAAGGTTAAGGTTTTTTAAAACAATTTAAAAATAAGTTAATATAATTAATATGATTAAACTGCTCTGATTTTTTTTTTTTTTTTTGATTACTCTTAGGTAATTTTTTCTGCAGGATGAATTAAGAGAAGAGACACTTGCTCATCAGGCATGGAGAGCACTTTGTCAGCTTCCAATATGCAAGACCCTTCATCTTCACCCTTGGAAAAGTGTCTCAGCTCAGCTAATGGAAATGGAGACCTTGATTCTGGTAGGATTTTGTTTTCTAGATTCATCTGGGTTTTTGATGAATTGATCGATATCTTCCTGAAAATATTCAGGAAACAATGGTGCAACATTTCTAGATCTCACATACTGCCTGGTTCCTGGGATTTGAAGTCCTATTTATAAGGATATAGCAGCTCTAAAATTTGGGTCAAAATTCTTATCTTGAATACTAGACAGAGAGGACTGGGTTATAGTGCAGCAACACATCACTTGAAAATCTCAATGGTCTGGGCAGGAAATGTCTATGAATCACTGTTCCATGGAGTCATTGTGCACCTTCCTGCAGGGTTTGTTGTGAGTGGGAAGAGCAGGGTTGGAGGTCTTGGACCGGCAATCACCTGCTCTGGCTCACGAGACGAATGCCGTTTTTGCTCGGAACCCCTTGACAAGAAGTTAGTTGCATGTTTCTGCCGCAGCAAGGGAGGTTGGGAAAAAGAGTTCCCTCCCAAGTGCTGGAGAGAGAGACAGGACATCCAGATCTGCCTACGTAGTAGATGCCGATGACACAGCGTCTAATATGTTGAGCACATCTGTCAGAAAAGCATACGATGTGGAAGGAAGTGAGGTCATGCGGACTGGTGGTGAAGTGCATCTTCCTTCCAGAAATCTGAAAAACAGAACAGCTCCCTCCTCTGACTCAAACACAGCCTTCGATTCAAATTTATGTATGTATGTATGTATGTATGTATGTATATATGTATGTATGTATGTTTTGAGACAGGATCTTGCCTGTTGCCCAGGCTGGAGTACGGTGGTACAATCATGGCTCACTGCAGCCTTGATCTCCTGGGCTCAAGCCTCCACACCTCAGCCTCCACAAGAGCTGGGACTACAGGTGTGTCCCACTGTGCCCGCTGACTTGTAAATTTTTTGTGGAGATGGGGTCTCACTGTGTTGTCCAGGCTTGTCTTGAGCTACTAGGCTCAAGTGATCCTCCTGCCTTGGCCTCCCAAAGTGCTGAGATTATAAGTGTGATTCACCACACCCAGCCTTGATTGGGTTTTAATTATTTAACTGATGAAGTTATAAGTGCACAAATGTATCTTTTTCTAAATACTTACACAATAAAGGGTTTATTTAAAAAGGATACCTTTTTCTTTAAAAAAAAAAAAAAAAAAGAGTTGCATTGTTTATACATACCAGCAAATTACTTAATGACAGTTTAGCCCTCTGAATTGTAAACATTAGCTATGGTGAATTCCTGTAAAAAAAATGTGGCTCATTAAGTCAGCCACTTGACCGTGGTCCAAAGAAGTCACAAAGTTTGTCTTCACATTTTGATGAGACTAGTCAATGACAGATTACAGGTTGCTCCATATCATTGAATTTGTTAGATTAAGTTTATAAAATTGTATCTTTATATGGAAGAAAGCCTGGAAAACCCTCACATGAGTGAAGGCCTTACTGTGTTGAAAGATGTTAGTATCTGTTTCCAAATCGGCTCCTTTTTCCCTCTTTCAGATTTTTCTACACATCAACCAGATGTGAGACAACTTCTCCTGCAGGTAGAGCTGAATCATTGTTCCTCCCTGGAACCATGGAAATTATTTTCTGAGAAGGCATAGTTGTATAGGCTGAAAGTTCATCCTAATTATTCTACTTTATTTAAGTACAGATTTACCTTTTTAAAAAGTCTTTCCTATGTTTGCTGAGTGAAGTTATTTTTCACATTTTGGAGTTCCTGAGCTTTTATTTTTGTAGTATATCATCTGCACACATCCGATGTTGATTACTGGGTTATTTCTCGTGGTGCGTTTTCAAAACTGTTTAAACACCTACTGTGTATTGGGTTTTCACGTGCATACCATTGCCATGTATCTATCTCTCTAACTTAAGTAGATTCTGAAACTCATTAATGATAATCTGGTGTGAGGAAAATGATTTGTACCGACATTTCGTTAAGGGTGGTTCTAGGGATGGCAGGTGTGAGAGCAAGAATCATTATATCCTTGGCTGGGGGAGTCCCTGCAGAAAGCCCATGTATACTCGTGTCATGATAGGTTCCTTGCTTTTGCGTCAGGGATGGCCTGAATCATACAAGATGTTCAGATCTTTAATGGAAATACTATTTCTAAATGGCTTTAAATTATCTTAACATTTTTCAGACATTGGCCCAGATTTTTCTCCACCCCCATGTGGCTAATCTGTCCTTTTGCCTTGGGATTTCTGTATTGTGTGGTGAGGAGAGTTTTAGATGATGATACAGACAGACTCTAAAGAGGATACAAATTTAAAGCAGAGTCTAAGACTTTGCAGAGGACAGTGGCTGGATTCACTTGAGAAACTCAAATCTAGTTTTGAGCATTTTGATTCTACAAGTAGTTTTTTTTTTTTCTCTAAAATCTAGTTTTGAGCATTTAAACTATTAAGTATGATTCTACAAGTAGTTTATTATTACTTTTTCCAACCTGCTAACCCAAAAAGTATTTCCAGTCCTGGAATCACTTGGTGAGATATTTGGTTCTGGGACCAGCTGGGACAGGCAGAGTCTTAGTGCTGAAGGTCTTCTCCTGGGAAGCGTTTTCAGATGGGATTTACTCATTCCACGTACAGGAGGAGGCAAACCCGGTGTTCTTTAGCTGGTTCTGAATTGACTTGCGATGATAGGTGTATGAGCGTGAGTTCAGACTGTGTGGCAGGCACAGAAAATGTTAAGTTCTTTGCATGTGTTAATTCACCTAATCCTTCAACAGCCCACAGGTATAGCTGCTTTTATTGCCCCACTTTTACAGATGAGGAGACTGAACAACAAGATGAAGTGACTCGAGCCCTGTGTTAGAAGCAAGATTTAATTTCAGGCACTGTGAGGCTGTGGAGTTGGTGCTCTGAAACCCTGGGGGGCACCTGCCCTTTCAAGTGCACAGAGGAGTCATCAGGAAATCCCGACAGCCTCCTACTCACCCATCCATACACTCACACCCACCCCACAGCCACACACACATACCCACACTCACACCCGTCCATCCATGCATACACCCACACACACCCACACTCATACCCACCCATCCACCCATCCATACACTCACACCCACACTCACACCTATCCATCCACCCACACTCCCACCCAACACACACACCCCCACACTCACACCCACCCCACAGCCACACACGCATACCCACACTCACACCCGTCCATCCATGCATACACCCACACACACCCACACTCATACCCATCCATCCACCCATCCATACACTCACACCCACCCCACAGCCATACACACACCCACATTCACACCCGTCCATCCACCCATCCACACATACACCCACACACCCACTCTCGCACCCATCATCCCATCATCCACCCATCCACTCACACTCACACCCATCCACATACACATTCACACACATACTCACACCCATTCATCCACCCATCCATACACACATACTCCCACCCATTCACACACACACCCTCATTCACACCAACCCACACACACACACACCCCACACACACACACACAATTTCGGGGGCACAGACACAACTTAGATTCTTTGTTGTTCTTTTGTACTCTTTCCTCCCATGCCACCTACCCTGTGTCCCATGATACCTTACTACAGGGGTTTCCAAACCCCGGCCACAGATTGGAACTGGTCCATGGGCTGTTAGGAACTGGGCCGCACCACAGGAGGTGAGCATCTGGTGAGGGAGCTAAGTTTCATCTGTATTTACAGCTGCTCCCCATTGCTCACATTACTGCTTGAGCTCCACCTCCTGTCGGATCAGCAGCAGCATTAGATTCCCATAGGAGCGTGAACCCTATTGTGAACTGCACGTGCGAGGGGTCTAGGTTGTGCACTCCTTATGAGAATATAATGCCTGATGATCTGTCACTGTCTCCCATCGCCCTCAGATGGGACTATCTAGTTGCAGGAAAACAAGCCCAGGGTTTCCACTGATTCTATATTATGGTGAGTTACAGAATTATTTCATTATATAGTACAATGTAATAATAGTAGAAATAAAGTGTACGATAGATGTAATGCCCTTGAATTGTCTCGAAACCATCTTCCCTTCCCTCATGTCTGTGGAAAAATTGTCTTCTACAAAACTGGTGCATAAGTCCCCGGTGCCAAAAAGATTGGGGACCACTGTGTTACTGTCTCCCTAACAAGTGACTACACTTGAGTGACTGAAGTTTTTCCTTGAGAAAATTATGGGATCGAGGAAAGGAAAATCGAACGTGCTTGGATGTTTTCTCTCTCTCTTTTTTTTTTTTTTTTTGAGACGGAGTCTCTTTCTGTTGCCAGGCTAGAGTGTGATGGTGTGATCTCGGCTCGCTGCAACCTCCGATTCCCTGGTTCCCTCCTGCCTCAGCCTCCCAAGTAGCTGGGATTACAGGCACGTGCCACCACACCTGGCTAATTTCTGTATTTTTAGTAGAGACGGGGTTTCACCATGTTGGCCAGGATGGTCTCCATCTCCTGACCTCATTATTCACCCGCCTCAGCCTCCCTGAGTGCTGGGATTACAGGCGTGAGCCACCACACCCGGCCGGGTGTTTTCTCTTATGTTTGTTTTTTTGCCACTGTCCACTTCGAGATGTTATGATGCTATGATTCCTTGCAGTGATGCCCATGTGAAAGGAAGACTTCAGCTGGCCTCAGTCTCATTACCAGTTTTTTTTTTTTTTTTTTTTTGAGACAGAGTCTTGCTGTGTTGCCCAGGCTGCAGTGCAGTGGTGTGATCTCTGCTCACTGCAAACTCCACCTCCCGGGTTCACGCCATTCTCCTGCCTCAGCCTCCCAAGTAGCTGGGACTACAGGTGCCCACCACCACGCCTGGCTAATTTTTTGTGCTTTTAGTAGAGAAGGGGTTTCACCCTGTCAGCCAGCATGGTCTTGATCTCCTGACCTCGTGATCCACCCGCCTCGGCCTCCCAAAGTGCTGGGACTACAGGGTGGGGCGGCGTTTTCCTAAGCAAAGCTCAAATCACAGTTGAGATCAATAACTGCCACCCAAGTCCTATAAATGAAATAGGCACAATATAAAATTACTCCTTCTCCTGGGAACACCAAATATGTGATTAGAAAAAGCCCAGGGAGAGGAAATAGCCCAGGATCTGCGGCCTCCCCAGCAGACGCCATAGACAGCATCATCCCGGCGGACACCAAGAAGGAAGTGCGCTGAAATTCCAATGCTGAGATTCCAGGCGTTGTCAGTTGCTGTGATAAAAGCAAGCAGAACAATATGCTGACATAGTGTTCAGTAGATTCCTTGACATTATTTTTATAGGCCTGCTACAGGAAATGTCCTGATGAAGTCTGTAGATAAAGCGATGTTGCACATTTAGGCAGAGTGAGCCTCAGTAGAGAGAATTACGCTGAAAATGTGGGCTTGATTCTTCTTCTTGGCATTTGGCATTTGGAATGTATTCACTGGCTCTTCTCTTTGGGAAGGAAAGGAGTCAACATTTTTCTCAGGAAAATTCAAGCCTCACTCTTCACGCTGGGAACTGGTCCTGTGTGACTCAGTGGTATTCCCTCTTCTCCCTAACCCTCCTTTGAATAGTTGCAGCTTCCCCTGGCTAGGCGATTTTTATGTTTTTTGTTTTTTGTGCTTTGTTTTTTCCCTTTAGAATAACTCTGGCCATTGGGTAGTCGGACGAGCCAGGAGGACCTTTGTGCCATGAGGACTGTCCCCCTGCCTGTGGGGTGGCTCTGCAATTGTGAGCTCAGATTCTAGGCAGATGGCCACGGTTCCTTTCTGAGTTGTTTGCACAGATGCTTCTGATGAATATACTCACAGTGGAACTATTTTCTAAATCTTCTGATAGTATGAAATCACTATCAGTATTTACAGGAAGAAAGACTTAATGTCTTCTTTCTTTCTCTTTCCACATTAAAAAAAAGTATCTAGCATCTAAGAAGGTGCTCAGTAAGCATTCACCTAGAATCTGCCAATTCCCAGTTCCTTTATTGGTGTAGTGGGCACAGGCTTTAATATTCAGCCTCGTAAAGTTAGCCTTTTTTCAGATTGTAAAATTGTACAAACCCAAGATTTTATTACTTGAACGAAGATGTATGGGCCGTTTGTTTATTCCATTTTTCACTCTAACGTCACTTACAGTCCAGCTTCTAGTAAGGTATAGTAAGGTATTCTTTTTATGTTTGTTATGAAATATTCTTGCCTCATAAATAGCTTTCTGTTTTCTAAAACTGGATTGCTGCTAATGAACATGCCTGTTCCCTTTTAAATTGTGAAATTTTCTTAGTAGCTTTTCCTGGTCGGTTTTCATGACATCATGGGGAAATACCTCCCACTGGGTCATTTACAGTGGAGGGAGATTGTCAGAATTTCCTTGATAAAATGTTTATGGGTTTAAGAGGTTTATGAATCAGCTATAAATATTTGCTCTGGGTTTATGAGGCCTCTCTCCATAAACATTTTGTGTGTTTTTCTATTGCTCATTGAAATGTCTTTGGAGAATCAGCTCCTTGGGGCACATAGGCCTGGGGAAGGGTTGTATGTGACACATTTTAAAAGGCTGTATTGTGAATAACCCTACATTTTGTGCTTGACTTTGTTATAACGCACAGTTCAAGTCATCAGTGCTGGGCATGAAGGTTTGAATTTTTTAAAATCCCATTCTGAGTCTCACTTTTGGTTACCTTTTTAAGTGTTTTCTTTAGACCAGCAGAGAGTGACAGAGCTTACTGTTCTACTGATTCCTGCAGGGGAGACACAGTGGCACCCTCTGACCTCCTGGTTATCTTGACTGAGTGAAACTGTGTACGCTGAAGTCTGCAGAACCCGTTATATTGGGAAATGTAGTTGTAATGAATTAAAATTTGATGGAAGCACAACTTTTGGTAAAATTCTAATAGCCTAGATTAGGATTGTGTGGTGAATAAAGAACTGCAGCCAGTGGTCTCAGTGTCGAGGTTGGAATTGGAGGCTCTGGTCTCTCCTGATCTGAAGTGATGGAATCATCGAATCTTTGTGGGTAATGTGGTGGGTTCACTAAAGCCTCTCATCCCAGGTGCTGGTGACTGCAGGCAGTTTCCGAGGTTCTGTCTCAATGTGCATGTTTCCTTTTTTTTTGTTTTATTTTGTTGAGATGGAGTCTCGCTCTGTGACCCAGGCTAGAGTGCAGTGGCACAATCTTGGCTCACTGCAGCCTCCGCCTCCTGGATTCAAGCGATTCTCCTGCCCTAGCCTCCTGAGTAGCTGAGATTATAAGTGTGTGCTACCACGCCTGGCTAATTGGTATATTTTTAGTAGAGACAGGGTTTCACCATGTTGGCCAGGCTGGTCTCAAACTCCTGACCTCAAGTGATCCACCTGGCTCGCCCTCCCAAAGTGCTGGGATTACAGGGGGAGCCACTGCACCCAGCCTCTATTTGCATGTTTCTGATGTGCAGGAACAAGTCACCCAGGACAACTTGTTCCCTTTTTCAGCAGCCATCATTCTCGGAGTCCTACACAAAACTTCGTGCCTCATTTGGCCCAGGGCTGAGTTTCATGCTGATATCTTCTTCCCAGGTTCTCTTCTTCCTCACACACATTCTGGGAGCTCAGTCCACTCTTTTCTCCGCAGGTGGCCATGGCTTCCTGTTTCTTCTCTTTTCCTGCTTTTTTGGCTGTAGACTGTTTCAGGGTTCACCAACATGGAGAGACAGACTCATCACTTTAAAACCTCCCTAGGATTCTGCAGAAGACATGAACGGTGGTGGTGGTGGTTTCTGGTGCATGACACAGTTGGGAGAAGGAGGGGGAAAGTACTTCATAAGAGCTCCAGCTTTGGACTCCTGGCCCTGAGGCTGGACAGCAGTGACTCAGGGTGACTCCCTGTCCTTTCTGAGCTCTCAAGATTGCCCCTGTGAGTATGCATCCATTATGATTCTTGGGAAGATTGTGAGGAGATACCTGTAAACCACTGTTTCAGTCTGTTTTGTGTTCCTGTAACAGAATATCTGAGTCTGTATAATTTATAAAGAAAAGGTTTATTCAACTCCCGATTCTGGTGGCTGCCAGGTCTAAGACAGGCAGGTGCATCTGGTGAGGGCCTCAGGCTGTTTCTGCTCTTGGCAGAAAGAGGAAGGGGCGCAGGTGTGTACAGAGAGATCACATGGAGAGAGGAAGCAAGAGAGAAACCAAGGAAGCCAGGCTCTTAACACCCACTCTCGAGGGAACTCATCCATTCCTTGGAGAGCCAGAACACACCCCTGAGGGAGGGCATTAACCTATTCATGAGGGATCTGCCCCCAGGACTCAGACATCCCCTGCTAGACCTCAGCTCCCAGCACTGCCACATTGGGAATCAGATTGCAACATGACTTTTGGTGGGGACAGAGCACATTCAAACCGTAGCAAGCCTTGTAGCAGAGAGGTGACACTCAAACACAGCAGAGCTCTTAGGATGTTCCCAGGAGGGTGGTGGCTGCTTTGTAGATCTGGAAGTTGCTGACACAGGCTGGGGCAGGCAGGGGCTGCAGGAGGGTCTGGTTCAAGCTGAGGCCAGACAAGGAGGATGGAAAGAAGCTCTGGACTTTGTCTGCAGCAGGTTTGCTGTCCTTAGATACTGCATCAGGACTTTGGGGCAGATCAATAGTGCTGAGCCTCTGACTAGTGCATTGGAAAGCAAATTTGGTAAGAGGTGCCCAGTGCCATTGGGAGGCAGAGGATTGTCAGCAGAGCCACCAGATGCCACTCTGAAGTGTTTTCTGGAAGATGACTGCTTTCTCTCTTGTTCATTTCACTGTGTCTGTGAAGCTCTAAGCCTCTTGGTGTCATCCATTCTTCACTGGAGGCTGCAGGACCCGTTGACTTTGTTTTTTTTTTTTTTTTACAGGAAGCACATTTCTGCCTGAAGGGCTTCAATCCCTGGGTGGGACCAGATGTTAGAGCACCACCAAGAAAAGATTTTCTCTCCTGGTGGCTTTTTCTTTTTCTTTTTTGAATGTCTGACTATAAGTCACTTCATTGAAGCAAAAGTTGAGGAGGCCATTCTATGCAACTTGGGCTTAGAAGGCAAAATTTAAAATAGCCTTTCAATTCAGCCTCTTCTGACTTTACAAAAATGATCCTCTTCCCTCAGTTTCTAAGAGTACACAAAGTATTAAGAGAGACTTACTTTTCCTACTTATAACTTAAAAATTTCAAGAAGGCCGGGCACGGTGGCTCACACCTGTAATCCCAGCACTTTGGGAGGCTGAGGAGGGAGGATCACCTGAGGTCGGGAATTCAAGACCAGTCTGCTCAACATGGCGAAACCCTGTCTCTACTAAAACTACAAAAATTAGCCTAGTGTGGTGGCACAAGCCTGTAATTCCAGCTACTTGGGAGGCTGAGGCAGGAGAATCTCTTGAACCTGGGGGGGTGGAGGTTGCAGTGAGCCGAAATCGTGCCACTGCACTCCAGCCTGGATGACAGAGCAAGACTCCGTCTCAATAAATGAATAAATAAATACATACATACATAAATACATAAAAAATAAAAATTTCAAGTAGACAAATAGTGATAGTCTCTAAAAGAAGGCATTCTTATTTGACCCCATTTTCCCTGGCCCATCTGATAGGATTGGATATCCGTTTTGCACAAGCCACAAGATGGAAAGCAGTATTTACTCCTGGCCATTGACATAGGCTTTTGTTTCTAGAAGATAAATGGGTCAAACATCAGCATCCATTGGACATTATTGCAGGAAGATAATCTAAACTTTTGAAACTCTTGTGTGCATTTTGGACAGCTATTTCTGTTGTATGTTCTTATGACCTTGCCAATTGGTTCAAATAATGTTTATGGCTTATTATTTCCATTTAAAATGATGCAGTCACATTTATGCTATGTGTGTGTTAAAATGTGTTATTTGATGCTTTTTGACTATACAAGTTTTATCTTTTATGTAGCCTTACATGTTTGGAGAATTGCTTGATTTCCTTCAAGCTGGGTGTGTGGGTTTGTGAAATTCAAATACTTATGATTTTGGCCCGGCGTGGTGGCTCATGTCTGAAATCCCACCACTTTGGGAGGCCGAGGCAGGTGGATCACCTGAGGTCAGGAGTTCGAGTCCAGCCTGGCCAACATGTAGTGAAACCCTGCCTCTACTAAAACATAGAAAAATTAGTTGGGTGTAGTGGTGCATGCCTTTAGTCCCAGCTACTTGGGAAGCTGAGGCAGGAGAATTGCTTGAACCCAGGAGGTGGAGGTTATAGTGAGCCGAGATTGTACCCTTGCACTCCAGCCTAGGTGACAGAGCAAGATTCTGTCTCTCAAAAAGACAAAACAAAAAACAAACAAACAAAGAAAACCCACAAATAGTTATGATTTTGAGAGCCATGTTGTGTATTTGATTGTATTTCTCTTTATTCCTTGTGATCGGAGAAGCACATGCTCTGTTGGTTTCTCCAGAGTGTCAGGCCCCAACAGCTCTGTCCCAGCAGTAGGTGAGAGTTGGGAGCCCTGGACTGGCCAGGCATCGGGGGTGTGGGGCAGCTGGTTGGTTTGTCTTGTTGACTGGCTGGATGGCCCCACACACTCGAGCAATTCTTTTGGGCCTCATTTTCTCTTTTTCCCCTTAAAATGGTGCCAGAGTCAGTGCTTTATCTTTATAACAATTAGTGCTGTTCTCCGTATACGTCATAACCTACATCACAGCCCTTAGTCAGCGCACGATGGGTTCCTTTGTCTTGTCCTCCAACCTCCCTGCAGACTGGGGTGTCTACTGCAGCTAATTTCGAGCTAATACACGAACATGTAGCAAATATGCATTGGAATATGTCTCATGTTATTTACCCCGGAGAACCCAGTGTTACTCTTGATTTCATCCGTGCGGTGTCAAAGCGGAATGTCCCATGTTTTCCTTTCTTTAGTCAACACCTCTAAAATCAGCGGACTGAAGAAGCTTTGCAAAAAATTCTGCAATATCCTTTTAAACTGTGGAATTAACTTGTGTCTTGCATGAAGGATTTTCTGGTCTCAGTTGCAGGTCAGCACCTTTCTGTCCTCCACTCCAGTATTGATATTCTGCTCTTTCGTTTTTCGACAGAAGAAGGCTCAAGCTTGGAGGAAACTGGCTTTAACTGGGGAGAATATTTGGAAGAGACAGGAGCAAGTGCAGCTCCCCACACATCATTCAAACACGTATGTAAAGCAGCTCATGTTCTCTGTGTCTAGAAAGTGGGACGGGAAGGAATCTGTAGGCAGAAGCCGGAGAACCCAATGGAAGAAGGGCAGTGGAAACAGGGAAATTCGTGGCCAGACATGGCGGCTCACACCTGTAATCCCAGCACTTTGGGAGGCTGAGGCTGAGGCTGGCAGATCACTTGAGATGAGGAGTTCGAGACCAGCCTGGGCCACAAACAGGCAAAATCCCATCCCTACAAAAAATGTAAAAATTAGCTGGGTGTAGTGGCACACACCTGTAGTCCCAGCTACTTGGGGGGCTGAGGTGGGAGGGTTCCTTGAGCCCAGGAGGTGGAGATTACAGTGAGCCAAGGTTGCGCCACTGCACTCCAGCCTGGGTGACAGAGTGAAACCCTGTCTCAAACAAAGAGGAAAGAGGGAAATTCAGCCAAGATTTTTTAGGAAGAAGGAGGAGTCTTAGAAGTTAGCTTGGTTTCCCCGGATAGCTCCAGGGAATATAGACCACAGGTAAGGTCAGCTTGAGTAAGTAAAGAGCCAGAAAACTAAACCAGTAGGTATAATGTATTCTTAGTAGGTGTAATGGCTTTATGTTTTCAGCTTCAATTAATATTTTGATTTTGAAAAAGCTCATAAAAGATTTCCAGCCATTTATTGGCAGATGAGTCAGATTAGAGGAACTAACCATAAATATGATGAAAACATTTGGATCCAACCAAAAAAAAACCATTCTCATTAATCATATTTCTTTGAATAATGCAAATAGCATGCCCAGTACTGGGCAAGTCCCAGAAAATTTTTAAAAAGTGAGGTTTTATCAGGTTTTTGCTTTGGTGTAAGATATTGGCAATATATAATATCATTAGCAGGGAAAAAAAGACTAACTCACCTGGGTCCTAAGAAGTTGGGTCCTGGAAATTTAGTCTTTAATTGTTGTTTTAATAGAAATAGAAACGGAGATTTAACTGAGAAACATTTTTCACTTTGTCCATGCAGGACAAAGATTCAGCCTGAGTTTCATCGACAAATTGGGGCACTTTTCTTAACCTGTTCTTCCTTTTGGCTCCTTTGCTGAATGAGGAAGCCAGAACTTGTGATTCCTTATTTTTATTTATTTATTTTCTGTGAGCTGGGTCTCGCCACGTTGCCCAGGTTGGCCTTGAACTTCTGGGCTCAAGCAGTTCTCCTACCTCAGCCTCTCGAGTAGCTGAGATTATAGGCATGCACCATCACGCCCGATGTGATTCCTTCTTTTAATACAACATTTTATTCTTTTTGGAGGTGAAGTGTTCTCTCCAAAAGAAATTTAAGATTTTTATTAAATTTCTGTGACCCTGAAAAGGTAGATCATGTTTCCATTTCTCTTTATACTCATTATGCTATGTTTACTAGTTTATTTTGAATGTGATTGTGGCTGTGTAGTAAAACCAAGAGCTAAATATTAAAACATAGCAAAGCTTTCAAGCATACGATGTGGTTATGGTCCCGCAAAAGCCATTGTAACATTTACATCTTAAGATGCTGAGATGATTTGGCAGTTGCCTTAGGCAGGTTAGGAAAGAGACGTTGATCACAACTTTTTCCTTCCTTTCTGTACTGAGAAGTTATCAATTTCTCTCTGTATGGAGTCACTCCCATTTTCTTTGATTCAGTCAATCCTCCCACCTCCCTTTTAATCACAGTATAGTGTCCTGGGGGGCGGAGCTGGAGGCTGTCCTTCAGGATGCAGGAGCTCCCAGGTCTGTATGCTAGGTTTAAAGGAAAAGTAGCCTCAGACCCATATAAGTGTGATTGATAATTCTGTCATCTCCTTTAAGCAGTGGCCACTTATGGACAGCGGATATGTCAGCTTTGCAATGTTAAGACCCACCAGGCTGGAAAACTTTTTCTGGAAGTGAGGGTTGGTAGATATCAATAGACTGTAACCCTTAATTAAAAAACAAATCCAGGCTGGGCGCGGTGGCTTAAGCCTGTAATCCCAGCACTTTGGGAGGCCGAGACGGGCAGATCACGAGGTCAGGAGATCGAGACCATCCTGGCTAACACGGTGAAACCCCCTCTCTACTAAAAAAATACAAAAAACTAGCCGGGCGAGGTGACAGGCGCCTGTAGTCCCAGCTACTCGGGAGGCTGAGGCAGGAGAATGGCATAAACCCGGGAGGCGGAGCTTGCAGTGAGCCGAGATCCTGCCACTGCACTCCAGCCTGGGCTACAGAGCGAGACTCCATCTCAAAAAAAAAAAAAAAAAATCCATTTTCTAGGGCCAAATCCACAACTATCATGTGGTCCTCGTGAGCCCTTGAAAAGTGTGTAGTCTACATTCAGATGTGCTCTGAGTGTAGAATACACACCAAGTTTTGGAGGCTTTATTTGAAAAGAAGAAAGTTGGTCGTTTCATTAATGTTTTTTATATTGATTACAGGTCAAGGTGATAATATTTTGGATATATTGGGTTAAAATATATTGGTAGAATTAAATTTATTCCTTTTTTTTCTTAAAGTGGCTGGCTGCAGATATAAAGTTTAGCATTACATTTGTGGCTTCCACAGAATATTACTTAGATAAATATATGCCTGTTTTAGAGCACCAGGAGTATTGTTTGTAAGTGCCATGGTTTTTAGTGGTTTTTGTCGTCTTCTGGATGTATGTGTCTAGGGTAGTAATGGGTTTTCTCTATTTCTGATTCCTTAAGGTTGAAATCAGCATTCAGAGCAACTTCCAGCCAGGAATGAAATTGGAAGTGGCCAATAAGAACAACCCGGACACATACTGGGTGGCCACGATCATTACCACGTGTGGGCAGCTGCTGCTTCTGCGCTACTGCGGTTACGGGGAGGACCGCAGGGCTGACTTCTGGTGTGACGTAGTCATAGCGGATTTGCACCCCGTGGGGTGGTGCACACAGAACAACAAGGTGTTGATGCCCCCGGACGGTGAGCCCCCATTTCAAAGGCTTCGATTTACAAGCCGCCATCCTTCACGATGCCTGTAGCTTTGCAAGGAGCAGAGAGAACCTTGCACAGAATCCTTAACGGTCTTAGTGCAAAGGTCTCACAGTTCTTTCAGAGTTGTTTCTCGGGCTTCCTTAGCTGGAGGGAGATCGGTACATTTTCGGATGTCAGAGCTGGTGCTGACAATGGAGCCAGCCTTGGCTTTTAGGAACTGAAAATGTGCCTAATCCTTAAATTACTTTTGGAGGATAAGAAAGGAAGGCTGAAAGGACGTCAAGAGTTGAGGTCTTGTGTTCTGCGATTGGCCATGTTGCTTTTCTTCTGCTTTAGCAAGTCGGCATTTTGAACAGTAACATGGAGCGTCTTAAGCAGGCTTCTCTAATCACTTTTCATGATTTCATGGGAGGCTGTTAGGGTGTCAAGCTTTCAGAAAATCACAGATGAGAGAAACGACATTGGTCTCAAGGGAATGGTCAAAACCCATGTAGATATGATCAATTTAGTTGCTACAAAGCCACTGTTCTCTATGGGGGCAGTTTTACCCCCCAGGGGACACCTGGCAATGTCTGGAGGCATTTTTGGTCAGGGCTATGGGAGTTGCTACTAGCATTTAGTGGGTGGAGGCCAGCAACGATGCTAAACCCCCACAGTGCACAGGGCAGCCCCATAACCAATAATTACCAGGCTCAGCCTGCCAGCAGTGCTGAGGGGGAGAGAGCCTGCTGGAAAAGAATGGGCTGGGCATGATAAATGCATCGAAGGAATTCGTCTCATCCCGTAAGTGAGAAAACTGAGGACAGCCAAATACGTGAATCTCAACATACCACTCTCTATGTTTTATTGTATGATAATGGCAGCAGCGATACTTGCACGCTCTTGATGCCACCTTGCAAATGTGTGTGGTGTCCTCTTCGTAGCTAGCTGCCTGTTTTCATCTTGAAGTGACGTGTAAACTTGGAGAGGTGAAATCCCCAGGTTCATTCTGTCCGTGGTATTAGCAGTTACCTTACTTAGCCTTTCGCAGTATTGGAGCTTTATCATTTTTTTTTTTTTTGGTTATGATATTTTGTTTTTCTGATTATTGGGAATAGCCTGTGGTTTTTAACTACCCTTTGTTATGTGTAATTGATAATCTGCTAAGAAGGGGGTCATAAAATGGCTGAAGTCAAGAGTGGCATTTATGCGACGTTTGTCTGGATTGAACCCACTGCTGTGGCGTTAGCTGATATTTTGACTCTTTATTGTTTCTGAAGAAAGAGAAAAAGGTTGTTCTTTCTTTCCTTTCTGCATTGGGTCTTTGCACCCGCTCTTTCCTATGCCGAGAACCTCCTTCCTTTCCACGTCCTCCTCCTCCTCCAGCTGTCAGTGTAGTTTCCTCTTCTCCTGCACCAAGGTTGACACTGTCCGTGCTCACGGGCCAGGTCATACCCTATCTGTGGCTGCCTGCACCTTCGGTGTGCATCATGGTTGCAGTTGTACTGTCTTTTCTTTTTTGATTTTCAATATGTAATTTACATGCCATAAAATTTCACAAGGTCATGCAACCATTATTACTATCTAATTCCAGAACATTTTTTTATCACCTCCAAAGTCACTCCCCATTCCCCCCCTCCCCAGAAAACCCCTGGCAATCACTAATGTACTTTCTGTTTCTGTAGATATTCCTGTTCTGGGCATATTACATGCATGGAAGCCTACGCTGTGTCACTTTTTGTGTTTGGCTTAGTCTCCTAAGCTTAGTGTCCTCAGGGCTCATCCCCATGGTAGCTCGTGTCAGAATTTCCTTCCTTTTTAAGGCTGAATCATATTCTCTGGCATGGATCGATCACATTTTGTTCTCCTTTCATCAGTGGGTGGACATTTAGATGCAGCTGTACTTCCACTTGGGTGGTTCTTTGAACGGAGTACACTTTATCCCCTTAAGACAGTAAGCTGCATGGTGTGAACCCACTCATCTGTGTACAGCAGCTCTAGCATGTGCTGCCTGTGCTTGAGGAATTCTCAGTAAAGGTTCACTGAGTAATTGAGTGATGTGCTGAAGAAGGTGAAAGTGCTGCTCACATGGTAGTCTGAAATAGCAAGGAAAAGAACAGTCGTTGTTACGAAGGTCCAAAGCACGTGCGCTCTCCTTCGCCTTTCCTCCTTGAGCTGCCAGTAGCGCTCTGTGCACCTTCTCTCTGGACGTGCGAGCCTGGATTTCCAGCCTCTATTCAGGTGAGTGCTGGAGAATGGCTATTACTAAGTCAGGTTTTATTTTTAGTTCCCACTCCAGCTCTGCGTAAGCAAATCGTAGGGTCAGGAGGCACACCCTGGGAGGCACAGTGCATGCTCGTGCTTTTGGTAATGTCTGATTCACTCAGTCCCAGCCCCAGCCTGAACGGGTCCTGAGTGACACTGTTAGATCTGCCTTTGAATTAAAACCGCCACTGAGATGAGAAGCTGTGGTGTAACGTTTGATTAATTTACCTATGATTTCTGATCCGTCGTGAAATAAATCAGCCTTGATGGATGAATTGTACTAATGGAATATTGAGGAAATATCAGGTCTAGTTAGAGATTTAGAGACCTTCCCCCATCCCCAACTCTGCACGCAGGTGCCACACGTTTATGCTGCCGCACACTCGGGGGGGTGGATTCATGCTGGAGGCCAGGTATGCTTGGGGGCACCAAGAGGAGGGCACACAGAGGGGGCACATAGAGTGGGTGGGAGCCTCAGGCCCCATCCTTGCTGCGGACGGTTTTACCATCACATTCATGACTCACTCTTCAAGTTTGACACTTGAGTCTTGAAAGGCCCTTGGAAAGGATGTAAGATGATTTCACTTTGTAATAGCTGCTCTAGTGAACGGTTTTAGAGACAAGTTCTGGGGTCTTGAATCTGAATACTCTAAGAGCTAATGGGTTCATTTGGTAAAAATGTATGCTGTTGCTTGAGAAAGAGGGCAGACTTTATTAATCAATTCTTCCTTCTCCTTCAGAAGACAAATGTGGCAGCAGTCACATTCTTGGAAACACCATCAAATTTGTATCCTACTGACTTTGTGCTATTAGACAAGACACAGCCACACTTAAAATGACAAGTTCAAAAAGAAAAATGAGAAAACCCTGGAAAAAGGGAAACCATGAATGTGATGGAAATATTTAAAGTCTATTCAGTTGTTAACAACTTATGCTAATTTGAGGAATTCTTCAGTGATTTTTTTAAAGAACTCAAAAAAATTTAGTGGGTAATCAATAGGACTTGGAGATCTTTAGTATGGAGAGCAGAGTCAGGAAATAGCAGGTTCATGGGGCAAGAGGTTTTATTGATTGCTGTAGGACAGAATAATTATTGCTTTGTAGCCAGAGGCGGTAGTTGTTCCGGAGGGAATAGTAGAATCTATTTTTTGAACAAGGATTCTTGTTCGTGTGGTTTTTTTTCTGTCTTAGAGAGCTGATACCATTGTAAATTCTGCAACTGTACCTGGTCGATCTTTGCTGTGGTTAAACTTGAAAGGCACTGCAGAATATGAACAGCAGTTATAGCAATCTGGGGTACATAATGTTTCTGTTTGGGAGGCTTCTTGGTGAGAGGGAGATTTTCTTACTGATTCCAGGAGTCAGAGTGGTAGAAAGGGAAGGGGCCTGTGGTTGCAGCCCAAGATCTGAGTTCTTATCTCGCCTTTGCCATTAACTTAGCTCCATGGGTGAGTCCCCTTCTTGGGGTTCTCATCTTTGCATGAGGGGTGTTTTAGTCTGTTCTCACACTGCTAATAAAGACATAGCTGAGACTGGTAATTTATAAAGAAAAAGAGGTTTAGGCAGGGCGTGGTGGCTTACGCCTGTAATTCCAGCACTTTGGGAGGCCAAGGCAGGCGGATCACGAGGTCAGGTGTTCGAGATAAGCCTGGCCAACATAGTGAAATTCCATCTCTACTAAAAATACAAAAATTATCTGGGCATGGTGGTGTGTGCCTGTCATCCCAGCTACTCAGGAGGCTGAGGCAGGAGAATCTTTTGAACCTGGGAGGCAAAGGTTGCAGTGAGCTGAGATTGCGCCACTGCACTCCAGCCTGGGCGACAGGGCGAGATTCCATCTAAAAAGAAAAAAAAAAAAGAAAAAAAGAAGTTTAATGGATTCACAGTTCCACATGGCTGGGGAGGCCTCACAGTCATGGTAGAAGGCAAATTAGAAATGAGGAGCAAAGGCACGTCTTACATGGTGGCAGGCAAGAGAGCAGGGGAACTTCCCTGTATAAAACCATCAGATCTCGTGAGACTTATTCACTATCATGAGAATAGCACAGGAAAACCTGCTCCCATGATTCCGTTACCTCCCACTGGGTCCCTCCCACAACATGTGGGGATTATGGGAGCTGCAAATCAAGATGAGATTTGGGTGGGGACACAGCCAAACCATATCAAGGGGGTTGTGGTATAGAATCTCTAAAGAGCTTTCCAGTCTTTTCTAGGCATTTAGGAAATGCCTAGGTTTGTGATCCTTGTGAAGGAAGAAAGGAAGGAGGGTTTGGGTGCTAGTTTTCCTATATAATGCACAAGGAATGGAGTTTTTTTGGAGTTAAGATCCATGGACGTCTAGCCCAGGAATCTGTCCAAAGCACGGACATAAAGTTTCTGAATTACTGTTGGAGGTGATGACAGTTTAACAGATTGGGAGACGCTGTCATTAGGTCAGCAAGTTACGGCATGTGCCTGGGTAGAATTTTCCCCCATAAAGAATTGTAGGCCCCATTCGCCATTGGAACCAGAGAACTGAGAGTCTTTAGTCCTTAGCTGAGTAATCAGCAGAAGCTGAGTCAAGTCAGTTGGTTGTGGATAACAGCCTGGGAGTGTTGGCGAATTTTGTCCTTGTTTCATGGGAGAAGGGAGAGAATGCCTTTCCTTGTCAGATGGAGGTTGCAGAGCTCCAGATCTTCGAGGACACTTTGGGATTCTCCAGAGTAGTTTTCTAGTACCTGGAGTCACTGCATTGAAAAACAGTGGTTTTATTATCTTAGATGATAGTTTTACAGAGCACCTAGGACCCCGTGCAGTCCCATGTTTTCCTGCGTTACTATTTTAAATTAATATAAGCTATGAATTAATGTAAGCCTTCATGAGTCTGTGAAATGGTCCAAGGAAGGAGAAACAGCATGGCGGCAGCTCCAGGAGATGTCATCACCAGGGGATGCCCATCAGCAGGCAGAGCTCCATTAATAAACATGCATTTAGAGACCCGGGCTCCGTGGCCAATTGGCCGTTCAGGGAGCAGTGTTCCTGCTTGTGAGCTAATCGGGACTAATCTTTCATATTAAAAGTATTAAGGAACATACTACATTAAAGCGTCACTCAGTGCTACGGAGGATTATGGCTCTTATTAGTGGAGCAAAATGTAAAACGTTTTGGTTTAGTAAATCCATAAGACTTGATTTATTCATAAGCACACGCGATGCTCGCAAAGGGCAGCTGCCAAATAATTATTGTTTATGGTGAGAATATATGGAAATCATTTAATCCAGTGACGACTTCATTGTTATTTATTGAAAAGCAGCAACATTACCTCTTAATGTGTGGGACTGGGAAGCTTTGGAGATTTAGTCGATGCCTGCCGAGCCCTGAAAAGGATGCTCGTGGAAGATTGCAGGTAAGTATGTGTGATGATGCAACTCCAAATAACACCCCTTGGCTTGTAAATGGAGATGTATTTATGAGTGCTTTCTACTGCTGCAATAAAAGTATTGGAATTTTAGTGCCTTAGGAGTCATGCCAGTAATTTTTATTTTCCCCGTTATTAAAATTTCTGTCGTTTGAATTGCATACTCTGCAACCTTGCCAGAATGACTCGATTTACCATTCAAAGTTAAATCAAAATTAGTGGAGTTAGTTAATATACAACTCATTTGAATGAAGGAATGTTTATTCATGAAGTGTGAGGAGAAAGTGTGAAGATGGCCTTATGTTTATGTGGACAGCTCCTGCCAAGTTTTAAAGCCTGGTTTTAGGACTGTTTTTGGGAATTGCCATTTTTACTATAGTTGATTGTAGAGGACAAGATGCTGGCAGATGGCACATGGCACAGGAAAGTGACCAGACAGCAGGACTTAACCGGCTGTGACATGGCTCAACTGTGGACTCCGAGAAGTAGAATTAGGTTATGTTTTCATGAGACTGACCATTTTTAAAATTTGCATTTTATAATGTAAATGACATTTTAGTAATATTAAGGGAACTTAATCACATTGTTTTCTTTGGCTATCTGACATTGTAACTGGAGTTTCACTTGTTTATCAATAAGAAAATTTAATACATATGCTAAAAGCTCAAAGAGCAAAATGAATCCTAACTGGGCACCCAGGGTTGAGGCAAGCAGAGAGACACTCATTAAATATTAGATAGCTTAGTATAAGGAGAGCAGAACACATTGGTATAAGAAAGGGTAAGATTATTTGACAAGTGTGTCTGTAAATAAACCAAAAGTCATAGTTAGATATTTTATTTAAAAATATTTAAATATTCTAAACTTTTAAAATATTTTAAAAAGTGAGCTAGTATTGTATTGTCAAAAAGCCATTTTTGATGATGGTGTATGAAAGAAGGAACATTCAGGTAGGAAACAAAGTAATCCTTTCTCCGTAGGCACTGAATAGACCTTCTACAACAATTCCCGTGGTTTTGAATTCTATCTGATCAAGTAGAGAGTCTGTGAACAGATTCATCACGGTGTAGACCAGGATGGGCTTGGCTTGTAGATGTGTGTGACAGAGAGAGTAGGTATGTGTGTGTTTGTAACTGTTGGTGCAAACAGTATTTAATTTTAATTTCTGTCATTCACACATCACATCATAAAAGAGTCCTCCGATGAATCAAAACCCTTCATATAGGTAATGGTGAGTAACTTGGTCTGTGAGTAAAAAATGAATGTTTTTTTTTTCCCCCAGAAATCCCTGTTCGGTGTTTGTATTTGTTTTTTGCTACTCACAATATGCCATATACTCTCTTTTTTGTTTTTTATTTTAATTTTTTTGAGGCAGGGTCTCATTCTGTCACCCAGTCTGGAGTGCAGTGGCGTGCTTTTGGCTCACTGCAACCTCTGCCTCCCGGGGTCAAGCTATCCTTCTACCTCAGCCTCCTGAGTAGCTGGAACTACAGGCACGCACCACCATGCCTGGCTAATTTTGTATTTTTGTAGAGGTGGGAGTCTCCGTGTGTTGCCCAGGCCAGTCTTAAACTCGTGAGCTCAAACGATCTGCTTTCCTCAGCCTCCCAGAGTGCTGGGGTTATAGGCATGAGCCACCGTGCCTGGCCCCACACACTGTCTTTGGTCATCTTGAACAGTGAATGAATGAATCACGAATTTCATTCTGTTTGTGTCATAGCTCTCCAATTAGAAGATATTTTTGTGTGTACCTCCTGTGGTACCGGGTAATGACATTTAATCCTGTCAGTCCTCAGAACATCCTTATGAAGTGGCTGGTATTATTTTTATTTCATAGTTGAAGAAAGTGTGTCTGTTCCCCGATCAGGCAGTTTGAAGTAGATTTTAAGCTAAGAGGATTCTGGCCAGTTCTGAAATCCATGCTTTGAAAATAGCAGGGGGTCTGTAAATATTTGTTTATTGATTAGATGATATCATTAAGACTTTAGATTAGAATGGTCAGACTGAATATCACTGAGAAACGTTGTAGAGTTGGTTTATTGGTGATTTTTAAGAGTAGGGTAGAAAGCTGCTGTCCAGAATATTTTCCAACTTGTCTTTTTTGGCGGCAAATAAATGGAAGAGATGCGGTCTGGAAGTTCTTTGCCGAATGGTAACCATGAGATTATGTAAAGTTATGTAAATTGCATCAGATGCTATTTGGGTTTTTCTGCACTGCATGAAAACTGTAAGCACGAAGGAGTGACTAGAAGGTTTTCCTTTTTAGTGCTAGTCATAAATGAATTTATTTTCTCCTGCTTCTCAACCCAGCAACATATGTAATTTAAGTCAAGCATGTGTTTGATTCTGAGTGGAATTCGAGGGGGAGTTGGTGCTGTGTGTTTCCATGGCCTTGTGGCTGATTTTTGCCTCCGTGTTAACTCCTTCACTTCCGAAATTGTCAGAGCCTCCAACTCATGTGGCCCCTCCCTCCCTTGGTGCCCCACCTCCCCTTGTAAGGATCCTGGCCCTGGCCTCCTCCAGATGCAGCTCAGATGATCATTGCCTTGGGTGCGTGGAGGGTTCAGCTCCCATCCAGCCACGTTCCTGCTCTGGGTGGACCCTGGAATGTCCTGAATGATCCTTGGTTGTCACTTGCAAGGGAAGCCCTATGTCACCTTTACACAGACAAGCCCCCCTGGGCACAGCTCAGCCTGTAGGACATTTGGCTGCTCCAGGCTTGACCCTTCCTCGTTGACCTCCCTTTATTCCCCCTCCACCTCCACCTGTTCACTCTTCATCATGCCGCTGACCGTCCTCTAGTTTGTTGGACTGGGGAGCTTCTCCCACTGTGCTCCCAGCTCTGGCCTCCTATACAAGCCTCTGACTTCCCTGCTGCTTCTTATTAAGTCTCCTCTCGTGGCTCCATGTTTCAGGGCATACCTCCGTTCCAGGGCCAAGCAGATGTTCTAGGGCCATGCTGGTGTCCCAGGGCCATGCAGATGTTCTGGGGCCATGCTTCCATTCCAGGGTCACCATGCCTCCATTCCAGGGTCACCATGCCTCCATTCCAGGGTCACCATGCCTCCATTCCAGGGTCATCATGCCTCCATTCCAGGGCCACCGTGTCTCCATTCCAGGGTCACCGTGCCTCCATTCCAGGGCCACCATGCCTCCATTCTAGGGCCAAGCAGATGTTCCAGGGCCATGTTGATGTCCCAGGGCCATGCTGATGTTCTAGGGCCCTGCTTTCATTCCAGGGTCACCATTCCTCCATTCCAGGGCCATGCTGATGTCCCAGGGCCATGCCTCCATTCCAGGGCCACCATGCCTCCATTCCAGGGCCAAGCAGATGTTCTGGGGCTATGGTTTCATTCCAGGGCCACCATGCCTCCATTCCAGGGCCAAGCGGATGTTCCAGCGCCATGCTGATGTTCTAGAGCCATGTCTCCATTCCACAGCTGTACAGATATTCTTGGGCCATGCCTGTGTTCCAGGGCCATGCAGGTGTTCTAGGGCCATGCTGATGTCATAGGGCCATGCAGATGTTCTAGGGCCATGCTTTCATTCCAGGGCTATGCTGATGTCCCAGGGCCATGCTGGGTTCCATTGAGTTTCACTCCAGGGCTGTGCCAACATTCCAGAGCCATGCCAACGGTCGTGCCTCCAGCTCGAGTCCATCAGTTCTGCCGGTCATTAGGGAGAGTCTGCCTTTTTGAGCCTGGCTTTCAGGGAATGATTGGTTTGTGCATAACTTGTCTCCTGAGTCTAGAATGATGTTCAAGCCTGGCAAGTACAACTTCAGTTCAAAGTCTTGGGAACTTAGATGGTTCCCAAGGATGATTCAGAGGTGAATTTGGAATTGTTTGAGTCAAGGTTTTCAAACAAGGGGAAGATCTGTAGGCTGGAAACTTAGGAAAAAGCTGCAGTTGGAGTCTGAAAGCCATCTACTGTAGAAGCAGGGGGAACCAATGTTGCAGATGAAGTCCGAAGGCTGCCTGCTGGAGAATCTCCTCTGGCTCCCGGGAGGTCAGCCTTTCAATCTATTCCAGCCTTTGACTGATTAGATGAGGCCCACCCACATGCAGGAGGACGATCTGCTGCTCAGTGTGTACTTACTTAAATGTTACTCGCCTCCAACACCTTCACAGAAACACCCAGAGTAATGTGTGACTAGATGTCTGGACACCGTGGCCCAGCCAAGTTGACGCATAAAATTAAACCTGCCAGGCGTGAATTCAGAGCTGGAGCTGCATCACCCACTTGCTCTCCCCGGTGTCATCTTAATGCCTTCTGGAGAGGCAGAACATTTTGTGTACACTTGGAATCACTGTGCTGGTTTGCCTTAACAGACAGTGTTCAGTTGATATTTCTGAATATAGATGCCCTTAACAGAAAGCTCTGGTAGCAATTTGAGAGATTGTGAAGTAAATGCATGGATTATCTTTAATTCTGTGAAAGTGTAAATGTCAGAGTGACAGGTCAGAGATTCTCTTGAAAACTAATACAAAGTGGGTAGGAAGAAGAGGCAGAGATATTTCACCTATTTTTTTAGGCTCACTGCCTGCTGCTCAGTAGGGCCACCATGATTTATCTGAGTTCAGTGTCAATTTCCATAACTGCTTATTACTCTACAGGTACCCACTGGGATTACTTACAAGGGATTTTGCTAATGAGGATTCACTTCCATATACAAGGTTCTATGGCATGCATTTAAAAAGGTGGTAGCTGGCTGGGCACGGTGGCTCACGCCTGTAATGTAATTCCAGCACTTTGGGAAGCCAAGGAGGGAGGATCACATGAGGCCAGGAGTTTAAGACCAGCCTGGCCAACATGGTGAAATGCTGTCTCTATTAAAAATACAAACATTAGCCAGGCGTGGTGGCAAATGCCTGTAATCCCTACTTGGGAGGCTGAGGCAGGAGAATTGCTTGAACCCAGGAGGCGGAGGTTGCAGTGAGCCGAGATCACACCACTGTACTCCATCCTGGGTGACAGAGCAAGACTCCATCTCAAACAAAACAAAACACAACAACAATAACAAAAACGCAGTAGCTAGTGTGCTTTCATCATGGGTTGCCTTGAACTCCTTTGAGAGCTTGCATCTTAATCATTATATGGCCTGTCCTCAACCCTGAGAAAAAACGAACACGTGAACAGCCTTTGAGGTTAGCATTACACTTCCACCAGGATGAGAGGGGCCTCCAGCCTGGGGTGTGCCTTTTAGAGAATGCAGAGAATCACATGCACAGACAACTACGTGTATTCAAGAGCACGGAGCTGCCTCTCCCTCAGATCCTGTTTCCAGGACTGTTCCCCAGCAACTGTACCTACACATCAGGCTCAAGCGGAGAGATTCTCCGCATCTCTCGTGCCCTTGGGAGAAAAACAGCAGTGTCTGAATGCTGTGATTTTGTGAGCTGTGGTGTTGCCACTGTTAGAGTAAAAGATATATTAATGGTCAAATTACTTCTTTCAGAAAGCACAAATAGAATAAATTTTTTACTTAGTGAAGAATCACTTTGCAATAGTGCTGAGCAGTTTCTATTCTAGAAGAAATTAGTACAGAATTTCCAACAGTTATATACGTTGACTGGGGCTTTTTTTTTTTTTTTTTTTTTGAGATGGAGTCTTGCTCTGTCGCCCAGGCTGGAGAGCAGTGGCTCTATCTCGGCTCACTGCAGCCTCTGCATCACAGGTTCAAGCAATTCTCTGCCTCAGCCTTCTGAGTAACTGGGATTACAGGCGCCTGCCACCATGCCCAGCTAATTTTTTTGTATTTTTAGTAGAGAAGGGGTTTCACTATCTTAGCCAGGCTGGTCTTGAACTCCTGACCTTGTGATCCACCCACCTTGGCCTCCCAAAGGGCTGGGGTTACAGGCATGAACAAAATTAACTTTGTTTTACAAAATGAAAATGAAATATTTTACCGTACAAATTCACACTATTTTCACACATGGGAATCTGGAACCCTAGACGTGACATGGATGAAGCTGATGTTGACTTTTTACATTGGCAACTGAGTGAATGTTGAATGCTAGAACTGTGGATAGTTTTATTTCTTTATAAACACGCTTAATGAGATTTGGTGCTGAAAAAATAAAATATTTAATTTTATTTTAATATTTTAAATTAAAATGTTTGATATTCACTAATTTTAATTTGCATTTTCCTGTTAATTTTAGTAGATACTTTAGAATCTTAGAGGAGGAGGAGATTTGGAATCGTCCGACACTTAGAAGGAAAATAGCATTTTTGAACAAAATGATTAAAAAGTTTGAATTTAGCATTTTCTTCAGTTTATGTATTTTGATGAAAAGAATTAAGATTGGGTATAATGATATTTTATCTTTTAATCTGTTAGGCGATTTCTGTGACTAGAACATAAATTATGTGAAAATCTAGAATTTTAACTAAATAGTTAATTTTGCTGAAAGGAAGGCCAAAGGGATAAAGATATAATCATTTATGACTTCTGTAAGTCTTTATTTGATTACTCATCTAAACATTGCTGGCCCATCAGCAGAACACCCAGACTCATGTTGTCATAATTGAATTTAGTCATCTCTGGCTTTTTGCCAACTTTCTGTCATCTGTGTGCACTAGCACTTTTCCAGACTTTTTGATTGACATTATGAAGATATATTTGTCAGTGTAGGAGGACAGAGCATACTTTACTTAAAAGCCTGTTTGCTTGATTAATAACTTGTAAATCTTAAAACGTGCTACGTGAGCTACATTTGTATTCACACCTGGTGTGTCTGGGCCCATTTTAGGGTTCAGATAGAGCCCCTGTGAACTAGAAGTCTTTCTAAGGATGATTTGGGCACGAATGAATTTAGGGAGCCAGTTTCTACATCCACCAGGCCTGTCTCTTCCATGAGACTGAGCTGCCTGAGAATAGACCAGTGCTGTCCTTTCCCACCTGTCCCGCCCTCTCTCCCTCTTTCCTCTCCCACGTTGGTTGAGAAGGATGCCACCATCTGAGGTATCGAGATCTCATACCCACCGTGCCAGCCGTGACATCCAGACACACCAGTTTATCTTTTTATGTTTACTCGTGACACTGCCATGTTATTCATATTGTTTTGACCAAGACTAATGACAATTTTAATAATCTAAGCCAAAAGAAAATTTTTCTTTTATGGTCGAAAAATTTTTTTAAAAAGTTGAATTATATACTGCCTACTTTTTGTTGTTGTTGCAGAGAAATTGGATAGGATAAACATTACGAGACTGTTGGGATAAGAGTCTGGGGGATATAGGCTGCTTCTGTAATTTCAGGGAGGAAAAAGAACTCCATACAGGCTGTTAAAGTAGTACTGACATGTATATTTTTATTTTTATTTTTTGTTTTATTTATGTTTTTTTTGGAGAGGGAGTCGTGCTCTGTCACCCAGGCTGGAGTGCAGTGGCACGATCTCAGCTCAATGCAACCTCCAGCTCCTGGGTTCGAGCGATTCTCCTGCCTCAGCCTCCCAAGTAGCTGAGATTACAAGCACGCGCCACCACACCCAGCTAATTTTTTGTATATTTAGTAGAGACAGGGTTTCGCCATGTTGCGCAGGCTGGTCTCGAAACCCTGACCTCAGGTGATCCACCCACCTCGGCCTCCCAAAGTGCTGGGATTATAGGCGTGAACCACTGTGCCTGACCTTTTATGTATAATTTTAAATGTAGGATGGACGGTATCAGATCATTTACTGAGTATATTTATGGGAGTAATATAGGAGTTTTATTCCAAATGTCAGAGTTGCAATACACAGGAAATTATATCCTTTGTGACTATTGAAATGAATGAAACATTTCTCAATGCCAAATTGAAAATGCATGATGGGAGGACATGAGGTTTTCAAGATTCTTGTATGGGGGGTATATGAACAAGAAAGTTTGAGGACCAGTTTTCACAGATGGTACTCAACCACAGCCCTTCTCGTTCATCCATTAAGATGTTTTTTTCTTTATAATTTAGATGCTTAGACGTTCTCAGGGCTTTGGAAGGATTTATCATAATTGAGCATTTGCTGAGTTTCTATTTCCGTCATTGGATTCCTTTGGTAATATATTTGCAAGTCTTTCTCTGAGTTCTTTGCTAATAGGAAAACAAGAGCTGACAGGAAGATCTTGGGTTGATGGGTAAAAAAGGCTACTGGCTGCTGATTTGGTCCACTCTATCACCACATTACTGTTGCCATAGAAATGGAAACACTTTAATATCAATCAGTGCATATTGGGGTTCTACGCTGTGCCTGGTGTTTTTTGGGTGGGAATATATGATATGGTTGTTATTAAGCATTTTGTATTGAAGCACACCGGTAATATAGTCAACTTTTGGCTGATAGTGTGTACTCAGTGATCAATTCAATTTTGGCAAAGTATGTTTTCTGTGATGGCCCCAGTGTACTTATTTATTTGTTGGTCATTTCTGCCCTGCTTTTGACTGTTTCACTCCTTGGCTTAGCAAGAGGTGTTGGGAGCTGATTTGAAACTCTGATCTCTGGAAGCGTGGGGAATATGACTCCTCTAGTCTGGGTGGGAACTTCTTTGAGATAGCATTTCTTTTCTTTTGAGTTTTTAAAATGTGTCTGTCTAAGCCTGGGCAACATAGCAAGACGCCTTCTCTAAAAAAGAAATTCACCAGGTGTGGTGGTGCATGCCTGTAGTCCCAGCTACTCAGGAGGCTGAAGCAGGAGGACTGCTTGAGCTCAGTAGGTCGAGGCTGCAGTGAGCTGTGATTGCACCACTGCACTCCCACCTGGGTGACAGAGTGAGACCCTGTCTCAACATGTCTTTATGCCAAACGTTTTTAGAAGTGTGTTCAACTGCTACGGAAACTTCCAAGAGCCGGGCGCTGACCTGACCCGGGCACCTGGAGCATTCCTTCTGGGAGAATCTGCCTGTGGATGAATAGAAAGACCCCTGTTCTCTGCTGGTATTGAAATAAAACACTGGCATCTCTGGAACTGAGTTCTGTATAGTAAGTGACTCCTCTGGCCAGCATACGGGGTGGGAAGTGCTGGTGTGAGTCACGTGACCTGAGCGAGGGGCTCAGGCCTGCCCAGAAGACAGCCACTTCATCTGCTTGCATCACACTGTCCTCATCTTCACGGTGACGAATTGACATAACCTTGCTCTCACTTGGATGGCAAACGCTCTCTGTAACCTGTCACATGGAAAGTTCCCTCCTCATCACATTATCAGATTGTTCCTTTTTTTTTTTTTTGGTAAGAGGCTTTAATAGGCCTTGACAAAGGGCCGTATGAGTGAAGAAGTGTCTGTGCCCTAATCGCAGGGCACTTGAAATACAGCCACAGGGACATAGTGTCTTTCCTGTAGTCAGTAGCTCCTCACCCGGCCACGTCCACTGTCCAGAATACTGTCAAGGAGTTGCCTGTTTACGCGCTGTGAGCTCAGAGAATTTTGATCATACTGCCTTTAAAATGATTATTTTTGCTCTGTGCTATAATTGTTTGTGGATACCTGATCTCAGCCATTTGCTTATGAAAGTGAGGCTGTGTGAATGATTTGTTATCAGAAATACACATTTCGGATCCTAATGCCACCACTTAGTTAAATGTGCGAACCTGGGCTAGGTATTTTCTCTCTCAACTTTGTGAAGCAATATTCCCGTGTGTAAACTGGGGATAATGAGGCCCGCCTTACAGGATCGTTTTGTGCATTAAATGGGATTCGTGGAAACTCCTTAGAGCAGTGCTAAGAATGAAGGTGGTAATGAGAAATGGAATTGTTATCCATCCTCATTCTTCTGGTTAAGGATGGTATTTTATTCACCTTTTGATTTCTTATAATGCCTTGCACATAGTTAAAGCTCAGCAGTTGTTAAATGAATACAGAACAAAGCCTCCATGCAAAAACAACAACACACAAAACTAATTAGTACTAGTGTTTGTGTATTATTCGCTGGAGGGCCTTTTCAAATCCTACCACATTCATAGACAACAATCACGTTATTTGATTTTGAAGCCCAGCACATGTTGGAAGCAGAAAATTAGAAGCATGAGAAGACAGCTGTTAGTCGTGCATATTGATATCACAAGTAAATCATAGCGGGCCACCCAATTGCAAGGAAGGAGGTAGAGGAGCTGGGAAAAATGGTATCAACAGTAGAACAATCTGATGCCATTTACCACAGGAGCAGATAGCCCCATCCACAGATCCAGAGGGTGTGTGGTTACCACCAAGGGAATTGCCAGCTATTGCATAGTAAAGCCGAATAATTGATTTATGGCACTCAATCCTCCAACAAGTTGTAAATTTCTTTGATATCTACCAAGTAGGTGGCAACAGCAAAGGCTAACCTCAGGGGGATTTGCATGGAGGAAAAGCAAGATTGTGAAAACCTGCTGTTCTAGGAGTTGAAATGTATTATGATTATAGCTATGGTAGAACTCTTCTCTTCTTTGTCATGCAGACTTAAAGTATAGAACAGTCTTTATGCCAGTTTCCTAAAAGTGGGAACTCCGTAAACCAACACGGTGAGTCTGGAGCAATGACAGGCTACAAAAAAATTAAACATATTTGTATTTCAAGATGTAGCGAGCTCTCGTGGCCAGTTCATGGCCACTTTGGGAAGGCATTTGTCAGGAGGAAGCAAGATGGCACTGAAGGGTGGCAGAGGACAGATGCTAGAGCCATCATGGGTGCAGAATAAGGCAGGCCCGGAAGGGTGGCTGGGTGGGGTCACCGCTGATAGTTCAGATATATTTTGCTGTCGATTTTCTAATTTTCTAAGATGGAGTGTTAAGGTCCCAGCATGTGGAATGTGCCTCCAGATGGACAATTCCGGTTGCCTGCCTCAGACCTGGGGATTGGGACTGGCCAGAACAGAGAAGTCCCCATCAGCAGGATGGACAAGATCCCATCCGCCGGATGTACCCCATGGGGAAAAAAAAATCTAGGAACTAAGACACGATTGGGCAGGAGTCTGGGAAACTTACTGGGAAGGATCAAGGCTGACTTTGCCACCATGACCCAGCTCCAAACACGATGGGAAGAGGGCTGTGGAGTGGGACTGTGGACAGCACTTCCCAGGGCCCTGAATGAAGCAAGCTTGGAGAGGGAGCTGGTGTGTGGGTCTGAGTGGCTCCTTGAATGTCAGCATGCGCCTATGAGGTGCCGACGTAGCCTTCCGGCCTCTTTGAGAGTTGGCTTCCCATAGGGACATCCTAGACACTGGATGATTTTTGCATCGGCATCTTCAGTCCATCAAATACAGTCCTTGAAATCCCAGTGTCCTTAGTTGGTGATGGGCAGGGGACAGACATTCGTGGTCTCACATTGAGGGTCTTAGGAAGCAAGACGTGGATAAAAGAGTCAGGGATTGAGGTCCGGGCACGGTGGCTCACACCTTTAATCCCAGCACTGTGGGAGGCTGAGGCAGGCAGATACCTGAGGTCAAGACCAGCCTGCCCAACATGGCAAAACCCTGTCTCCACTAAAAATACAAAAAATTAGCCAGGCGTGGTGGCAGGCACCTGTAATCCCAGCTACTCGAGAGGCTGAGGCAGGAGAATTGCTTGAACCTGGGAGGCGGAGGTTGCAGTAAGAGCTGAGATCACACCACTGCACTCCAGCCTGGGCGACAAGAGCAAAACTCTGTCCTCCCCCACAAAAAAAGAAAAAAAAAAAGAGTCAGGGATTGAAAGTGAGAGGATCCAAACTGCATCCTGTCCTGCCCATAGGGTGTTCTGTCCACTTTAAGTTTGACATGGTGGTTCTGAACCAAGCCTGAGACTATGTTGGAGTGAAATTCTGGAGGGCTGCAGAGTTAGGCAGTCTGTGCTGAGCATTCCATCACACGTGCCATTCCACACCATTTGGAGATTGAGCAGAACAGCTTTGATTGATGCTGGGCGGTTTTGTTTTAGATCATTTTCACATTTATGATCTCTGAGGTTATGGAAAGTTTCTATGATTCTTGTGATTTTAAGAGAGGGGATTTAAAAATGGATAGGGAGGTTCGTCACAGATTCATGAGACTTAGGAGTGAGAAGGAAAGCAGAGTCGGAGAGGTAGAGAATGGGTGGGTGAACATTCTTGACCTGGGATCTCTGTGGCCAGGGCTCTCTCCGTTTCTCATCCAAGTGTCCTTTGTGGAGGTCTCATCCTTGTCATGGTGGTGACAAGACACCGAACTTACCACTTCTAAGGAGTTGAACACCCTGAGAGCCTGAGGCTGCAGAAATGACTGTGGCAGGTTCCCTGCCATTCACGGAAACTGAAATGTACCAAAGAGCTTATATCCAGGCCAAACAGCATTTGTGTTGGAGAAGTTGCCTTTCTCTCAAAAAGGATGGATGGGAAGCAGTTTTTTAAAACAATGTGCCTGCTTTCTGAATATTAGCACAAATCTGGTTATATCCAACAGAAGATAGAATGATTATACAACATGAGGCTTAAATGTTTGTCTTTTAAAATGTTCTTAGGGTATGCAGCAAGAATTTACAGTGGTTAACCTGTATTTCCAAGGAGATTTAATCAGAGGAAGTATCAAAGAATTGAAGATTAGTATGATTTTGAGGGTTTTCCTAATTATTTTTCTGATGACTTCTTATCAACTAACAGAGCTGTTAAGCAGAGTTGATTAAACAATGCCAGTTTTTTGAAAAGCCCTTAATGACATTTACACAGTGGTTACCAAGAGCCCCCGAAAGCCCATCATGGATTATAGGAACAAGTTATAGCCATTAAAACGATCTGTAATTATTATTTTTTCATAGTAGGGAGTGATGTCAAGTCAGTAGCTTCTGTTCAACATATTTCTTAGAAAAGGATGTCTCACAACTTCTTCTTTTGAGACCATCACAAAGTGAAACAACTCCCTGATCCCACACGAACCTCCCCCACCACCCTCAAACATAAACTGACCCAAACTCTTTGAAGAGCTCCAAAGAAAAGAAAATGTTTTTAAAACGTCTTTTCTTGTTCAAATGTTTTATTGACTCGTAGGAATGAAGAGATGATGATGATTTATATGCCTGGTGTAGCGTTACTTGGAGTAATGTTTCATTAGATTTGTTTTGTGAAATGAAGAAAGCAGCATGTACTCTACGTTTTTCATCTATACATCTAATGGGCAATTTATTAGCCCATCAAAATTAATTTTAGATCCCAAATGGATCTTTAGATTTGTAAGTACCGTTAATGGTTTTTTCAATTAAGTGTATGTATTTATGTGCCCTTCTTGGGTGAATTTCTTTGAAGGATTCTGCAGGGTGAATGTTAACATAAATAACTAACCAGCAAATAAGTGTCAATTAAAAATTCTATTACCATAATTGGCTGTGGCCCTTTCTCATCAAAGTACAGTATGTTTAGATCAAATTTAATTTTTTTTGAGATGCTTGCCTGCTTAATTTCCCAATTTAGCTCCTCTTTCTGCTAACAAAAGCAACTGTTTTCCATTTAGAGGAGCATCTTTCTACTCTACCTGCATATGAATACTGTGTTCAAACACTCCAAAGATTTTTAAGAATGTTTTAAAAACAAAGAGATTTGGTCATTTTTGTGAGTTTCTTTTTTCCTTCTAAATTTCATGGTCCCTTTTATCCTTTCTTTCTGGAATTCTCTATTTTTCTTTCTCAAGATTTCCCCTTTTCCTGAGGGATTTTTGCTTCCAGCTCATGTGAGGGCTTTGATGATGTCGTTTATGTGTTAGGATTACAACTGCTGTTCCCAAAAGGCGCTAAAATGCTGTGGCTCAAATTAATTTAGAAGTTTACTGCTCTTTCTTCCAAATGCCATGTCTGCATGGTGGAAGGCTGGTTCTCCTCCAAGTGGCCCAGCAAGAAAGAGGGAAAGGGAGAGACTGGGGACAGCAGCTCACCTCCCACTAGCAAAACTCGGTCTCCTGGGATTCCACCAGGCCGTATCTAGCTACAAAGAGACTGGGAAAGGTACCCCGTAGCTGTGGGGCTCCACTTAGCCAAAATCCCTGGGGTGGAGAGGCTGCTTTTCCTAAAACAAAGAAGGGAGGGAAAAAAGCCCGGGGGGACAGTTAGTTTCTGTCACAGATCATTTAGCTACACATTTTTGTTTTGTTTGTTTTGAGACAGAATCTGGTTTTGTCGCCCAGGCTGGAGCGCAGTGGCGCACTCTTGGCTTACAGTAACCTCCGCCTCCTGGGTTCAAGCGATTCTCCTGCCTCACTCAGCCTCCCGAGTAGCTGGGATTACAGGCGCCTGCCACCATGCCTGGCTAAATTTTTTTTTTTTGTATTTTTTTTTTTTTTTTTTTAAAAGACGGAGTCTCGCTTGGTCGCCCAGGCTGGAGTGCAGTGGCCGGATCTCAGCTCACTGCAAGCTCCACCTCCTGGGTTCATGCCATTCTCCTGCCTCAGCTTCCCAAGTAGCTGGGAATACAGGCGCCTGCCACCTCGCCCGGCTAGTTTTTTGTATTTTTTTTTTTTTTTTTTTTAGTAGAGACGGGGTTTCACCGTGTTAGCCAGGATGGTCTCGATCTCCTGACCTCGTGATCCGCCTGTCTCGGCCTCCCAAAGTGCTGGGATTACAGGCTTGAGCCACCGCGCCCGGCCTTTTTTTGTATCTTTAGTAGAGAGGGGGGTTTCACCATGTTAGCCAGGCTGGTCTCGAACTCCTGACCTCAAGTGAACCTCCTACCTCGGCCTCCCAAAGTGCTAGGATTACAAGCGTGCACTGCCTTGCCCAGCCTACAAAAAAATTTTAAAGATAACTGTTTCATCTTTGGAAAACGTCTAAAGGAAAATGTAAAAGTGTTAAAATACAAAACAGAATGGCTTTTTTTTCCTTCATTTGGGAGTCAAAATGTATTGTCTATAGTTTATATACCAGTGTTGATTTTTAAAAAACATGATCTTTGCTGTCGATGGAACAGAGTATGCACTTTCCCTTGCATTAACGTTTAAAGAGATGAATGTAACCTGTGCACAATATTTGTAAGAGATGATTCTAAAAGATTTGTTTTAAAAATTACCTGTGTCTTGCTCACACTCTTTACCATGTCCTCTATTTCAATCTGCATTTTACTGTTTAAGATGAATGCAAGCAATCATCAAGACACAGCGGTCAGAAAGATCCTACAAGTGTCTAGAAGTAAAACAAAGCACAACAGATTATCAACAAGGCTGGTGATTTGATTCAATCACTTTGCACAAGGGGATAAGAGCAAAAATTATACAGTGTGTATTATAGGATGCATATAGTCAAATGTCAGGCTCAAAATTAGGCCAGTAGCTTCTGCTACTTGGACTTTAATCTTGAAGCAAAGAAGAATGTGGGAATTTAGCGGGGTGAGGACGACAGAGTTAAGGTGTTCTGTGCTTTTATTTTTGCCCTACATGAGGTAGCATCTGAGCGCTCTGCTAAATAACGGGGATCTGTTATTTCAGAGTCAGGGACTGTTCTTGGCACTCGAAGTGGAATGTTGAAGTGGAAGTGTTGCCTCCCAGAGGATTTCCGTTCTGGTTAGTGTCTGTGTCGCTGTGCAGACGTGGAGGATGGGTGAATGCCATTTATGCAGGAGATAGAACACTTGGTTAAGGCCGTCTGTTGATGGGTCTGGGGAGACGGGAAGGACACACTTCTGTGTTTGTGGCTATTTACTGCTGGGCAACTTGTTGATACTCCAACTCTTCTGCAGTTGTAGACTTGGCCATAGAATGAAGGATGTAAAAAAGATATTTGGGCTGGGAGCAGTGACTTACGCCTGTAATCCCAGCACTTTGAGAGGCCAAAGTGGGTAGGTCACGAGGTCAGGAGTTCGAGACCAGCCTGACCAACATGGCAAAACCCTGTCTCTACTAAAAATACAAAAATTAGCTGGGTGTGGTGGCACGTGCTTGTAATCCCAGCTACTCGGGAGGCTGAGGCAGGAGAATCACTTTAACCTGGGAGGTGGAGGTTGCAGTGAGTGGAGATCCTGCCACTGTACTCTAGCCTGGGCGAGAGAGCTAGACTCCGTCTCAAAAAAACAAGTAAAAATAAATATTTTGGGGGTTATTAGTTTATTAAACTGTAATTTTCTTATTTCCGTCAGAGATAATTATGTATTTGGAATGGTCTTGAAGGGATATCATGACATCTAGAGAGGTCATTTGAAGCTACAAGGTCTGGGATGTGGAATTGTCTTTTATAAGCCCTGACACCTTCGAAGGTGTCTCACCTGCAGACCCCAGGGAAGCCGTTCAGCTTTCTGATTCTGTGGTGGTGCATCTCCTCCATGGAGGTTCCTGGCTCCGTCTCTCTGTGAAGCCCTGTCAGGGTTCTTTCACTTTCCTTGTTTGCCTCCTTTTTCTCCTGATTGCCTGAAATCACATTACAACCCTCTTGGATCGTCTTTATCCATGTGCCACAGCTCTTAAAAAAACAGTGATAAATTATAGACAGAACCCCCAAATGAGAGCTTCCTGGATTCCCTCTCTTCTTTCATGGTGGTTGTATTAGTCAGTTCTCATGCTGCTAATAAAGACATATCCAAGACTGGGTAATTTATAAAGAAAAAAAGGGTTTAATGGACTCACAATTCCACATGGCTGGGGAAGCCTCACAATTATGGTGGAAGGCAAAGGAGGAGAAAGGCGCGTCTTACATGGTAGCAGGCAAGAGAGCTTGTGCAGGGGAACTTCCCTTTATTTATTTATTTTTGAGACAGAGTCTCGCTCTGTCGCCCGGGCTGGAGTGCAGGGGCGCGATCTCAGCTCACTGCAAGCTCCGCCTCCCGGGTTCCCGCCATTCTCCTGCCTCAGCCTCCCGAGTAGCTGGGACTACAGGCGCCCGCCACCTCGCCCGGCTAGTTTTTTTGTATTTTTAGTAGAGACGGGGTTTCCCCGTGTTAGCCAGGATGGTCTCGATCTCCTGACCTCGTGATCCGCCCGTCTCGGCCTCCCAAGGTGCTGGGATTACAGGCTTGAGCCACCGCGCCCGGCCGGGAACTTCCCTTTATAAAACCATCAGATCTTGTGAGACTTATTCACTATCAGGAGAACAGTATGGGGGAAACTGCTCCCATGATTTGATGATCTCCACCTGGCCCCACCCTTGACACATGGGGATTATCATAATTTTAGGTGAGATTTGGGTGGTGACACAGCAAAACGGTATCAGTTGTCCACCCACATGGAACTCACCTTCCTAACTCATGAAACGCAAACATGCCTAATACTTGAGTGTTAGGGATATGAAAAGACAGAAAAAATATTTCCTCTCTTCCCCTATGAAGCTGACTTGTGCATGCACAAATAGGACAAGAGATTAAACCAGGAAGACACAAAAAAGCCCCTGACTACTTCAGTCAAATTATAGCTTACTGTGCTATCTTTCAGAGCATGTGAATAATTGTGAATTGGCCTATGATCTTTGGGCCAGTGGAAGAGAATAATATTAGGGATGAATATTTTCCCTTCTCATCTTACCTAAACTCTCAGGAGATGTTATCCAACAACCGTGCCAAGATTCTTGTCTTTCTTGGAGGAACAGAACAACCAGTGTAGACGTTGTAGTGATAACGTCACATTTTCTACCCCCTCAAACCCAAAGTCCCCAGGATCTTAATGGTTTCCCTCTAAGTTAGAACCATCAGCTTATTCCATCAACATCAGTATGGTTTTCTTGTGTAGACAGGCTTCTAAAAAAATGGGCAAAGGACATGAATAGACACATTTTGAAAGAAAACATACACATGGCCTACAAGCATATGGAAAAATGCTCAATATCATTAGTCATTAGGGAAATGCAAATCAAAACCACAATGAGACACCATCTCACACCAGTCAGAATGGCTATTTTTAGAAATTCACAGAATAACAGATGCTGGTGAGGTTGTGGAGAAAAGAGAATGCTTAAATACTGCTGCTGGGAATGTAAGTTAGTTTAGCTACTGTGGAAAGCACTGTGGAGACTTCCGAAATAACTGAAGTTAAAACTGCCATTCAACTCAGCAGTCCCTTACTGGCAATCCCCAAAGGAATAGGAATTATTCTACCATAAAGACACATGCATGCGTGTGTTCACCACAGCACTATTCATAATAGCAAAGGCATGGAATCAACCTCAATGCCCAGCAACAGCAGACTGGATAAAGGAAATGTGTTACACATACACTATGGAATACTATGCAGCCATTTAAAAAAAAAAAAAAAACAAGATCATGTCCTTTGCAGCAACATGGATGTCCCTGGAGGCCATCCTTTGCAGGAACAGAAAACCAGATACTGCATGTTCTCACTTAGAGGTGGGAACTAAATATTGAATACAAATGGACATAAAGATGGGAATCATAGACATGGGGGCCTACTGGAGAGTGGATGGTGGAAAGAAAGTAAGGATTAAAAAACTACCTGTCGGGTACTAGGCTAATTATCTGGGTGACAAAATTATCTGTACACCAAATTACTCTGACCCCCTGACACATAGGTACCTCCTCCTCCTCCCCACAAAAAAGTCTAATGAAATTCTTCAAAACACATGGAAATGTTAGTAACGTTGCTTTCGACAGTTTTTGAATCCAAGTGGTTTGTGTTTTGGCTCATTTTCCAGTTGTTTCCTGATAGTTTTGGGTAAAACAAAGGAAATATGGACCTGAGTGATTACATTTTTTGATACCGGAGTTGGGTAAATCAACTTTTTTTGGTGATTGAAAGACTCACTCCAGTGCGATACGTAAATTCTGTAGGCTATCCTTCCCTTCTAGAAGGATATTCTGGTTCCCCCATCCATTCAGTTCACGAGTCAAATTTGCACAGGCATGTATGCTTATGTGTGCTTAACATATTGGCAGAAGGTCAATAAATGTGCTCTAAACTCACATAATATCCCTGTTTGCTTGTCGTAACAGACACATGTATACTGAGTTCTCTTTAGTACCAATTTGCTGGCTTTCAGGTTGTTTCCCTTGGGGACCTTGGAGCCTTCACAGTGAACACATGGTAGCATTATTATTATTATTGTTATTTTAATGGGGCAGTGAGCTGCGGACCCAGTAGGTTTAAGAAGGAAAAAGGGATTAATGAAGGTCTTCAACTTCTCAACTCTTCATTGGCACACTCAACTAAAAACTGGAGCTCAAATAACTATTTGCTCCGGTTGGCAGCTTTCCTTTTGCTAAAAGAATGGCAAAATGCCCCTCCATTCTGCTTTGAAAACTTTTTTATTATGGGAAACTCAAACATAACCAATAGTAGACAGAATATATAGTGAACTTCATATGCTTGTTACCCGACTTCAGCCATGAGCTGTTCAAAGCCAACCTTGTTTAATCAATATTACCACCCTCGTTTTCCAGACTCTTGTTGCTTTGAAGCAACTCTTAGACATCATTCTATTTCATCTGTAAATATTTTAGTATGTGTCTCTAAAAGATAATTTCACACTGCAGAAAAGATGAGCTTATTCTGTCCTGGGTGCTTTGAAACTGGCATTTGGTTCCGTAGAGCGCTCCTGGTTATCTGCATGGGCTTTGTTTTTCAGCTGGAGTGATTGTTAAATCAAGTCATGCTCTTCCCCAGACATGTCTTTAGTTTCTGTGTACCCCAAAGAATTCCTGCAGTTTCTATCCCAGTTACTTTGTTTGTTAATTTTCTTTTCTTTTTGCTTTTTTTTTTTTTTTTTTTTCTTAAGTCAATGACTGCTGGGACCTTGCACTGGTTGGCAGTGTGTTCCCATCTGCTCTCTTCAAGCTGAGGTCACACATGGGCTCCTAAGGACGTGACACCTCATCTAATGATATTCAGAAGCTATCATGTTGCAGTATTTTTTTTTTTGGAGATACAGTCTTGCTCTGTTGCCTGGGCTGGAGTGCAGTGGCAGAATCATCATGGCTCACTGCAGCCTCCACTTCTTGGGCTCAAGCCATCCTCTTGCCTTGCTTAAGCCTGTTGGTTGTAACAATGAGAGACAAAATAACCTGGAAGAATGCAGAGTGTGTGTAGGACTGACTTAGGGAGGATGTGTCAGCTGGGGAATGGGGATGGAGCAGACTTAGAAGAAGATGTGAGCATCTTGAAAACAACTACGGTTGACCGTTGGACAACACGAATTTGAAGTGCATGAGTCACTTATACATGGCTTTTCTTTGCCTCTGCCACCCATGAGACAGCAAGACCAGTGCTCCTCCTCCTCCTCCTCCTCCTCACCTACTCAGCATGAAGATGATGAGGATGAAGACCTTTATGATCATCCACTTCCACTGAATGAATACTAAATATATTTTCGCTTCCTTTTGATTTTCTGAATAGCATTTTCTTTTCTCTAGCTTACTTGTTGGTAAGAATACCGTACATAATACATAGAACATACAAATGTAACAAATCCCAAAAGGCTGGAATTGAGGCCAGCCACTGACGGCTCTCCACCGACTATGGCTGACTCAGCAACCTACATGGCTTTCACTTGCACATTCATGCCCCGTCAGACCTTCATGAATCGGTTAGTGTTAAGGCCCTAAGCACTCATTGAGTAATGAGAGTCTTTCACTTAGGAACTAGCTCATCCTGCTGACCCTCTGGGCCATTATTTAGTACTTAACCTGGAGGCTCGGCTGTGGGAACTCTGGCAACCAGCCTAGCCATTATCATGAGGGGAGCCATGTTAGTACAGAGGATTCTCAAAGGCTTATTTCTTCCCTCTGACAGCCATGAAGTGGGTTACATTCATGTAAGTTGGAGGAGGTTTATTCAGTGCTTGCTCTGAATGACGAAGTTGGCCTAAGAGTAGCTCAGATGCCGTGGAATGCAATGCCCAGCCCACATCACTCCTGTGAAATCTGTCAGCGGATGCCTTTTAAGGATGCAGTCTAATTTGTGGAGAGTAAGAGACAAGGCTTGGGGTGATAAAGATCACAGCTCTAAACTGAAGCAGATTTTAGAGCTATTAGAATCCTATGCAGTGCACCTATCAAAACATACATTTCTGATGAAAGAAATTTTATTCTGAAGTCAAATTATAGTTGTTTCAAAATAGGAAGAAAAGAAGTATCTTGAGCTCTTAGCATTTTTCTGACATTAAGAACATACCCATTTATTTTTGCCCTAAAGAGAAGTTACAAAGCATCCAACTCTTTTGTGTGGAATTGATTTGAGTAAGTGTGAAGCAAAAAGTCAATTCGGTTGTATTGAAACTTATTTGTTTTCATTGAAAAGCCAATATTTATTTATTCATTCATTTATTTATTTATTCATTGAGATGGAGTCTCGCTTTGTCACCCAGGCTGGAGTGCAGTGGCGCGATCTCTGCCCACTGCAACCTCCGCCTCCCAGGTTCAAGTGATTCTCCTGCCTCAGCCTCCCGAGTAGCTGGGACTACAGGTGCCTGCCACCATGCCTGGCTAATTTTTGTATTTTTAGTAGAGATGGGGTTTCACCATGTTGGTCAGTCTGGTCTCGAACTCCTGACCTCAGGTGATCTGCTCACCTTGGCCTCCCAAAGTGGTAGGATTACAGGTGTGAGCCACTGCGCCTGGCTGCCAATTCAGTTTTAAATAGAAGATTTGAAATTAAGCAAGCGTCCCTGTACCTGAACAGCAGACATTACCCTGAAGAGCCTGTTGGTTATAACAATGAGAGACAAAATAATCTGGGAAGAGTGCAGACTGCACGTAGGACTGACTTAGGGAGGATGTGCGTGCTGGGGAATGGGGATGGAGCAGACTTGGAAGAAGATGTGAGCATCTTGAAAATAACTACAGTTGACCCTTGAACAACACAAGTTTGAACTGCGTGAGTCATTTATATGTGAGTCACTTATACATGGGTTTTCTTCTGCTTCTGCCACCCTGAGATAGCAAGACCAACTCCTCTTCTTCCTCCTCCTGACCTATGTAGCGTGAAGATGATGAGGATGAAGACCTTTATGATGATCCACTTCCACTTAATGAATACTAAATATATTTTGCTTCCTTATATTTTCTTAATAGCATTTTTTTCTCTAGCATACTTGATAAGAATACTGCACATAATACATAGAACATATAAAATATGTGTTTATCAACTACTATCAGTAAGGCTTCAGATCAACAGTAGGGTTTTAATAGTTAAGTTTTGGGGGAGTCAAAATTTATATGCAGATATTTGACTTTTGGGGGGTTCAGTGGGAAAACTGGAATTTCAGTTTCACAGGGTCAAATGTAATTCCAGTGAAGTTCATGCACATTTTATTCATTTTTCGAGGTATGGCAGAAGTGATTCTCTCAGGGCAAATGTGGTCTTTGTGAGATGACTTAATTTTCCCTCATGGTGAATTTCCTCACTGGTCAGCACAGAGCAGGACAAGCCAGCTTATGGTTATTTTTCCCATTAGCTACTGTCATTTCTGTACCATGGAAGACAACGAGAGCAGTTGGTTTGGTTTTGGAGGTCACGTGTGGAGGGCTGGGTTAGCATGGATAGTGAAGACACGAAAGTGTTAAAGACCTTAGTGAAAAGCTGTGAGTCAGCAGATGGTGCAGCAGAGTTTGCTGTGAGGTGAGGACGAGCCGTGTTTTGGGGGCCAGGCTGGCAAGGATTGGTGCGCCAGAAAGTATTTGAAGATTGATTTGAATTGAACTGGAAACATGACTCGTTGAGGTCCGAGTGTGACAGACTGAATCTGCCATTTTTGTCTGCAGTTGATTCCAGGGCAGGTACACAGGGCCTGATGGGAGTTGGGACGGAAGCTCTGATGGTCTTGGAGGCCTGTGTTATTATCCATTCTTGCACTACTACACAGAAATACCCAGGACTGGGTAATTTATAAAGAAAAGAGGTGTAATTGGCTCACACTTCCACGGGATGTATAGGAAGCATGGCTGGGGAGGACTCAGGAAACTTACAATCATGGTGGAAGGCGAAGGGGAAGTAGGCATGTCTTACAGGGGCTGGAGAAACAGGAGGAGAGAGAAGGGGGAGGTGCCACACACTTTTAAACAACCAGATCTTGTGGTAACTCACTTTTACCGTGACAAGACCGAGGATGATGGTGTCAAACCATTAGAAACTGCCCCCACGATCCAGTCACTTCTCACTGCGCTCTGCCTTCAACACTGCCTTCAACACATACACAATTGTGTCTGAGATTTGGGTGGGGACACAGATCCAAACCATATCAAAGTGGAACCTCGGAATAGAATAAAATGATGCTCTTGCCAAGAAACGCTGTCCTCATACAGGGGAGCAGCGTACGTTTTCTATCTTTGGGCCTCATAGCAGTGGCTTTGAACAGATGTTAATACGTTTAGTAGGACGTTTGACTACCATGGCGTTTTGCATCCTTGTAAACTTTCGTCTAAACCACAGTTTTATGAAAGCTTCTCTTAGGAATAGAGACACTCCCTCATTAAATCACTGTACATATTAAGTCAGTGCACACAGTAAGTCATGGTGCATCTTATCAATGAAAAGAAATGGGCTCTTTTATTCTTTTCATTGAGTTAAATATTACTGGTGACAGAAAGTACTCCAGCCGTTGATATTGTAAATAGTTGGGTCTAATAGTACTTTGCCTGTCTTGGTTCTTTGAGTTTTTCTCATTGAATACCTTCTGTCTCTGTTCTGTCTTCACACACTTTATTCCTCATCCTCAGTTTTCTCTCAGTTGTTGTGCCAAAATTGCATGTTCTGGTGGCCAGCAGCTCTCTTAGTGTGAAACTCAGCGGCCTTTCCCTGTTAACCTACTCATACATTTGTTGCATTTTCCATTTGATTACTTCTTCAGTTCCCTCAACTTTCTTCTTTTAGTTCCCTGGTCATTTACTATCCTGATCTCTCTGATTGATTGATTGATTGATTGATTGGGACAGGGTCTCGCTCTGCCCCCAGGCTGGAGTGCAGTGGCATGATCATAGCTCACTGCACCCTTGAACTCCTGAGCTCAGGGGATCCTCCTACCTCAGTCTCCCAAAGTGCTGGAGTTACAGGATTGAGCCACTGTGCCCAGCCTTACCCTGATATCTCATTACATCTAATTTCCAGTGATTCTTCATTCTTCTGCCTCATGTTAATTTGCTCATATGATGCAAGACAAAATAAAACATTCTCCAGAAGTTGCCTTGAAGTTTGGTGCTGTGACTCTGCCATGAAGACCCATGAGTGTTGATTTTCTTAGGCCAGCCAGTCTAGAAATTCTGTGGTCAGCTGTGGGCTTTTACTATTTGTAAAACTCTTGCAGGAGTGAAGCATTATTATTGTATCCAGATAGAATCCTAGCTAATTCTAGTGTAAAGAAATCAGTGAGGAGAAAAGTAAAACATAATTATGCAGGAAAGTAGGCTTTTATGACTCAATTAACATATTTTACAGTGTTTTATTATTTCAAGGCAATATTTGATTTACAAATGATTTAAGATTTGAAAAACTGTTGGAACTGAGTTAAGATGGGTGGAAATATTAAGTACTTCAGTTTTTCTATGTTGCCTGATACTTTGTACTAGCAGGTAAAATATTAAAGAAGTTTTTGTCCTTCCTTTGAGGTATTTTCTTTTTTTTTTTCTTTTTAGTGACTGAGTCTATTGTAAGGGTCTTAGTTATGTATCATGCCATGTGGTATTAGTGACAAAAATGTTTTGAGGATAGATTTAATAACTAAAACAATCAGGTTAGAAGGTCATTGTGAGAACGCTTGGCCAGTTGCTTTCAGATTTAATCCTTTGTTACGTTACAGTCCACAGAATGTAGTGTCTTTTGCCTGAGATGCAGAAAGCGTTATTTCTGACGTGGATTGGATTTTGACTCATTTAGAGGACATCACCAATCCTATACAACCGAGCAGAATGGATTTCTTTTCTCAGTTAATGTGAAGTGTTCTGTGCAATTTATGTATATGTGTTGTGTGTGTGTGTTTCTGTGTGTGTTTCTGTTTCTGAATATCTTTTAAGGATGTTACTTTTTTGAGAAAGAGAAATTTATTGGACGATTTAATTGTGGTGGTCTGCAGATTCTCCATAGCAACCAGGGGGTGCAGGCTTACTCCAGAAGCAAGTAGCATTTGGGGTCACCAAGTAATGCTTTTCTACAGATTATACTGGTGAGCTGCATCTGCATTTGATGCCTCCTAAGACGGTGTGACATAGTTGGATTGCAAGACATTGGGTCATGGTTTTTTTTTGGATTTTAAACATTGTCAAATAGATGTAACATACAATTTGCCATGTGGACCATTTTTAATTGTATAGTTCGGCGGGATTAATTATATTCATGTTGCCGTGCAGCCATCACCATGGACCATCTTCAGAGTGCTTTCCTCTCCCTCATCGAAAACTGTACATGTGGAATGTGGTTCCCAGTCCTTCCCCCTCCTCTACCCTGGGCAACCATCATTCTGTTTTCTCTTTCTATGAATTTGACCACTGTAGAAAAAGAGGCCGGGCGCGGTGGCTCAAGCCTGTAATCCCAGCACTTTGGGAGGCCGAGACGGGCGGATCACGAGGTCAGGAGATCGAGACCATCCTGGCTAACACGGTGAAACCCCGTCTCTACTAAAAATACAAAAACTAGCCGGGCGAGGTGGCGGGCGCCTGTAGTCCCAGCTACTCGGGAGGCTGAGGCAGGAGAATGGCATAAACCCGGGAGGCGGAGCTTGCAGTGAGCTGAGATCTGGCCACTGCACTTCAGTCCGGGCGACAGAGCGAGACTCCGTCTCAAAAAAAAAAAAAAAAAAAAAAAAAAAGAAAAAGATCAGTTTCTGCCAGACTTTGCCTAAATCCCCAAACAGTTTCCTTTTGTTTCCCCTGCTTCTTTTGAACATTAAAGCATCCTGGTGATTTATGCTCCTGCCTCAGTTCCTCCCTAGCTTCTGTCTGTCTGTATCAGGCCTATTTCCGGTGTTTATTTCTGTGAGCATTTCCCTGGTAAACTCCTGGATGGCAGGTTCTAGGTTTTATTCCTGTCGCCCTGGAACTTCACGCTTGTCTCTGATGCGGTGCAGGCCTCAGCTCAGTGGGGAGGTTAACAAATGAAGCGGAGTTCCGCAAGGCAGCCCAACACACAATTGCAGACAGTGGGAAACGGCAAGTCAGAGGAAAAACGCTGGGACACTGGGCTGGGTCTGTGTTAGTGTGTTTGTCAAGAGCCATGGAAATCCTTTTACCCTGCCTCTCGTGGAATAAATGCTTTAGTTAATGTCTGTATCGGTGACAGGTCCTGCTTTTAATGAGCAGCTCACTTTTAAGGTCTGAGTATGATCAGGAACCTTTAGGAACAAACACTCTGTTGTGGTCCTGGTTGTGGGACTCAGGGACACAGTGTTCTAGTCCCCGTTTAATGACACTTCTGGTTTCCTGTACTGTTCCATTTTGGTACAGTTAAGGATTGGGAGCTAGTTCCAAAGAGGTTTCATTAGCTGTGACCGGGAGCTGATGAAAAGGCAGCCTCTGAGCCCCGGGAGGCAGCACACAGCAGGCCGAACTGTGTGTCTGAGCGTGAGGCTCCTGGTGGTGGCTGTGGCTTTATCACTGGGAAGGCGGAGGGGTGGCCTCTCGGAGGCTGCACAGTGGGTTTCTGAGCCTGGTTCTCCAGGACAGGTGGATGTGACGGGGCCTGGCTGTCAGTGGCTGGGCCGGCTGTGGATGACACTTGCCTTGTTCCTCTTGATAGACCATCACGTTTCTCCCATCGTCAGCAATGAGGTGTCGTGTCCTGAGATGAACCCCCTGTTACCGGAGGCTGAGAAAGAGCCGTCGCATAGCACATCCGGTGTGTGTGTCTGCTTTTTCAGGCCTGCGTCACAAAATATGTTTTAAATATGAAGTTTCCCCAGATAAACTGTGAAGGGTGAAGAGTGCTTTACATGTGTGCTTTCCCAGATTTTATTTACTTATTTGTTCCCAAACTCATTTCCTGCCTTCCCGTGTTTCCGCCACACCAGCGCTTCCTATTGTGAGCCTTAAAGAAAAAGGAGATTTAACAAAAGAGGAAGGCGAGGAGGGAAAGAAAGCGGGAGTGGGGGAGAGAGAGAAAGCGGGGAGGCCGTGTGGGGAGTTGGGGTGGGGAGGCCTTGTGGGGTGTTGGGGAGAGAAAGAGAAAGCGGGGAGGCCGTGTGGGGAGTTGGGGTGGGGAGGCTTTGTGGGGTGTTGGGGGAGAGAGAGAAAGCGGGGAGGCCGTGTGGGGAGTTGGGGTGGGGAGGCTTTGTGGGGTGTTGGGGAGAGAAAGAGAAAGCGGGGAGGCCGTGTGGGGAGTTGGGGTGGGGAGGCCTTGTGGGGTGTTGAGGAGTGAGAGAGAAAGTGGGGAGGCCATGTGGGGAGTCGGGGAGAGAGAGAAAGGGGGATGCTGTGTGGGGAATGCAGGACAGAGAGAGAGAAAGCTATGTGGAAGGTGAGTCAATTAAAACTTTTTCATTTATAAATTACCCAGTCTCCAGTATGTCTTTATTAGCAGCATGAGAAAACACTAATACACACCATCTCTACCAAAAAAAGAAAAAGAAAGAAAAATTAGCTAGGCATGGTGGCACACACCTGTAGTCCCAGCTACTCAGGAGACTGAGGCAAGAGGATTGCTTGAGTCCAGGAATTCGAGGTGGCAGTGAGCTATGATCATGCCACTGCACTCCAGCCTGGGTGACAAAGTGATACCCTGTCTCTTTAAAAAAAAAAAAAAGATGAGCCTCAAATTATCCTCATCCACCAGATATTTACTAGGTGCCTGTAATAGGCCGGGCATTATGGTGTGTCCTTAAACCTTTATTTGAAGAAGTTATTGGGCTCAAAAGATATTTGAATTGTTCTACCCATATTTTATTTGTGCTAGTCTTCCATTTTTCTTTCTCTCTCAAGTTGATAAATTTCTCATGAAGCTAAAGTATGATCAGAAAAACTTGTTTCTGGCAAGGCGCAGTGGCTCACAACTGTAATCCCAGCACTTTGGGAGGCCAAGGTGGGCGGATCACCTGAGGTCAGGAGTTTGAGATCAGCCTGGCCAATATGGAGAAACCCCATCTCTACTAAAAATACAAAAACTAGCTGGGCGTGGTGGCATATGCCTGTAATCCCAGTTACTTGGGAGGCTGAGGCAGGAGAATCACTTGAACCCAGGAGTCAGAGGTTGCAGTGAGCCGAGATCATGTGACTGCACTCCAGCCTGGGCGACAGAGAGACTCTGTTCAAAAAAAAGAAAAGAAAAGAAAAGAAAAAACTCATCTCCGTTAGATTCACTGTGTAATTTCTCTTTGGCCTATTCTGAGTTCCTTTGTTAAGGCTTCCAATGTGCTGCCTGCACCCTGTGCTGTGTTGTGAATAGTGACCTCAGACTGGTTCTCTATTTGTGTGTTTGTTCTTGCAATTCTGTCATAGACCTTAATGGAAATATTTAGGTTTTAGTGAAATAATTATTTTTCCCTAAGAGAATGAAATCAATGGGCCCAGTAGACTTGTTTTCACTTTGGCTTGTTTTAATAAACGCATTTTTATAAGCTGGGTGGGGGAGGAAGTGAAGATTGTAAAAATTTCTCAAGCATTTGTTATTTTACAAGGGCAAATAAATATATTTAATTTAAGAAGTGAACTTATTGAACAATTCCTAACTTTTTCTGCACCTTCTCTCCCCAGTTAAGGCAGACTATTAAAGAATATGCATAAACAGTAGAGCTTTTAATTGCTATTGATGAATAGCACTGTTTTACATTTCTTTTATGTCAAGCCTTGGGTGAGCCCTGTTTTTGTCTTACTGAAACACATTCGTAGCATCCTCTCATTTGGATGTAGATTTAGATGCCCTGTCAGCCACTCTTCCTAACCTTATTAAAGTTCGTCCACTGAAACACTTGCAAGAAATAGAATAAAGTAGAAAAGTCTCAGCTGTAGAAACCTAAATAAAGTACATCCTGGCTAATACGGTGAAACCCCGTCTCTACTAAAAAATACAAAAAACTAGCCGGGCGACGAGGCGGGCGCCTGTAGTCCCAGCTACTCGGGAGGCTGAGACAGGAGAATGGCGTGAACCCGGGAGGCGGAGCTTGCAGTGAGCTGAGAGCCGGCCACTGCACTCCAGCCTGGGCGGCAGAGCAAGACTCCGTCTCAAAAAAAAAAAAAAATAAAAAAAAAAAAAAAAAAAAAAAAAAAAATAAAGTGCAGTTACACACAGAAACCCAGTGGCTCACTGGTACCAAGAGCCAACACCAGTAGCCTCCATAGGTGACCATCACTCTGCAGATGACTCTGGTGGTAGATGGCCTGTAGGTCTGGAAGAGCTGTAACCATTCACTTTTTTTTTTTTAATTCATTTTTTTTTTTGAGACAGAGTCTCGTTCTGTTGCCCAGGAGGCTGGAGTGCAATGGTGTGATTATCTCGGCTCACTGCAACCTCTGCCTGTCAGGTTCGAGTGATTCTTATGCCTCAGTCTCCTGAGTAGCTGAGATTACAGGGGCGCACTACCACACCCCGCTAATTTTTGTATTTTTTTTAGTAGAGACGGGGTTTCACCATGTTGGCCAGGCTGATTTTGACCTCCTGACCTCAGGTGAACTGCCTACCTTGGCCTCCCAAAGGGCTGGGATTGATTGCAGGCGTGATATGCACAGGGTCCCATGTGAAGCCCAAGTCATGCTTTTCTGGGTGTCAATCACTTTATGTGTGACGTGAGTGGATGTGATTAGCTTGCAACTCCTCAGTGTTGGCGGTGCAGGAAGAGAGGAAGGATCTTTACCACCACAGTGGACAGGGCGGCATTGGTGGGTGCGGGAGACAGGTGCTCTTCTAAAAACTCTCCACGTGGGGATGCCTTCTAGTCTCTGATCCTCTCCTGGGAAGATGCCTGGGTTCCATGAACTGAAATGACTTTCCCACTCTGACATCCTGTCTTTGTAAGGTAAAGACTGTTAGATTCAAGAGCATAATTGGATACATATGTTTAAAGGTTGGCTTTCAAGATTATTGTGTGGATCACAGTTTTCACCTGGCGTTCCTGTCCCAGTGGATAGTGAGAATGATTTCCCTATTAAAAAATTACCCATCGACAGACTCCTGGTTAGACAGTGTGTTGAGAATTAATTGGGTGTGCCATCGAGTGATGAAAGGCAGAGAGAAGGTCTTAGCCTATGGGGGAATTCTTAGCTAGAGCTCACAATGCAGTTTTTCCTTCTTTACAGTGACATGGCTTATAATGAAGCCTTGGTAGGCTGGAGGACTTGTGTCAGAATACAAGTACCAAAGAAGTCACAGAGGAATATCAACTGATAAGGCTTTTAAGGAAAAAAAAAAAAAAAAAAAAAAACCTATTCTTGTGCTGGGCCAGCCGTTGAGGAAGGCACAGAGGCCTGACTGCATCAAGGTGTCCTGACCTGCCTTGGAGCTGGACAGTAGCTGGGCTTGAAGATGACCTCAGACTGCTGCCTGTCCCCCTCCCAGGGAGGACGCTACGGTGGGATGGATCAGACAGGGGAAGAAGCATCAGAAGTCAGATGAGAGACCTTGTCTTTGTTCCTCTGTTTCCTAACAGCAGCAAAGATTTTGATTAGAGGTGAGTTTTATGAAAGTATAATAGTGAAAATTAAAGAAGCACATCTGAATTGGGAGGGGGCATATTATATAGGAAGCGAGAGAGAGGGAGTGATGGGGGATAGAGATGAATAGAGAGAGATGGGAGGAAGATAGGAGCAGAGAGAGAGGGAGAAAGAGAGACAGAGACAGGGAGCTGGAACTGCTTTAGTTAAGGTGGCTTGCTGGAGTTTTTCTTGCTTGTATAATTATGGTGACTATTAGTTTAAAGCTTGTCCTTCCCGAGTGATGCAAGTACTTGCTCCTGGGCCATCCTGTGCTAAGGTTGCATTGCTGAATGGATGACAGGGTGGGTGGTGTATATCCCTAAGGCCACCAGGGATGGTTTACTCAATTCACATGCTTCCTCCACCTGGGTTCAAAGCGGTTAATTAATGGTTGATCCTAAGAAGTCAGGTGATGTGATTCAGATTAATTATGGGGTTGTGCTGAAGCGTGGGTGGACCTTAGGAGGTGATTTTAATGGGTGTCTCAAAATAGCAGCCTTGGAACTAGCTGGACTAGTTATTTTTAAAAATAATGAGAAATGTTATAAAGTTAGCTGAAGGTATTGATTTACCTTTCAGGTTGTCCGGAAACAGAATCTTGAGAAACAGGCTGCTACGCAGTTGTAAGGGGATAATAGAGATCCCCCCTCGCTAAAAAACCTTCACAACCCAATCTTTGGGCAGCCTGATAAGAGATTTTTAGCAGCCGAGAAGGGTTCCCAGGGGCCACAGGTTGTCTTAGGCCATCTCCGTCACTTCCTAGAAATCGTGCAAAGGGTTTCGTCAGGGGCTTCTGAGACCTGTAACAGTGGTATTAAAATCTGACTCCAGAATTCTTTGACATTTCTTGCATTGAGGGGTGAGATCCGTGTTCTCTCTCCTTGAATCTGGGTGGCTTTGGGACTGCTGGATCCAGTAGGGAACAGCCAGAGTGACCACTGGTGACTTCCAAGGCTGAGTGAGAAGGTGACACAGCTGCCACCTCGTTTGCTGGAACCCTTGTCCCGGGCACCTGAGTCATGGGGGGACAAGTGTGGTTCCGTGCTGTGAGGCCACCATGCTGCATGGAGAGGCCACGTATAGGTGCTCTGGCCAGCAGTCCCAGCCTTCCCAGCCAAAGCCCCTGTTATTGTAGAAGAGACGAGCCTGCCTTGCTGTGTTCCATCTGGATTTCTGACTGAGGAATCTATGAGCATCAGCAAATGGTGTTTTGGCCCCTGGGCGCTGGGGCAGTTTGCGACCCAGCAGAGGTGCCTGCAGCAGCAGCGGCGCCTCCTCGCTCCCTCCAGTTCGTGCTCTTTGCAGAACTCACCACGCACATTTCCTCAGTTCCCTCACCGCTTCTGTGGTTACGGGGATGTCTTCAGCACCTGTGCTGTGCTGAGCTGATGGCTGCTGAGGACTGGGAGCCAGTACCTAAGCTCGGCTCGTGAGAACCTCCATGCAGGAAGGGGCCGCTAGAGCCAGAACAGAGGCTCTTTGTGCTTCCAGCCCTGGGTAGAAACACACCCCATTGACATCATCGTCAGCATCATCCCATCATTGACATCACCAGCATCATTGACATCATCGTTAGCATCATAACCACCCCTCACTGTTGGTCTTTTCCATCTGTTCACTGTCATTTTAGTCTCAGCCATGACATTTCTTAGTCCGTGAAATGCTACTGAGATTGTACTGTTATTTGGGGTAGTTCTTTTGGATTTTATTAACCCCAGTATATCTGTTGCTTACACAATAACACAAGCCACATGTTCATACAATAGCAGTGAAGGTTCCGTATCTGGCAGCCTCATGTGACTTCAGGAGCAGGCAGGGCTTTTGGGGGAGAAGTGAGGCAAGCTCTCAAGTTTTCCAAGCCTTGTGGGCTGCTTGGATCTCACAAGTAATTGCCTGGATTTAAATCACCGGGGAAGGAAGCCTTCTGCTCCTGTGTAGTAGAAATGGGTCCCAGGCTTGACAGGCTGCAAGTTTAAGCTTTTCTTAGTCACCTTGTTCTTACACTTTTTTTTTTTTGGTACAAATGTATTTGTACACAGAGAGACTTTTGCATTTTAAGCATGAAAGAAAGGTTGACCTCAGAAAGTGAGTTCCATCTGGGACAATTATTATTTCAGCACTTACTTTATCAAAGAGGAAATTGTTTTATGTAGAATCCTACAGTGGGACAGCCATGTGCAAAAAATTAAAAGTGGATGTAACACATTATGTAAAAATTAACAGATCGTAGATCTAGATGTAAAACAGAAAGCTATAAAACATTTAGAAGAGGACATGGGAGAACAGCTTTGTGAGCTGGGATTAGACAAGAGTTCATAGACGTGAGAACAGACAAACTGATAAAGTGGACTTCATCCAAGTGAAAAATTTCCTGTGTGAAAGACACTGAAAAGAATGAAACGTCGAAGGACAAATACAGACTGAGAGAAAATATTTTCAAATCACATACCTGACAAAGGTCTTTTTGTATCTAGAATAAAACGAACTTTTAAAACTCAACAGAAAGAAAAAATAATCCAATCACAAATGGGCAAAAGGCTTAAAAAGACACTTCACCAAAGCAGATATACAGATGGCAAATAAGCAGATGCAAAGATGTCGGTATATTTACCATTAGAGAATTGCAGCTTAGAACTACAGTGAATATTACTATACCCCTATTTTAATTAGTAACCTAAAAAACTACTGACAATATCAAGTGTTGGCAAAGGATGTGGAGGCACTGGAACTCTTGTATGTTGCTAGTGGTGTGATCCCATGCAAAATAGGAAAGCCAATTGGAAAAAGTTTGGCAGTTCTTACAACTTTAAACATACATCTACCGTACGACCCAGCAATTGTACCCCTGGGTATTTACCCTTGAGAGATGAAAACTTACGTTCGCATACAACCTGGGTAAGATGTTTATAGCAGCCCTATTCATAGCTGCCAGAAAGTGGAAATGGCCGAGATGTCTTTAAGCAGTGGATGGACAAATGACAAATTCATCCAGGTAATGAAACTGGCTCAGCAAAAACGTTAAAAGAACTATTGATACAACCATGGAGAAGAATCTCAAAGGCATCATGCTGGGGGCAAAATACTAGTCTCAAAGGTTGCATGCTGTTAGAGTCCATTTGCATGATTTTCTTTTCTGTTTTTGAGTTAGAGTCTCGCTCTGTCTCCCACACTGGAGTGCAGTGTTGTGATCTCAGCTCATTGCAACCTCCACCTCCTTGCTTCAAGTGTTTCTCCTACCTCAGCCTCCTGAGTAGCTGGGATTACAGGCACATGCCACCATACCCAGCTAGTTTTTGTTTTTTTTTTGTTTGTTTGTTTTTTGTTTTTTGTTTTTTTTTTGAGACGGAGTCTGGCTCTGTCGCCCGGGCTGGAGTACAGTGGCCGGATCTCAGCTCACTGCAAGCTCCGCCTCCCGGGTTTACGCCATTCTCCTGCCTCAGCCTCCCGAGTAGCTGGGACTACAGGTGCCCGCCACCTCGCCTGGCTAGTTTTTTGTATTTTTAGTAGAGACGAGGTTTCACTGTGTTAGCCAGGATGGTCTCGATCTCCTGACCTCGTGATCTGCCCGTCTCGGCCTCCCAAAGTGCTGGGATTGCAGGCTTGAGCCACCGCGCCCGGCCGTTTTTGTTTTTTTAGTAGAGATGGGGTTTCGCCATGTTGGCCAGGCCGGTCTTGAACTCCTGACCTCAAGTGATATGCCCGCCCTGGCCTCCCAAAGTGCTAGGATTACAGGGCAAAACTTTAGATCCGTGGTTGCCAGGGGGTTGAGGTGGAGGCAGGGTGTGACTCTGAAGCTAAACAGAAGGAGGGTGTTTTTTTTTTGCAGGGTGATGAAACTGTATCCTGATGGTGGTGGTGGGAATGGAAATCTACACATGTGTAAAATTCATAAAACTGTATACCCAAGAGAGGTCAACTTTATTGTATAATAGAAATAAAAAAATTAAACAATCTTAGTATTTTGTTGTTGTTGTGGATACAAGAGAGGAATGGGGAGAACATTTTTTTTTTTTTCCAAGGAAGACCTGGTTTCCCCCTAGTGGTCTGGTGGCCCCAATTAGAGTGACATGAAGGGAAGCACTGGGGGACAAAAGTCCCTTGTATGAAGGACAGCAGGGAGGCGACACTGCTTTTCATGTTAGTCCGCAGGGCACAGCGACATCCCCATGCTTGTCTTTTATTTACAGTGACTTTCCTAAAATACATTACCCAAAGAATTGCATGGAGAAATTACTGTGCAACCCCTTTCCCCAAGGGGAACACCGAAAGGGAATCTAGTTTGGTTTTAAGGGCACCTTTGGAAGCAAAAGAGCAGTTGCTTTGGGACCAGGAAACAAAGGCTTGACTTGAAATGATTAGAAAGAGCCAGAGATTTCAGATTTTCATTTTCCAGTGCACTTTTTAGAAATTTAACTGCACAGCTCAAAATGGAGGCTAATCAGAGTCGCACAATTAAATTACCGTGCACCACTTAGAAAATTAAAGGGTAAACTTGATAGTCTGTGTGATTTGGAGGATTTATTTTGAGACAATGTAAATGACTATTATTAGTATTTGTATTACTGATAATCTTTACATAGGATGCCAGACGTGTTGTGAGTCTTTGGAGCAGTAGCTGCCTAAGCTGATTTCAGAAATGAATACAGAGCCGAGGCTATTAAATGAAATGGCCCAGTGATCTCCAGGGTCTGGTTTTGCAGCTTGGAGCTTTGGGGAATGTGCGGGGGAATTATTGATGGGCAGGTGCCACTGGCATTTCCTGGGCAGGGGCTAAGGATGCCAAATGTCCCTCAGCGCCTGGAAGAGCCCCATACAATGAAGAATTGTTCCTGGTGATCTTGAAATGTTCTGCCAGACACAAAGATGAAATTATGTGTGCAGTGAATGGAGCTTGGAACCTGATTCCAACTCTAAGTTGTTTATATATGGTTTGTATAGTTTTAAAATAGTCTGAATTTTTCAAGAATACAGCTGCCTGGTAAATCCGACGAAGATGGCTCTTTTGTTCGGATGCTTAACAAGAGTTGTTTACTCTTAGAAAATCAGGGACTACAATATCCGTGTCGATATTTCAATACAGGCAACACGTACGTATCGGCATACATTTATTTTTTCTGGTTGCATACTAGACAATTTTACATACGACTATTCTTGTCCTGCATTCAAAATACCTCGTAGAAAAGAGTGCCAACAATATTCAGTTTAATACTGTTTTCTTTTATTTAGTTTTTTCTTAACATATTTATTGAGATATAATTTACATACTGTGCAATTCACCCACTTAAAGTGTACAATGGTTTTAGTATATTCAGAATTTTGCAATCACCACCAAAAGCTAAGTTAGAACATTTTCATCATCCCAAAGAGTAAACCCTTACCCGATAGCAGTCACTTCCATCCCCACCCTGATACTATCTTCTGTCAAATCCCTACTTATTTATTGTTAAGTAGATAAAAAATTTGACCGCCACGTTGTGTCTTCTGGTAGAGTTGTGCCTGAGCCTGTACCTACTAAAGAGTGCTTCATTTTTTTATGAATTACTTTCCATTTATTTTTTTAATCTCTCAAGTTTGGGCATTTTGTGACTTTAAACCAGTTCTATGTGAGGGTAGGTTTTGTTACCTCTGAATATGTATTCAGAGGAAGAGAAGTCATTGGCTCTGACTGGAATGAGAAGACAACCGTGGGTCTTCCTCACACAGAGGTGATGACTAAGCAGCAGCGCAGCAGATACCTTGTGATAACAGAAGTATTTTAAACTTCTCTGAGTACAGCTTTATTATTTTATTTATTCTCTACCTTTAATATTGGTTATGGCCTGAATGTTTGTGAACGTTCCCATTTCCTATGTTGATGCCCTAACCCCCAGTGTGGCTGTGTTTGAAAGTAGGGCCTTGGGTTGGGCCCGGTGGCTCAGGCCTGTAATCCCAGCACTTTGGGAGGCTAAGGTGGGCGGATCACCTGAGCTCAGGCGTTTGAGAGCAGCCTGGCCAACATAGTGAAACCCCGTCTCTACTAAAAATACAAAAATTAGCAGAGCGAGACTCCACCTCAAAAACAAACAAACAAACGGGGGCCTCTAAGGAAGTAATTAAGGCTCAATGAGGACATAAGGCTGGGTCCTTAATCCTTTAGGATTACTGTCCTTAAAAGAAAAGGCATCTGAGAGCTCATGCACTCTCCCTCCGCCTCCCTCTTCCCTGAGCACACAAAGAGGTCACGTGAACACATAGCAAGATGGCGGCCACCTACAAACTAGAAGGAGAGGCCTCGGAGTGAAACTGGCCGTGCTGCCACCTTGATTTTGGGCTTCCCAGGCTCCAGAACTGTGAGATACATTTCTGTTTAAGACACCCAGTCTATGCGCCGTTCTATTGGAGTAGCCCAAGCAAACTAATACATTATAAGTATCTTTTTTTTTTTTGAGAGGGAGTCTCGCTCTGTTGCCCAGGCTGGAGTGCGGTGGCCGGATCTCGGCTCACTGCAACCTCCGCCTCCCGGGTTCACGCCATTCTCCTGCCTCGGCCTCCCGAGTAGCTGGGACTACAGGCGCCCGCCACCTCGCCCGGCTAGTTTTTTTTTTTTTTTTTTTTTTTTGTATTTTTTTTAGTAGAGTCGGGGTTTCACCGTGTTAGCCAGGATGGGCGCCATCTCCTGACCTCGTGATCCGCCCGTCTCGGCCTCCCAAAGTGCTGGGATTACAGGCTTGAGCCACCGCGCCTGGCCTGTAAGTTTCTTTTAACTGGTAAGAACGACCATTCCCTTGGGACTATAGTGAAAGTGAGTACCGCCATATCTGCCTTCGAATAAACTCTGTGAGGAGTAACTCAGGAAACTCACATTGGGGTGGAGTTCACAAGACCCTGGGCTGCAGTTTGGGCTCTACCTCTTCGTTTTTGGAGCTCCCCCGCCTGGTCTCCTCCATGTCTTCTCTATTTTTACTTCTGGCTGTCCCCTCTGCACTATCACTTCTTACTCTCTTTATTCCATTATTTTTCAACATTGCATTGTTGCTGAACCGCAGTGTTTAGCAAACCTTTATTTTCTCATAAGTTGAATATGCGGTGGAGAAAAGGGTTTCCCACAAACATACTAGAAAAAATGTGTGTGTGTGTGTGATTATAGTAATTATTCACACTTATAACAAAACATTCATTTGATTCAGGAAAGGACAAAAGATAAAATGTTCAGAAATCTCACTACTGTAGAACTAGATGCTATGATCATTTTAGGACTACCTAGACAACTTTGTATGTGCATAGGCAATGTATTTACACAGGCATGTACTTTTACATTCATAGAGTCCTACCATGTTCACTAAACTGCTTTATAACAGTTTCTGTTGATGTTTTTGGCAATAAATACAGATGAAATATAACATTTTAAATAGCCATATAGAATTCCATTTTATGTATATACTATGATGGTTGTAACTTGAGGGCCTTTGGGATAGATCTCTGTCTCTGCCTCTGTCTCTGTCTCGATCTCTGTCTCTATAACTCTATCATCTTATCATTTCCCTAGTATTACATAATATAAAATGTATATTTTGTTAAAAAGAAACCTTTTTTTGTAAAGTTCTTTGTACTTCTGATTTTCTCTGTACTATACATTGTTCCAGGGAACTTTTTATCAATATATACTTTCTTTTCTTAAAAATGTTGAAACACACTTTATTTTTTGGACATATCAAACCTAAAGAAAAAGTACAGAGGTTAAAATAAAAAAAATCTGCACAGCACCTGTGGGGCTTTATCGAATTCTAACATTTCAACATACTTCAGATTGAAAAAACCCCTATAGTTGAAACCCCATGTAATATTGGGGCTCCTTTCCAACACCTTTTGTCTTCTGTGGCAACTGCCGTCCTGAATTTGGTGTTTATTTTCCTCATCTATGTTTTTTTTGTTGTTGTTGAGATGGAGTCTTGCTCTGTTGCCCAGGCTGGAGTGCAGTGACGTGATCTTGGCTCACTGCAACCTCCGCCTTCTGGGTTCAAGCAATTATCCTGTCTCAGCCTCCCCATTAGCTGGGACTATAGGCACCTGCCACCATACCTGGCTAATTTTTTGTGCTTTTAGTAGAGACGGGGTTTCACCATACTGTTCAGGCTGCAAAATCCCAAACTCAGGTGATCAACCTGCCTTGGCCTCCCAAAGTGCTGGGATTATAGGCGTGAACCACCACACCCAGCTCCATTTATGTTTTATATTGCATGTGTATTTCACCATAAATCATAGTATTGTTTTTACCTGTGTTCAGACTTTCCATAAATGGTATCAATGTAAATAATTTTTCAATTTGCTTTCTCTGCTTATTCCACAATTTCTCTGTTTTCTTCATGTTAGACATTTAGGTTGTTTTTTGCAAATTTTCACTGTTAACAAACAGAGCTGTGAAGAATACTCTTGGGTGAATGTTCTGGTTTACATATGAGAGCATTTCTCTGATGATAATGAGGTAGTCATTTTCCACAGTGGTTATCATCTAGCCAGCAGCATGCAGTAATCCAAGTTTTCCCATGCCCTGGTCAGTGCTTCATTTTTGGCCTTGGGCTAGATGTGAAATGCTGTCTTTCTGTGGTTTTCATCCATTTTCCGTGATTGCTAGTATGATTTTGTGTCTTTTCCTAGACATGAGGGTTTCCTTTGCCCATGCACCTCCCTGCTGTCCCCTCTCCCATTTCAACATAGTCTGTTTATTAGACCTTTCTTTTGTGCTGTGCTTCGTGTGTGTGTGTGTGTGTGTGTCTTGTATAAGTTTTCTTCATTCCAAGTTCATAAAAATTTTCTTGTATATTCCTTCTAGAATTTCTAAAAAGTAAAGATCTTTAGTCCATCTGGAATCAATGCCTATGTGTAGGGCAGTCATTGTTCCGGGCCAGTCACTTTCAGATGGGAGCTTCCTTTTTCAGTACAGGTGTGAGTACAAACAGGACCATTTTCCTTGTGTACTGTATCAGTCCATTTTCATACTGCTATGAAGAAATACCCAAGACTGGGTAATCAATAAATAAGAGGTTTAATGAACTCACAGTTTCACATGGCGGGGGAGGCCTCACAATCATGGCAGAAGGTGAAGGAGGAGCAAAGGTATGTCTTACATGGTGGCAAGCAAGAGAGCTTGTGCAGGGGAACTCCCATGTGTAAAACCATCAGATTTAGTGAGACTCATTCACCATCAGTAGAACAGCGTGGGAAAAACCCACCCCCATGATTCAGTTCCCCCCTACTGGGTCCCTCCCATGGGACACATGGGGATTATTTACAATTCAAGGTGAGATTTGGGTGGGGACACAGAGCCAAACAATATCATGTACCCTGATGTGAAAAAGTTTGGGAGGTGCTGGTCAAGTTTGTCAAGTTCCCTAAAAAAAAAAAACTCCACTGGAATTTTGATTGGAGTTGCGTGAAACTTATTAATTGGGGAACTGAAATTATTATGATTTCAGTTTGCATTTTCTAACACATGCATTGCAAATGTAAGAAATTATATTTTAATGGATAGACTCAATGCTGTGTGCTGAAAAGCATCCCAGGTAAGTAACAAACCCCTACCCTCAAGTAGTTCGTAATTTAAAGCTATATGCTTGGAAATGAACAAGGGAGAGTTACAAAATATTGGAGGTATTAATGGGACATTTTGATTTTATTAAGAAATATACAAGCGCTCGTGTTAAAGAATTCAAAGGAAGAAGAGACCACATCAGTGTGTCAGTTTTCTTAATGATATGGTGAGTACCTCTGTTGCGTGCCTTAAGATGGGATATTTTATCCCTGATGTTATTTTACCCTGAATCACTGTTAGGAGGCTCATGAATGCCTCAGTGAAACTTAGGGATACCCTCTCTTTTTCAAAGGAGAGATCCACCTTTTCTTTTTTAACTGAGAGCCTTCCTCCTCTTCCCTTGCAGAAAGATTGTTTCTTTGTTTTATATAGAAGGAACCCTGTAATAAACCATGTCGTATTATTAATTAAAAATAACACATGCTGGGTCCTGAGGGAACTCAACATGGAGAGAAGCAGCCACTGAAATTTTAACAGGAGTGTTTTTTTTAGGCGATTTATTTAATTATCTTGACTGTTCCGAGCAGTGGAAGAACTGGGCCTTGGCAGGCCCATTATGCGCTCAGATGGGAATTGCTCTCTCATAACAGGCAGTTTAGAGCTACAGAGTCAGTAATTTTAATCTCCCAGTGAAAAATGGCATTTGGAATTGGCCTTGAATAGTGGACAATGTGGGTCGTGGAGGGTCAGAAAGACCCCAGGTCTTGAATCTCCATGTCAGCCCCCAAAACACTGAGATTAGACTCTTTAAGCTTTACTTTCTTCATCTGAAAAATGAAGGTACTTCCTATTACTTAACCTCCCAGAATGGTGGTGAGAATGAAAAGGAATTCCATATATTGGCTCTCAGCAGGTGTGACTCTACTGTTCTCTGCAGTTGTTGATCTTACTTCCTATAGTGAAATGGTTCCTTTCATAAGAAAATACTCCAGTGATTCTCCAGGAAAAAAATCGAAAGAAAGAAAATTTCAAAGGATAAGCTCATTTCTTTCAATCATAGGGAATCAGCATCTCTGCCCTGGTTCTCTTGTCTCGATTGGAGAACAAGTGGCTGTAACCCTCTGGCCCTCTGTCTTGTTTCATTTATTCCGCGGGGCAAGATGTTAGAGAACACTTACCACACGATTGGAAGTCCTTTGAGGAAGAACTAGATAAAAGTGAATCATTAATTAATTTTTAAGAGTCAGCAGCTGCACACTCAGGCATCTCGTTTGATAGGAAAGGGAAACAACTTGAGTGAATTTAAATCACTTCGCATGTATGACAGCGTATTAAAGTAATGAGCAATTCGTCTTGCCAAGTTGGGGTTGTCAAGCTTTGACTCACTCTCTCTCTCTCTTTCTCTCTCTCTCTCTCTCTCTCTTTCACTCTCTCTGTCTCTCTGTCTCTCTCTCTTTCACTCTCTCTGTCTCTCTCTCTCTCTGTCTCACTTTCACTCTCTCTGTCTCTCTGTCTCTCTCTCTCTCTCTGTCTCTGTCTCTCTCTGTCTTTCTCTGTCTCTCTCTCTGTCTCTGTCTCTTTCTGTCTTTCTCTGTCTCTCTCTCTGTCTCTGTCTCCTCTCTCTGTGTCTGTCTCTGTCTCTCCCTTTGGTAATACCTAGTTTAATTCCTGTAGCTTATATACTACAAAAAGATTAAAAAACCCCCAGCAATAAACAAAATGAAACTTCATGATATATCATAACTGATACCTGTGACTCTGGGACTTTCTCAAGACATCCGAAAATAAGTAAGTGTACCTTCATACATGAAGGACGTTTGTTTTCCCCAAGATCTAAGTCAAATTAAGAACAGACTTGTGTCCCATCCAGTTTGAGATAGGCTGGTTGGCCTTCTCAGGGACCTTGTGTTTGCAGCACCGTGACAGTATTCAGTTTTAAACTTTGGATTATCTCTCCTGAATGAGCAAAAGTAATGCTTCTGCAGATGCCAGGGAATTAATTGCTGCTAGGATTTGAAGAAAGGCAACGTGCACAGTTCCTTGCTTTGTATTTTTACCCTAGGAGTACTGCGAGCTTGATGATTTTGGTTTAGTGACATCCATGCCAGCAGACTTATGGTTTTTGCTTGCACGTTGACTGCTTTGCCTAGAAGTTCTGAGGGACATAGTTGAAAGATGTCTTTCCGTGCACCTGGTTAATGAATTCACCCATGGAAACTCTGCCTCCGCGTCTCTGACTTTGTCTTCTGCGATCCATCGTGTGACCCTGCTCCAGTGGACTTGGCTTCCTTCCCTTTCGTCAGACGTGCCAAGTTCGTTTATGGCCCAGGACCTTTGTACAGGCAGCACTCTCTGCCTGGAACACCCTTCCCTCAGATAATTGCATGGCTTACTCTCACTTCCTTTAAGTCTCTGCTAACGTCGTTTTTTCATGAGGATTTGAGGAATTGTGTACACATATAATCAGCCCTCGTTATGGCTCAAGGCATATTTAACAGAGTCACTATGTTAAATTCCTGCTAATGAAGGTAAATGTGATTTCATTCGTTCAAGTCATAAGATTCTTGACTGAGCCCAGGTGCCTGCTCCAAGTCCAAGTACTTGGGCATTGGCTGACCTGGAATTCGGGTCATGCATTTCTAAGTGGGGACAATATCGCCTCCAAAGAGGTGAAAAAGCCCAACTTGGCAAGATGAATTGCTCATTACTTTAATACACTGGCAGATTTATTTCCCTTTTTAGCATATTTGATTGTCTGATAACATATTTGCCACTTGACCGTTCCTCTGTCCTAGCCCAGAATGGAAGATGCGGAGACACGAACCTTTATTATTTTCTCGCTCCAGTTCCCTCAGCATTTAGGCTGTGTGTTTACTGAAGGATTGAATGGATATTCTTCTATCAGTATGACTGATGAGTCATATTATGGCTCAAGGCATACTTAACAGAGTCACCGTGTTAAATTCCTGCTAATGAAAGGTACATGTGACTTCATTCGTTCAAGTCATAAGATTCCTGACTGAGCCCAGGTGCCTGCTCCACGTCCAAGTACTTGAGCATTGGCTGACCTGGAATTCGGGTCATGCATTTCTAAGTGGGGATGGTATCACCTCCAAAGAGGTGAAAAAAAAATCATGCTTTTAAAATATGCCAAGCACAGATGTCAGTTTAATACATAATAAAAGAAATATGAAGGATGTCTGTGGTTTTACAATTTCATGAGGAGGTGTTTAGAACAAATATCTAAAAGGGCTTTACTTTAGGGGCATGATGATGAGAGAAAAAACGGTTGTGAAACCCTGGTTTTTAGGGCAGAGAATATCGGTGAAAACAGGCAAGAATGTTCTGGCAGAATGCCTCCTGTGTCCCCATGAATTTGCCACGTTCTCTCCTTCCCAGTGTTAGCCAGAATTTCGTAGTCAGACCTGCAAATACCAGCTCCAGTGGACACTTTTGTGTTACAGTTTATTCTTCTCCACTCCGTATTCCTTAGAATTCTCAGAAAACCCATTTTTTCCTTAAGACGGTGCATATTTTTGTGGTATGCAGCCACTGTCTTAGACTGTCCCCAGTTGTGGTTAGGATAATACTGAATTGTGGTGTTCTTTGGCTTGCTGATTTTTTGGAATTTATAACGAAATCAAATATCTTTTTCATCCAGAGATACACTTTTGTCTTCCAAATGACTCTCACCAGGGATTTTTGTGCATTTCCTTGGTAGTTTAATAGAATTTAAAACCTAGTATTTCATGTCATTTTGATACATAAATTAGTGTTTTCCTTATGCATGTTTGCACAGGGATCTGACACAGATCTTTTACGTTCTCCTCTGTGGACCAGGTCAGCGTGGCCAGAAGCTATGGTATTGCTGATATGTACTTTTTTTTTTTTTTTTTTTGAAACGGGGTTTTGTTCTTGTTGCCTAAGCTGGAGTGCAGTGGCATGATCTCGGCTCACCGCAACCTCCGCCTCCTGGGTTCAAGGGGTTCTCCTGCCTCAGCCTCCTGAGTAGCTGGGATGACAGGCACGCACCACCACGCCTGGCTAATTTTGTATTTTTAGTAGAGATGGGATTTCTCCATGTTGGTCAAGCTGGTCTTGAACTCCTGACCTCAGGTGATCTGCCTGCTTTGACCGCCCAAAGTGCTGGGATTACAGGTATGAGCCACTGACTGCGCTGGCCATGATAGGTCTTTGCTTGGAATTGAGAGCAGATGCTTTCATTAAAAATAAGGATCTTAAATTCTGTAGGGTTTTTTTTTCATTAAGCTGCCTCTATTTTCGAATGATGAGAGGAATAAAACCATGTGGCTGCCCACGTGGGTCCCGTCCATGAATTTAGCGTGGGCCAGTCCTCTGAGTAGGCTCACGCACTCAGGACATGACGCCGGGGGAGGGGGCCTAAGGACAAAGCCCTGTCCTGAAGGAGCACTGCTTTCCACTGGCGAAGCCCTGCAAAGACTGCAGCTGACGAGGGTGACAGGACCAGAACTTTAGAAGGAAGTACGTGCTCATTTAGTACACCGTGTGAGCTCTGCTACACACTAGATATCACATTTATCCATAGAGAAACAAATAGGCATAGTCTCTGAGTTTAAGGATTTGATAGGCATGCACATATGTGTGTGTGGTTTGCGTGTGTATGTGGAGGTACGTTATCATGTTCACCACCAGCCTATATACTATGGCCATGTAATATCAAGAGGTTCGTGGGAGTGTCAAATAGGGAGTCTTTTTCAGAGGAGTTGATCCTGGAGAAATCCTTGAAGTGAGCATGCGTGTTAGACCATCTTGGCAGGCCGGAAAGGGGAACCTCTTCATTTACAGGCACCATGCTAGTGACTTCGAGACTTCTCTTCATATTTTGTGTGGAATGAAAGAGAACTGAACAGAGGGCTTGAGTGACTTGTCCTGTGCATGGTGGATCCAGGTTTTAAACTCAGTTGCATGGGAGAACGATGTCCTCCAGGCTTCCTTGGGAGCCCCGTGGCTGGCTTGATGTCCCCTGCATCGTTCATTCCAACCTTGCTCTTGTCTGAGTGTTCCCTGTGCTGCTGTCCAGCCTGGTGGGGCCCATCAGTGACCCATTGGCGCTTCCCTTTCCTGGGTGTGCTGGGCCGACCAGTCTCCATCCAGCACCTCACCTGCCTGCTCATATGGCTTTGGGGTGTGTCACTGCCTTTCCCAGCCCAGCTGGCTGGATCCCTTGGCCATAACATGTTTTCTGCTCGGCTCTGCGCTCAGCCTTGTTTCTATTCTGCACTGCTTTGAGCCCTTCTAACTGCCCTAGCCCAGCTGTGAACATTGCTGTTTTTCTTGCCATTCTGATAAAAAATCCAACACAACCCATTCACTAATTAGAACATTGCATAAACATGAGTCCTGTTGAGGGAGGTCATGCGTTTTGGCTCTTCAAAGTTCACCATCTGTTCTCAGCATGGTCTTTGTATTTCTTCCCTCTGTGATGAAGTAGACTAAGCTCAGCTTCCGCTTGTTCCAGGAACTCAGAAATTCTAGTGTTCCTGATACTTCCGGTTTTCCCTGTGTTGTATAGATTAGCCTTATCTGTGTAATTCTATGCCTGAACATCTTCTTAATAACAGCGAGTGTTCGTAGAGGGCTGACTATGTCTCAGGTGCTGTTGTACAGATTTTACATTAAGGCTTCCAGCAAGCCTGTGAGGTGGGGACTGTTCTTGTCCCTGTGGAAACTGACAATCAGAAAGGAAGAGTAACTCGCCGAAGGTCATACAGCTCATAACTGGTGTATCTGGGACTTGAATAGTCTGGGTTAGTAGCAGATTGAAATTCTCTGGCATATGGACTAGTCAGGGTTCTCCAGTCACGAAACCAGTAGGACGGTGATATTGAGAGATTTGTTCCAAGATATTGGCCCCTGTGATGATGGAGGCTGCAGTCGGCAGGCTGGAGACCCAGGAGAGCTGATGGTGGAAGATGGTGTAATTTCCAGTCCCAGCCTGAGACCTGAGAACCAGAACTGGTGGAATAGTTCCCATCTGAAGGCCCCCAGGCTCGAGACCCAGGAAGAGCCAATATTTCAGATAGAGTCGGAAGGTAGGAAAAAGCCATCGTCTCATCCCAATGGCAGTGAGGCAGGAGGGATTCTCCCTCACTTGGGGGTGGGTCAGCCTCTTGTTCTCTACAGGCCTGCGATGGATGGGATGTGGCCCACCCATAGCATCTGCTGTACTCAGTCTACTCATTCAAATGCTAATGTCATCCAGAAACACCCCAAGAAACACCCAGAATAATGTTTGACCAAATATCTGAGCATCATGGCCAGGCACATTGACTCAGATGATGGACCCTCACAGGGGATCGTGACATTTTACTCTTGTGCTGCTGGATTGGGTTTCTTTCTTTGTCTTCTTTTCTTTTCTTTTCTTTTCTTTTCTTCCTCTCTTCTTTCTCTTTTTTTTCTTTCTCTCTTTTCTTTCTCTCTCTCTCTTTCTTTCTCTTTCTTTCTTTCTCTCTGTTGCCCAGGCTGAAGGGCAGTGGAACAATCTCGGCTCACTGCAACCTTTGTCTCTTGAGTTCAAGAGGTTCTCCTGCCTCAGCCTCCTGAGTAGCTGGGATTACAGGGGCCTGCTACCACGCCCAGCTAATTTTTGTATTTTTAGTAGAGACAGGGTTTCACTATGTTGGCCAGGCTCATCTCGAACTCCTGACCTCAGATGGTCCACCCGCCTCAGCCTCCCACAGTGCTGGGATTATAAGTGTGAGCCAGTGTGCCCAGCTGGGTCTGGTTCTTTATGCATGGTTTAGCTGTAATGCCCTTGTAATTCCAAAGAGCAGTCGTCACAGAAAGGCTGGGATAGTAACCCAACATCTTACACCAAGTGTGCTTGAGATATAAATCCCAGAGATCATGTAATAGTTGAGAAATGTTATAGGCAGTGCTTGTTCATTCTTCCGGGGATCTCTTGTTTGGTTTGCATAGCTGCCTAGCAGTTCAACATTTGGATGTGCCATTATGTAGCAATAATGCAGTGGTAGGCTTGTCGCTGTGAATGCTTTGTGGATGTTTCTGTAACTTGTAAATAAGTTAGCAGATGTAGTCATTTTGTGAGGCAGCAAGTGGAAACAACTAAAACTGTTTGGTGTCCTATTTGGATTTGCGCTGTGTTGTCTGCCTCCCACTTAAGGAGTTGTCCCTCTTTTTTCTGTTGAAGGAAAATGCTAGTTTGTATATAAGAGTAAATCCTAATGTGCAATGATTCTAATTTAGACTCTTACTCAATGTTCTAACTAGGGAATGTTTGAATCAGTGATCATTTCAATAGGGGTTAGTGCTATTTTTCCATTACTTTTTACAAAATGACAAAAGTAACTTGGAAATGAAAATAGCATGTAGATAAATATATGAAGTAAAATGTGAAAGTCCTCCTTCGTCTCCCCCCTTCAAACTCACTTCTCAGAAATGACTGCAGAAAAGCTGTGCATGTATCTAAATATTTTCCTATATCTATAAAGATATTCTTATGAAGGTATTTTACATTAGAAATTTAGATGAGAAAAGTGGTGTCTTGCCAAACACACAGTTCTGAGACATGCTGGTTTCACTCAGCCGTCTTAAAACCTGGCTGGACATGGTCGCTCACACGTGTAATCCCAGCACTTTGGGAGCTGAGGCGAGGGGATCATTTGAGCCCAGGAGTTCAAGACCAGCTTGGGCAACAAAGTGAGACCCCATCTCTAAACAAAAACAAAACAGCAAAAAAAACAAAACAACAACAAAAAAACCCCAAAACCCCAATCATTTGTTTGTTTGGGTGCGGTAGCTCATGCCTGTAATCTCAGCACTTTGGAAGGCCAGATCACTTGAACTCAGGAGTTGGAGACCAGTGTAGGCAACGTGGTGAAACCCTGTCTGTAGAGAAAACACAAAAACTATCCAAGATTGGTGGCATATACCTGTAGTCCCAGCTACTTAGGAGGCTGAGGTGGGCGGATTGCTTGAGCCCAGAAGGTCGAGGCTGCAGTGAGCTGCGATTGTGCCATCTTATGTCACTCCACTGCTTCTGTGCAGTGTGGATTTGTCACATAATTTTTTAGTCAATGTTGAATATTATATTTGCCCCTCTAGGTTTTTACCATACATAGTGCAATTGTGTTGTAGAACAGTACAATTGAGAACAATTGTGTTATATTTATGATATAAATAATGTTATATATTATTATATATAATATATATTATTATGTATAACAATTGTATTATATTGAGTATAATACAATTGGGAACGATTGTATTATCCTCTCTGTATTTTAAAATCTATTTTCTTCATAACTCATAAGATGTACAGGCTCTGGGCTCAGCATCTTGCATGGAAGGATAACACTGCTGGGAATACTGGCTGCAGGTCATATTTGGGCACAGAACTCAGTGTTGTATTTAGTTTATTTCTCCCGGGGTGGGTGGAGCACCCCCATCCTCTCATTGCAGTCCTTTGGCAGAGCCAAACCTGGATATGTCCCCAATCCCAGAAAATCTGTCTAGTTTTTTCTTTGAAATGCTGTCCCTCTCCTTCTGGAATTAGATTATATTGTCTGTTTACCTGGTAAGTAATTAAAACTCAATTTCAGCGCGTTAAAATTAACCAAAGGGAAAAAATGACTCCAGCGTAACTTTCTGTTCTGGGGGGTTCAGTAAACACCATTGTGATTTGCTAACTCCCCTTAGGAAGATCACTAATAGCTATAAACGAAACAGACCGTTAAGCTGAGAACAGAGGTCTCCAAGCAGTTGCAGTCTACTGATTTGCTAATTATTGATGGGGATTTATGTGAGTATGTATAGTTAAAGCCCCTGTGAGTGGGTTAAACATGAGGCTATCTCTGGACGGGTGTCCAGTATGTGGGATCTAAGGCAGAATTTCTGGATTCTCACCATTCTCTTTTCCTCTATTTTATTCTGTATTTTACTTCTGGCTTCAGCATTCCTGTTCCCCCAATCTGTGCTGCTCGCTTGTGCTTTATTTCTGTCTTGTGAAGATGTGGATAATGGTCTGCTGGACGCATCACATGCGCGTGCTGTTTGCCAGTTGGTAGTTTGGCCGCGTTGGGTGGCGGCCTCGGCTCCCTCGGACTTCTAGAGCCCTGTTGATGCTGTTACTACTCTTACAAGCCTATGGCTTATGCCTTGGGGTTGCACAATTTAAAAAAAAGATTTTTTATTTTTTAATTATACTTTAAGTTCTAGGGTACATGTGCACAGTGTGCAGGTTTGTTACAAATGTATACATGTGCCATGTTGGTGTGCTGCAGCCATTAACTCGTCATTAACATTAGGTATTTCTCCTAATGCTGTCCCTCCCTCCTCCCCCACCCCAAGACAGGCCCCACTGGGTGATGTTCCCCACCCAGTGTCCAAGTGATCTCATTGTGCAATTCCCACCTATGAGTGAGAACATGCAGTGCTTGGTTTTCTGTATTTTTTGTAAGTGCTTAATAAAAACATTGTGGGCCAGGGAAATGAAAAGATTTTTAGTTTGCGGCTTGTAGAGAGAAAAGAAAGAATTTGAATGAGGTACAAATGACCTTTTCAGGAATTGCGGCACGGCCCTTTCTTCAGCCGCTCACTAACTCCGGCACTTCAATGAACCCCCTTTTTTAGAGGCATTAAAAAGAGCTGTGACAAGTGTAGTTACAGCAGATAAATCTAGCTCATGTATTTTATCTACATAATCTGATTGTAATTTATATATCTTCAGCCTAGATAAAGGAAAGCTATTTCTTATTACCAAATTTTTCTTTTTGTCAACATGATGTGAGTCGGATATTGACTTTAACTGAAGGGGGGTGATTAATCATAGCAGCTTGGAGGGAGACAATTTATTGCTCCGTGTAGCTGAGCGATTGCTGGCAGAGTTGTAAGTCAATCAAGATAAACCCAAGTGGGTTAGTCACTCTTGGATGACAATGGAGGATGTGATAGATTTATAAGCCAAGTTCTCCTTTAAAAATCACTTTACATTCTTAGCAGGTGAATTTGCAGATAGAAAAATACTGAGTCGCCGTCCATGGAAGAATCTGTTAGTTTGCAAAGTAGGGTACGGCCGTTGAAATGTCACAATGAAAGATGAACTACTGAGAGAGAACCATTGGAAATGTTTAGCTCTAGATTAATCTTGTTAAGTTCAAAGAGGGCAATTATGTTCTTAGTAATTCAGGTGCTTGATAGACTGGGAAGAAGAGATTTGTTCTGTGTACAATTACATGGATTGTATAATGGGACATCTTAAGGTTTAGAATGAAATAGTTTGTTTCTCTTTTTCAGGGGAAACTTTGTAACCTTGGCTGACCTTTTTTTTTTTTTTTTTTTTTTTGAGATGGAGTTTCTCTTGTTGCCCAGGCTGGAGTGCAATAGCATGATCTTAGCTCACTACAACCTCTGCCTCCCAGGTTCAAGCGATTCTCCTGCCTCAGTCTCCTGAGTAGCTGGGATTACAGGTGTTCGCCACCACGCCCAGTTAATTTTTTGTATTTTTAGTAGAGACGGGGTTTTACCAGGTTGGTCAGGCTGGTTTCGAACTTCTGACCTCAGGTGATCTGCCCACCTCAGCCTCCTAGAGTGCTGGGATTACAAGCAGGAGCCACTACGCCCAGCCCTGGCTGACATTTTTTTGCACATGAAGCCTTTTTGTCAAACCTGTCTGTTTCCTCTGCGGAGCTAGCATGTAGTCAGAAAATGCACAGCAACTTCATATGAGCCTTAGCAAGAGAAAATTCTGAAGAAGATTCATTTAGGAAGAGGAAAAATCAGACAGACTTTGCCAAAAGTAAATGTCAGTGATTCCTGAGCTACCCACCCCTTTCATCAATTTCATCACTGTTTTTCCTCATTAGAACAGATAGAGAATAGACTACTGTATTAAAATGTTTAGATGTACCCTTTATCACTGTCTGTTTCTTTCATTGCTTGAGGAGGTAGGACAGCAATAACGTTCACCTTTCAGCTCAGGTAGGTAAGTGCCATGGGCACGAGGTACGTTAACTGTGGCATGAGATCCCAGCAGTTGGAATCGGCATCTTCGGACGTGGAGTTCTCAGTACTGGCATTCATGCCCGGTTTTGTACCTTGTTCTGGTTTGGGCATTTCCTCTCTGGCGTGGAACAGCACGATGTGTCCTTGTCGGAGAGGTTTTTCTGTGTACTGAATCAACATGTGGCATTTGGCTAGACAGCATCAACTTAATATAGATGTTTGAAACCGTTCACTAGGTGCTCTCTCTAAACCAGTGGTTCCCGACTGAGGAGGATTTTGCTCCCCGGGTTGTATTTGGCAATATCTGGAGACAAGTTTTGTTGTCACAACTGGAGGGAGTATTATTGACATTAGAGTGTAGGGGCCAGGGGTACTGCTAAGCATCTACAGCATACAGCACTGTCCCCTACAACACAGAGTGATGTGGTCCAAAGTGTCAATAGTGCTGACACTATTATAAAACCCAGGTTTAAACTGGAGCCATCTCTGGGCTTACTAAGGGCATATTTAGTTCTTTTGGTCTTTGCTGGCTTTTCTGGCTGAATTGTCTTTGATTTTTCATTGTTACAGACACCCCTCTCCTCCTCCTCCTTTCTTGAAAGGATTATTATGGATGTAAGAGGCTATATGTAGGACATTTAATGAATTACTATTTTAACATGATAGTAAGGTATGGATATATGTTCCCTTATAAAAATGTAGTAGGGTCAGTAACAAGGGCAGATCCAGGGTGTCTCGATAGATGCTGTGACAGGGTCAGCAGATCTCAGGGCTTGATGCTGTGATGTTTAATTTTGTTGATCCTGTCACAGTTCAGTGTGAGGGACAGACACCTTTTCCTATACATCCCCGTTCCATGCGCCAGCTGTCTTCTATCCTGGGGCTCTGCCATCTTTGTCAGGCCACGTCCTCCTCTACATTCAGCTGGAGATAGAATAGAAAGCTTGGAGAAAGCATAGCTTCACTTTTCACGGGCGAGAACCAGCCCTATGGCTTTAACCCAGATGCAGCAGACCTGGGTAGCGTGTACCTGGCTGATGAGACCATAAATCTCTGACATGGATTATTTGAACAGATATTGGTCAGTCCACAAATGTTTACACAGCCCCTTCATAACAGTGACAAAGACTGATGTCTTGCTCCAGCAGTCAGGCAGAAGAAGGTCCCCCTTCCTTGCAGGAATAAGGTTAGCCCTTTGTTCTATGCAGATCTTCAACTGATTAAATAAAGTCTATCCACATGACGGAGGGCTGTCCACTTTACTCAGTCTACGAATTCAAATGTTAGCCTCTTTCGGAAGCACCCTTGCAGATGCACCCAGAATAATGTCTGGCCAAATATCTGGGCACCCCATGGTCCAGTCAAGTTGACACGTAAAATTAACCATCATGTCCATTGAACCTGAGGATCCTTTCACATGTTTTCTAGCTGTTTGGATATTCATTTCTGGGAAGTGCTTAAGTATCTTTGCTCATTTTTCTTCTTTCTATGATCTGTAGTTCTTTATTGATCCTGCATTAGTTACGTGTTGTAGAATCAGTTGATTGTTTACAGTGCAGGCTTCTGTAGCGTGAGAGAGTTCATGAATAACTGGTAAGTAGAGCATTCATGTCTGCATAATGTAAAAGTGAGCCCAGTTTCCCGGTAGCTTCCCCAGCATGTTAATGTTTTACATCAAGTAATAGCCGCTGATCACCAGCTACCTTAGCACGGCTGAAATGAGTCAGCTGCCGGGGAGCGAGGACTATCACATTGCCATTCACCTCACATTCTTTCTGTTGGTGACCTTGGGCCACGTGCTTTTTCTTGGAAGTTTTATATCCTCGTCTCCTCCATCCTTGGACATTTGTCCTTGTCCCCATTAATGTAGCATTTTCAATCCTTCCTTATACTTCTCTCCATCAAGTGACCTCCACCTTTAAATTTTTTTTTAAGGAAAAGGTCTAAATTTATTGTAGTATTTATTAGGTATGTAACATGCCTTTTAATAGGTGCTAAATTTTTGTTGTTGTTTGTTTTTTGAGACGGAGTCTCTCTCCATCGCCCTGGAGAGTGCAGTGGTGCAATCATAGCTCATCGCAGTCTCTACTTCCTGGGCTCAAAATGATCCTATGGCCTCAGCCTCTCAAGAAGCTGGGACTATAGGCGTATACCACCAGGCCTGGCTAATTTAAAAAGAAATGTTTTTATAGAGATGGAGTCTTGCTCTGTTGCCCAGGCTGGTCTCAAATCCTTGACTGAAGGAGTCCTTTTGCTTCAGCCTCCTGAGTCTCAGGCATTATAGGCAAGAGCCGCTGTGCCTGGCTTACATGCTAATGTTATGGTGAGGATGTTAGGATTGTTACTATTTTTGTAAGTTATGTGGCTTTGAGAATTCTTCCCTAAACCTTAGTTTTCATAAACTCTCTTATGTTAAGCACTCACATTTGCAAAATGGGACACTTTTCAGGAACAGATATATGATATTATAGCAGAAATTCTTGCTTTTAATAGTTTGTGGCTTGTAGTTTTCTTTTTAATGACTTTTTAGTGAATGGAAATTCTTAATTTTACTAAGCTAATTTTATTGATCTTTTATGCTTTCTGTGTCTCTAGTAAGAAATCTTTTCCTCTTCCACATGGATAGCAAAAACGTATTCTCCATTCTTGTTCTCCAACAGCTTTGTAGTTTTGCCTTTCACATGTAAGTCCTTAGTTCAACTGGAATTGATTTTTAGGTAGAGCGTGTGGCAGAAGACTAATTTCTTTTTTCTCCATATGGATAAACCAGTTGTCCCAGAACCATTGATCAGAAAGTCTGTTCTCTCCCCACTGATGTGTGGAGCCAGTTCTAACCATTAATCAGGTTTGTCTATTTGTTTGACTTCTCTATTTCATTTTATTAGTTTGTCTATTCTCTTTATCAATACTGTATCTTTAAAGTTGTTTATGTATGACTATTTTTGTCATCTGTATGGCAGGGTTCCTAGTTTGTTGGTGTTCTTTAAGAGTGTTTTGGCACTCCTTGGGACACTTTACTTCCATGTAATTTTTAGAATTAGGTTATCTAGTTCTGCAAAGCAAATATGTTGGGATTTGGACTGGAATGGGGTTGACTAGATCATTTTAAGGAAAATGTACATCTTTATACTACTGAGCTCTCTAATCCATGAACATGGTATGTATTTCGTTTGTTTACATTTTATGTATTTTTATAAAGGATTGTAGTTTTCTGTGTGATAATTTTCTATCTTGTATAAGATTTATTAGAAGCTTATGTAAATGGTATCTTTTAAATTTTATATTTTTCTAAGTGCTGTTTGCATGAATATTTTTGTATAAATAGTGAGGCTTAAAGGAAATTTTGCCCTAAGGTATGCCCTGTGTACTACTCATGGTTATCAGGGATGCTTTGGCATGAGGATGGTGGCTTGGCAATTTTAGCTGTTCCTTCTCTCCCCATGCCCAACATAAATGACATGCATTTTTAATTTCAGCCAGTGTAGTAACACACTTATTGATAATCTAGAAATTGCTAGCATTGCACAGAACATCCTGGAGCAGGGACAATGTTTTCTCTCTTCTTCTTTGTCATTTGTCATATCATTTTCTCTTTTCTTCCTTTTTTTTCTTTTTCTTGGCTTCATCTTCTGTATCACTTTTTTTTTCTCCTGTTAGTTGCTATTTATGGCATATATTATATTTGTAGATGATGATTATTAATTCTTTTAAAGCATCCTTGATTTGATGAATTATAGATATGATCTGATCCATCATATCCTACTCTTATAATACCTGCTTCTTCTGGAAACTCTACAGCGAGGGTTAGTGAACTTTTACTGTAAAAGGCCAGAGAGTAAATATTTTGGGCTTTGTGGGCCATCTGGTTCCTGTTGCTGCTACTCAGTTCACTGTTGTGGCACGAGAGCAGCCGTGAGCAATACATAAATGAATGACGTGGCTGTGATCCAATAAACTTTATTTACGGACACAAAAATTTGAATTTCATATATAATTTTCATATGTCATGAAATACTGACTTTTCCAACCATTTAAAAATGTGGAAAACACTCTTGGCTTCTGAGCCTTGCAAACACAGACAAGTGGGTGGTGGGATTTGGCCCGAAAGCCACTCACAGTTCACTGAAGCCTGCCGGAGAGCACCCCGTGTGTGCCTCTAACTGAAGACTGACTCCACGCACTTGTCATTGACTGGGGCATGGTTAATGGCTTCCTTTTTGACCCCTATGAACATAAATTGAATCTTTGCAACATTAAGGTACAGGTATGGCTTAATGGTAGGCTGCCTTTCTAAGTCGGAAAATGAGTCCATTTTAAGTTGATCTGAAATACTTAGAGTTTAGTAAATAAATGAGCTATATCAAATATGTGTAACACTGAAGGCTAATTTCTTTCAAACTCTGCTTTGAATCATGTTCCAGTAATTGGGGCAACCCGTAGAGATGTTGTTTCACTTCCCTACACTGTTCCTGCTGTGTTCTGAATGAGGAAGGAGGGATTTGGAAAGGTTGAGTGATTTCACTGGAGTCACAAAATGTGCAGAAATTGGAATATAACCAGTTCAATCCAGTGCCATGTCTACTTTTATCGCGTTGCCTCTCCTGCATTCTTATAGAAAATTGGAGTCTTTCGAAAGGGTGGACCTTTGCTCAGTGAATGGTGCAGTATTGATAAGGCTGCCCCAGACTGCCAGTTAGGTATCTGGTTTTCCCGTTGATTTCATTCTGTCTGGATGATCTTCCTTCCTGACTAGATAGGAATCAACTTCCCTGTTTCCTTGCATCATGCCTACCATAGTGGTGCACCTTGGGAATATTTATTTCCTTGTTCAATGCTTATTGAATACTATGCAAGTCAGAGACACCTTGCTAGGGGGCTGGAGGTGGGCCCAATAAAATATCCCTGTTTCTCACAGGAGTTTATAGTATAATGGAGGACCCACAGGTACTTAATTAATAACAGGATACAGGAACTTGGGGAGACACTGCTGAGTTACTGTTCATGTATGGAAATAGCTGCCATAAAAGAACCTAAATACCATTTGTAGAATATAGCACACTGGCTTCAGTGCTGATAGCCTGTCATTTAATCATCATGCCAAGTACTTTGCATGTGGAGGGAAGATGATTGCAGGTGACGTTGCCTCTCTCATTGTAGGTTGATCCTTGAAGGTGTATTTTCGAGATTCAGTCGTTACCCGAGTAAGTAGCATGGGTAGAAATTTTTGCAATGCAGTTTTTTTTCACAGTTTTGCTAAATGAACTTCCAGTTTAATACTTTACTAATGAACCCAGGCACTCTTTCTGTAGAGGGAGAGGGACTCTGAGCTGGGAGCTGATGCTCCTGTTGTCACTCCTGGAAAGAAAAGGGAAGAAGATAACTCTGTTGGTCTCCTGCCGTGCTTTTTCTGGAGCCACTCTTCCTAGGGGTGCAACTGACCTATTTCTTCTCACATAATTAGGAGGTGACTGACGTGGAGAGCTGCCTCCTTTAGGCACAGGGTGGGACCTGGCTTATTCCCAGTGTAGATTTAGTAGTACTTTGGTAACCGGTGGTGGTTGTCCCTCTTCTCTGTCCAGACAAGAGATTTCCTTCTTCTTTCCTGAATTTGTTTTTGACATGAATCTTTGGGGTTAGAATTTCTGTCTCTGATGGACGGCATCGATAGGCTATGTAGGCATAGTTAAATCATATTCAGTATATTTCATATCTGTAAAGTCTAAGGGCCTGACCAGCCAGCCCTCACTGAGCTATCGCTGTTACTCGGATGACTTTGGGAGTTCTGACACTGATTTGTTAAAGATCCCTTGGAACATAACCCGTTTGTTAAGTTAGGGACTCCTTGTAACCATAATGAGAAAACCAAGCCCCTTAGTACGTGTATTAGTCCATTTTCACTCTGCTATGAAGAAATACCAAAGACTGGCTAATTTATTTAAAAAAAAAAAAAAAAAAAAAAAGAGGTTTAATGGACTCACAGTTCCACATGGCTGGGGAGGCCTCACAATCATGGCGGAAGACAAAGGGGAACAGAGGTATGTCTTACATGGTGACAGGCAAGAGAGCGTGTGCGGGGGAGCTCCCTCCCCTTTATGAAACCATCAGATCTGATGAGACTTAATCCCTATCACAAGAACAGCATGGGAAAGACCCACCCCCGTGATTCAGTTACCTCCCACTGGGTCCCTCCCAAGACACAAGGGAATTGTGGGAGCTGCAGTTCAAGATGAGATTTGGGTGAGGACAACACCAAACCATGTCAGCGAGGGATTTGCTTGGGTTCGTTCTGTTTCCCTGCTCCCTGTGCTGAAGAGCCGTCTCCGTGGCCCGCCTCGCCCATGCAGAGAACAGTTCATTAATCGTGGGCTCCTGCCTTTCGGCCGGCATCTTCTCTCAGGCCTCGCAGGATCCGTAGTGACATGCAGGAAAGGAAATGAGAGAAAAGAAAAATGAAATAATTTTTGATTTTCTCCACTCCCATGTAACCTAATTTTTTATGTGGTCAAGCAATATAAGTTCCTATCCAGCATAAATATGTGTGACTATGTTTATATCCCTGCTTACAAAATCATTCTAAAATGGCAATGAAATATTGCTTCTCCCTTTTTCTTCCTGCAGAAAATATTCTAAAGAAATAAGAATTTTGATGAGGAGTGGTTATTGAGAGGGGCATTTCGGACTGGTTTTAAATCTCAGTAGTTTATTGTATTGGGGTTATTGAAATACTGGATATACTGACAAAATTCACCAAGAGCTTATGATTATTGGGTAAGTGAATTCTAGGTTGTGGTTAGATTAAGTGTCTAAATAAGGCCCTATTTTATTACACCACCCTTTCTCTTTCTCTTTTTCTCTGTCTCTCTCTCTCACACTCTTTTAAATCTCAGATTACCCCATCTTTCTGTGGTGGAAAGAATAGTGGTTGCAAAGTGAGTAGGAAATTTATTTCTCTGTACTCATCTGGCATGAATTGTTCGCTCTACATAAACTGATGAATTACTGCTTCTAAGGCTGACATAATAGTTTTTGTTTTGTTAAACAACTATAAATTTCATCTAATACGGTCTTAGTGTTCACAGGAAGAAAACCATACATTAATATCTGCTACATTTCATTGCTTAAAAATAATTGTTAGTAGTAAAGCTTCATTTTCACAAACATAATTTGATCTCATGTAATTGATAGAAGAAAATTTCAGGGAATTTGTTCAGGGTCTGTTTACAACTGACTTTTTCAAGAACTGCCACATGCAGTAATCCAAATGTATTCTGTTTATGAAATAAAGCAGGCAGAACTTACAGTCAGCACTCAGAATGACTTGTTGACAGCTACAGGTGCAGCATTTTTTTTTTAACATATTGTAGCCCTTTGCAAAGTTTTAAAATGTTTTATGATATACTATGATAGTGTTTTTGATTGTTTGAAGAATCGTAGAAGACAAAACCTTAGGAACTTTATTTATTCTAAATTTCCTGTTCTGTTATTGATAAGAAAGAAAAAGAGAGAGAGAGAGTGAGGGAGTCAGATATTCAAGTTGTAACCTCTTTTCATTCCTGCTGGTGCTTACGAACCAAATGCAGCTTGCATTTTAGGCGCGGGGACTCCTCAGCTCCACCTAAACTGAGGAGGGAAAGGCCTGTCATAATTTTTGTTCTTCCTCAACGGTTTTCCTTTAATAACCTGATTTATGAGGTTGAATCATGATTCTCGCATTTTGGAATGCTCCTTGTAATCAGTCACTTTTACTAGACCTTCTTTCTCATAAAAACAAGAATCAAGCCAGTTAATTGCCCAGACATGCATCTCTACTTACAGAATAGTCATGGAAACCTTGGCTTGTTGTGTTTAGGAACTTCCCCTGGGTTATGCCAAGGGTCAGGGGTCGATGTCACAGCCCCGTTTGGAGCTGTGAGCTCCCACTCTGCTCCTCAGCATGTGGGGTGACATTTATTCTCTTTGTGACTAACTAGTTAATGTTAATCCCCACAGCATTGCTATTGAAGCAAATACTGTGACTGGGGTAGTAGTAACATTGTGAAGATGAATTCAGACTGTAAGAACTGAGTTTGTTGCTGAAATATTTCGACTTCATGGGAGAAGAGGGAGGGTGCCTTGTCTTTAGCAAATGAGTAACTATCTGGTTGTAGGTTGTACAGGGACTTTGGGAAAAAAGGAGGGAAGCTGAGGACACAGGCACGAAGATTTAGGTTGGAATTAAGACAGCATTTACCTCAAGTGGAGAAATGAAAGCAAGTTATCAAGGCAGGGGTCATGTAATTACCTTGCCAGAGGATTTGTGTTGTCTTCTGGTAGTTTTCTGTTGTTATCTGTTTGGAATTGTGGACCTATGACTGGGACCGTATTGAGGCTTATGACAGTCTCTGTGCTTCCTCCAGTCTGCACCTCCCCTGTCCCTTGGGGTCAGTGGAGGTTCTAGTCTGCATAGCTATGCTAGGTTAACTCCTGAGGTCTCCCAGCCCAGAATGATTTTTTTAAAAATTCTAAACCAGTGGTTTTCTCCCCTTTGATGGTCTAGAACCACGCAGTTCTCCCTTCTCTTTCAGCAGCCCCGGGAAAGGCCAGGATGGGGACTCCTAGCGTCTGTAGAGAGGCATGGCTGTCTTACTAGGTGACTTCTGGGGAGCCCATGTCAAGAAATACCAGTTTCTGCATCTCAGAACAGTAAATGGCCCAACTTGGAAGCGACAGCTCCTCCCCTCTCTTTGCAATCTCTGGTTTGTCCTGTGGAGGCAGTGGAGATTCCCCTGGCTGGTGTTCCGGGACTTCACCTGTCCCAGGGTCCTGCCCCCGCTGTCTCAGTGGAAAGCGTGCCACTAACTGCTGATGACTAAGCGTATAGATACAGCCCAGGCTCCTTCAGGCCTGCCGGCCTCTGTGCCTGGACTTTGTTCCAGTCTCTCCCGGGTCTCCTCCACACTCTCATGAGTTCAGGCTTCCTTCATTCCTCACTTGATGATTGGAAGAGCCACTTGACCCACTGGCCTTTCTGTGGCATCTCTCCTTTCAGAATGAACCCTGTGGAGGGACTGGCAACTAGTCCATAGTGTCTTGCTAGTTACTAGTGTCTCGCGCTACTTTGCACGTGACATAAAGACACTAATAACTGCCTCACGCGGATTTGCACATGACGTTCTTTATGCTGACTCTTCCCTTCCCTGAGACTTTCAGCGAAGGAACTTCTGTCCGTTGGAGGCACAGTTCTCAGCTACCTCCATCGGGAAGTGCCCGGGCCCTGGCCCCAGGGCTCCCACAGTATCTAGGGTCGACTCCTTCCCTGTCTGAATTACCTGTTTACATGCCTGTCTTCCTTATGAAACTTCTCGAACACAAGGCCTGTGTCTTAATGATCCTTATTTTCTCTCCAATATCTGGACTTTTGTGCGACACAAAGGAAAACAGTCAGCCTGTGTCTTTTCACCAGAAGCAATTTATCACCTTTCTAACTGTATAATGCTACATTCCAAAGAGTCTAAGCAGTTCTCTTGGAGTTGGCAGCTAACGACAGAAATAGTCCAGAAAGTCGTTTAACCTTTAATCCAGTGCTCTGTCTCACTAAAAATGAAAGGTTCTTAAAAATACATTTTGTGCATTTGCCAGTTGTTTATTAGATTTCTGCTCAGTGCCAGAGACGATGCTGGGCCTGGAGGAGAAAGTTAGAACAAGAGTAATGCCTTTCCATTCTCACGGAATGCAGTGGGCTGTCAGAAGCGGTAGGGAACAGCTGGGCAGATACTGTGATGTGGGACATGTACCACATGCCACATGGGAGGGAATTCCCGGCTGGGTGGGCAGGGGTTGAGGAGGGTGTTTTAAAAGCTGTGTGAAGGGGGCAGTGCAAAATGCAGGCACACTGAATCAGAAGCCTCAGGGTTGACCAGGAATGTTGTCAAAAGACTACCTTGAAAGTTGGAGTCAACGACTCGGCCCCATGAGGTGAGAGTGGGAATCTGTCATCCATCTGTGGCAGATTCTCCCTAGGATATTTGTTTGTTACTCAGTGTGAATGTAGCCTGATTAGTCTCTTTTAGTCTTTATTTTTTCTTTATTTCTTTAAAATAAAAGCTGGATACATGTGCAGAACGTGCAGATTTGTTACTTAGGTTACGTGTGCCATGGTGGTTTGCTGCACCTGTTGACCTGTCCTCTAAGTTTCTTCCCTTCCCCCCACCACCCCCAAGCCCCCAGCAGGCCCTGGTGTGTGACGCTCCCTTCTCTGTGTCCATGTGTTCTCAATGTTCAACTCCCACTTCCGCATGAGAACACGCGGTGTTTGGTTTTCTGTTTCTGTGTTAATTTTCTGAGGATCATGACTTCCAGCTTCATCCATGTCCCTGCAAAGGACGTGATCTCATTCGTTTTTATGGCTGCATGTTGTATATGTGCCACATTCTCCTTATTCAGTCTACCACTGATGGGTATTTGGGTTGGTTCCATGTCTTTGCTGTCGTAAATACTGCTGCAATAAACATTTGTGTGCATTTGTCTTTATAGTAGAATGATTTATATTCCTTTGGGTATATATTTATATATACCCAAAATAAATATACCCAAACTGTGTGTGTGTGTGTGTGTGTGTGTGTGTGTGTGTGTGTGTGTACCCAAAGGAATATAACTCATTATCCTATAAAGACACATATAAATGGTATTTCTGGTTCTAGATCTTTGAGGAATCACCATACTGTATTTCACAGTGGTTGAACTAATTTACACTCCCACCAACAGTGTAAAAGGGTTCCTGTTTCTTCACAGCCTCACCAGCATCTATTGTTTTCTGACTTTTTAATATTCACCATTCTGACTGGCATGAGATGGTATTTCATTATGGTTTTGATTTGCATTTCTCTGATGATTAGTGATGTTGAGCTTTTTTTCATATGTTTGTTGGTCATGTAAATGTCTTCTTTTGAGAAGTGTCTGTTCATATCCTTTGCCCACTTTTTGATGGGGTTGTTTGTTTTTTTCTTGTAAATATGTTTAAGTGCCTTTTAAATTCTGGATATTAGCCCTTTGTCAGATGAGTAGATTGTAAAAATTTTCTCCCATTTTGTAGGTTGCCTCCTTTACTCTTAACGATAGTTTATTTTGCTGTGCAGAAGCTAGTTAGTTTAATTAGAACCTGTTAATTTTGGCTTTTGTTGCAATTGCTTTTGGCTTTACTTTGTTATGAAGTCCTTGCCCGTGCCTATGTCTTGAATGGTATTGCCTAGGTTTTCTTCTAGGGTTTTTATGGTTTTAGAATAAGTGCCATGTGGCACGGAGAAGAATGTATATTCTGTTGATTTGGGCTAACTTTTGTATTTTGTAGTAGAGATGAGGTTTCACCATGTTGGCGAGGCTGCTCTCGAATTCCCGACCTCAGGTGATCCACCTGCCTCGGCCTCCCAAAGTGCTGGGATGATAGGCATGAGCCACCACGACCAGCCCACAGCTACATTTTAATGTAATAATATTTTCTATGCAGTAGTTGTTCGTAATCTTTTTGGGAGTCATGGAGTTCTTTGAGAATCTGATGAATCCAATGAAACTTCTTGGAAGAGGTCTTAGACCCACACACACAGACACACATATACACACATACACAAACACACACACGCACACACACAGACATATATATACACATACATAGACACACACACATACACATATACATACACGCATATGCACACACATGCAGATACATGTATACACATGCACATATACACATACATACACACATATACATACACATACACACATAGACACACATACGCACATATGTATACACACTCACACACACACTTCACAGCCTTGTACTTCATTGTATGGGCTCGTGAACCCTGGGGATCCTGTCCCAGACCTGTTGACAAGTTAAGAACCTTTGCTTTAGAGAAGGCGAGAATTGGTCAGACTGAGACTTCAGGAACAGGCCTGTCCGGAGCCAGGGAACTGGCCTGGCTCTTGGGCTTCTGGGTGAGTGACATTCCAGCAGTTCACATGTGGTGACCCAGGATGGACAGTCTGAACATCAGTTGGACTAGATCACGTGCACAGGGTGGAGGTCTCGGTCTCTCTGGGGAGTGCTCGAGACGGTGAGTGGGGACATCATGGTCAGGGTTTGGAGCGAGACTCTGAGAAGAAGCTGGAAGTGCAGAGTGTGTTGACCGTTTTTCTGCTCCCTGGACATATCCCGCAGAGGATGGCTATTAGGGGAATCCCGAGAGACAGGATCTCTCCAGTTGCCTGGAATTCCAATTATTTTCTGATGCAAAAATGTAGCACTCATTGGCGAAGGGCAGGCTGCAGTTGATTGTGAGTGAAGGCCTCTGGGTGCCGGCTGAGCAGCCAACAGCAGCACGGCCACCTCCAGGCCTCACCTGCAAACCCCACTGAGGGTGGATTCCATCTTTGGGCAAAAGTCAGAGCCCCCTGGGTTGAGAATATGAATCAGCCCGTGGTGCTCCCATTGCGGAGGTGGTGGGGGTGCTGATAACAGGGCGGGCATGGGAGGCAGACACAGATTTCAGATACTATCCTCAGATGTACAGGTGTTGAGGCCACATTTTTCACCCAGGTCACACTCCTGTGTGTGCTGAGTGTGTGTGTCGTCGTGAAGCAAAAAATTATAACAAATTTATAATTTAACACTGAATTCAGTTTTCTCTTCCTATTTGAAACAATTATATGACTTTGATAATTGTTTGGCTTTTGTTTCAAAATTTTAAAATGTAACATTAATGAAAATCTCTCCAACTAGTTTTTTAAATTTCCTTGTTTCTTTGCAGTAGCTCATCAGAGTGGTTGGGGTCATTTTACCCCCACCCCGATGGCCTCCTCATCCTCCTCCGGCTTCTCCTCCCGCTCCCACTCCTCCTCCCCCTCCTTTTCGCTCTCCCCCTCTTCCTTTATTTAGCTCTGAGCCCCTGCCCAGCCCTGTGCTGAGAACCTTCTTGTTCATGGTTATTTTACTTAGTGTTCAGGAGGACCTACCAGGTGGTCCAGTGAGTAGGCTTGTTTTACAAGTGAGGAAACGCACCTGGAGAGGTTAGGCGGCTTTTCTGATGTCACACAGACAATGTGGATGAAGCTGGGACTCCAACCCAGGTAGTGCCATCTGGATCCTGCCATTTCCTGTGTTTTGCAGCTTTCTCAGTGAGTGCAAGGCCATCTCAGTATTCCTTCTGTGCACCCTCAAAGGCACAGCCTACAAGAGCTGTCTGATGACTGATTCATTGCTGTTTTCCCTTTTCTAGGAGTGTTTTTGTTCTTTTTGCCTGCTGAACCTTTAGAATAGTAACGGTAAGGCAGGGTGTTAGGAGTCTCCAAAGAAATGGAACCGATATAATGTGTGTATATATAGATACTGTCATGACTGTGGAAGTGTGATGAGTCTGAGCTTTGACTGGGCAGGGCGGCAGGCCGGGCACTCGGGGAAGAGTTGCAGTTCCAGTCCAAGGCCGTCTGCTTTAGACCCAGGAAGAGCCGCTGCTGGGATGGAATCTGGTTGCCTGCTGGAGGATTCCCTGTTGCTCAGGGGAGGTCAGTCTTTTGTTCTAGCCAGGCCTTCAACTGAACGAGGCCCACCCACACCGGGGAGGGCGGCCTGCTTTACTCAAAGCCCAACAATTAAGATGTTAATCTCACCCAAAATCACCCTCCCAGAAAAATCCAGAGTAGGGTTCAACCACATATCTGGGCACTGTGGCCCAGGCAAGTTGACATAAAATTAACCATCACAGACAGCAGCCTAAATCCTGTTGAATGAGAGGCCGACTCATTTTGTCAGATACCTAAGGGCTTATTAATGTCAGATACCTAAGGGCATGTTAATGTAAACTTGCTGCAAGTTTATCTCTCTTGTAGCCACCTAACGGGAATATTGGGAAAAATGTGAATGGAAGTTCTTTTGCTTCAGGAAAGAAAGTAACTTTACAGGAAGAAGTAAGTCAAGTATGAAAAATAGAGTGAGACCTAGGAGAAGAAAATCTTTAACAAGCAACTGTCTTACTCTGTTGAACTTAGAGCCCTGGACCTGTGTGATATGTCAATTCAGTCTTGACAGTTTCTCTGCAGAGTGAACTAATGAAAAGAACTGTAAGGATTTTTTTTCTTCTTTTTAGTGGAGAATGGAAGAAAAGTGGCTGACTCTTTGGAAGGGGATTCTTTAAAAGCAGGAAAATGTTTAAAAGCAGGAGCAGTAACATCTATGAAAGTGAGCTATTGGCAGCTAGAGAAGGATTGGAGAAAACGTGCAAGAATGAGAGATTCCGTATTTTATTGGATAAAAATCTTTAGCCAGTAAACAGTGATAAGGTGTTAAATTTCATCTGATAGTTTTAGAGGTTATTTATCTCATAGACTCTTAAAGATTCCTTGCAGAGTAGTGTGGGTTGTGTGTTTCGAGAAAGTCGTAAATGGTTTCCATCTCTGGTGTTTATTTAGCAAATTCCGGTTGTTTCTAGCGCTAAGATCTTCTTGGGAACTTCAGAGAAAGCGTTAGGTCCTTTGGGATTAAAGTCCTGTTGTACCTGGATTTTCTTTCATCTCTGGGTGTTTCTTTCATCTCTGGGTGTTTCCCTTGTCTGACATGAACGGTATTGGTGTTACCTAATGGGCTAATCATACAGCAGAGAACTCCAGAAAAATATTAAATGTGTGTCTTTATCACACAAGATACTAAGTGCCAAAACACTTAAATGGACTGATACCTGGCTTTCTAGGTTACACATGCTGAAACGAACATTGCAAGTGATAATTCACTTATGTAAGCAGTTACAAACTATGCAAATACAAAAAAAAGAAAAGAAAAAGAAAAAGAAATGGCAGTACGTTTGTGAATGCGGTGGCATGCTACTGAGTTAAATCGTATTTCAATGAAAGGTCTGTGCAGTGAATATTTATGGTCACAGTGGCTCTTAGTCCGAATTCAGCAAGTTGTATGTCATCAAAAGATTAGTGAAACAGATACAATTTCTAAAGCTGTCTAAATCTGCCAGTCTTTCCTTCTTGTGACTCAAGTTCATCTGTGGCCTATAAGTTGTTGGAGGTGTAACCTACTATTTGTTGGCCATGGTTGGAGGTGTTGGGTGTGTGGTTTTGGACACAGTGGGCATAGGTGGTCCCAGTCTCCTGGAGTGGACAGCCAGACAAATATTGTAGACACAGGAACACAAACATGTTGTTGGAGCATTCGTCGTATCTCTGGGGGTTGCAGCTTTGTCTCAGTTTGCTGTGGCTGAACCAAGGAAAAAGGCAGATACAGACTTTTACAAGAATTATAATTCTATGAAAGATTTTGAAGAGATGAGAAAGGCTGGCGTCTTTCAGGATGCAATGTGATTTTGGAATATAAGGAATTTATTTGGGTTGAATTACCTAGAAGTTTGTCACTGACCTGTGTTTCTGAACCGTGAAGCATAGATATGTGGGCTAACAAACAGTTTCTCTTGATAAATAAACCATTAACAAGTATATTTTTAAAAGAGTCTGTAGAGAAATATATACAGGGGATGTGAATAGGCAGTTCCCAGAAGGGAAACCTGAGTTGTCATAGTGTAATGATACTAAACAGCACTGATGATCTGTAAAACAAAAAAGCAAAGGAAAAAGGCAGTTTCATATGCTTCAGATTAGTGAAAATTTAAGAAGTCTGATTATATAAAATACTCCCAAGGACAGAGAACATTGGGGATGATGAGGTTGTAAGAATGACTTTGGAGAGCAGTTTGCTGATAACTAGGAAGTCATTTGCTGTTCTGCACCTAGGAATTAATTTTAGAGTAGCAATGTTACAAAAATTAACCATCGGAATTAATTTTAGAGTAACAGTGTTACAAAAATTAAGCATCTAACATCAGATTTCACCTCACTTGTCCTATCAGCAGCCTTTGACAAGATTGATTATTCCTTCCTTCTGGAAATATTTTTATTACTTGGAAAGAGAATTAGCTGGGCACATGGCTGTCCAGATAGAGTCTAGATACTTGGACAATGCACAGTGAGTTCTGTCCAGTCTTACTGTTACTTGCTAGGGTCAGAGATAAATTCTACATCATATGTTACAGATTTAGGATGAGGTTTCACTGGAGGAAAGCGAGATGTACATGGACCAACGGTTTACGTCCCATCCTCTTACCCCATAGAGATGCCTCTGGGTGAGTCGGCATGCTTTTTATTGGAAGCATCCTTCCATTTTGTGGGTTTCCTTTCTTGTTAGCATAGAAAACAGCCATGATATTAGGGGATAAACAGTAATTACAGTACCTTCCCCCACCGTAGCAGTGGGGCAGTACGCATTTCATGGGGAACCTGAATGAATGTGGGTTCAGTACCTCCAGCTGGGCTCTGTCCTAGCTCATTGCTCCAGAGAGCTCCCTTTGGGACATACTTCCTATTGTACTATGAAGAAGTGGCCATGCCTGGTGAGGAAGTGATCTCTGTGATATACATGTAACTGATGAGATAGAAATTGTTCATCTTTACTTATGTTCTTTCCCTTTCCGTGGGCTGGGATGTGCTGAACCATCTGTTTCCCTGCCCTCCCTTAGAACAGAGTGATAGGATTGAAGGCTCCTAATACATCTTGGGAAGCAGAGTTCTCTATTACCTGCCCTGAGAGAGAGAGAGAGAGAGAGAGAGAGAGAGAGAGAGAGAGAGAGAGAGAGAGAGAGAGAAAGCCTCAGGGACATTTCTGTGTTCTACTGCTCTTGCAGCCCATCAGCAAATCCCATTAGCTTTACCTTCATATTTTAAAAAAAACAAATACTTCGACCAGGTGCGGTGGCTCACACTTGTAATCCCAGCACTTTGGGAGGCCGAGGCGGGCAGATCACCTGAGGTCAGGAGTTTGAGACCAGCCTGGCCAACCTGGTGAAACCCGGTCTCTACTAAAAATACAAAAATTAGCTAGATGTGGTGGGTCGCGTCTGTGGTCCCAGCTACTTGGGAAGCTGAGGCTGGAGATGGTGGTGGGCGCCTGTAATCCCAGTTGCTCAGGAGACTGAGGCAGGAGAATCGCTTGAACCCAGGAGGCGGAGGTTGCAGTGAGCCGAGATTGCGCCAGTGCTTTCCAGACAGAGTGAGACTCCATCTCAAAATAAATACATAAATAAATATTTTTAAAATTGGCAGATAATAATTGTATCTATTTATGGGGTACAATGCAATGTTTTGACCCGTGCATACATTGTAAAAAAATTAAATCATGCTTATTGACATATCCATCACCTTAGCAACTTAGCATCTTTTTTTTTGTGCTGAGAATGTTAAAAATCGACTCTTAGCACCTTTGAAATACACAATGCATTATTATGAACTACGGTCCCTGTGTGGTGCCGTGGGTCTCTAAAGTCTACTCCTTTCAAGCTGAAACTTTCTACCCCTGCTGCCAGCCTCAGGTACCCATCCCCTGACTCTGTTTTTATGAGATGATTGAAGTGGCGAATCTGACCCTGTCTCGTCGCCTCTGCTATTGAACAGCATGCTTGCCAAGCTCTTGGCTGAGGAACCGCAGTGGCCCCCTTGCAGGGCTTCCTGCTTCTGCTCTTGCCTGGGTGCAGATAATAATGTGACCAGAACCATCTTTTCAAAATATGCCACTTCTTCACTTCATTCTGCTCCAGCCCTACCGTGGCTATCCCTCTCAGGGTGGCAGTGGAAGTCCTTGTTGTGTGCTAAAGCCAGCAGGAAGCTACTGCAATGTCCAAGACAAAAATACCAAGCATATGAAATGCTGCTGAGGAAGCACAGCTCTCTTCTCTGTGTCCCCGCTGGGGGCAACCCTACCACTGCTCCGGTGGTCAGCACTACAGATTCTTCCCAGGGCCTGGTAAAAGGTGTCACACAATTCCCCCAAATTCCCTCAATAAAACATTGCTGGCTGGGAGTGGTGGCTCACACCTATAATCCCAGCACTTTGGGAGGCTGAGATGGGAGGATCACCTGATGTCAGCAGTTCGAGACCAGCCTGGCAAACATGGTGGAATTCCATCTCTACTAAAGATGCGAAAATTAGCCGCGCAGTAGTACACGCCTGTAATCCAACTACTCTGGAGGCTGAGGCAGGAGAATCACTTGAACATGGGAGGCAGAACCTGGGAGGCAGTGAGCCGAGATTCTGCCACTGCACTCCAGCCTGGGCGACAGAGCAAGACTCTGTCTCAAAAAAGAAAACAAACAAACAAACAAACAAAAATTGCTGCAAATAGATACATACCCAGGCAGGTTGCCTTATTTAAACAGGGAGAATAATGAGAGTGAATTCCTCTTCTACGTAGTGTGAATTGCGCGCGTTGCTGGAGTCACTGCACTGATGAAGTGGAAAGTTGCAGGGCAGCCAGACTGAAGCATAGCTGTGGAGAAATCTGGTTTGCATTCTAAGTTTTACAATGATCTCGAGGATACTGTTTTTCTTTTTCTGTGCTCTTGTGCATAAAATGAAGAAGAAAAGTTTGGTTTGGATGTGGAAGGAAGCTAGACTACAGAACTGCTGAACGATGTGTCATGCAAATTAAAAACTAAGCAGGTAAATAACTGTGTGTAAACATTCATATCGCACACCATCTCTTCACTACAGATCCTGCCCTCATCAAAAACATCCGCCAGCAACGACCGTGATGCTCTGTACGTGCAGTGTACCCTGCTGTGTTATGAGTGTTTTTTGCTAAGTTTAACCAGAGAGGTTGCCTTTTACTGCCATATAACAAGTGATTGGTTTTATAAGAATGCGAGGAAAGGGAATTGAAGCTAAAAATGGATTGGATTCCTGTGACAGTTTACCCTGGACATTATTTTCTGTGAGAGATACTTCATTTTGGTACCAGTTTGCAGATGTTTAAGATGTGATCATGGTGACAAAACTAGCATTAGTATCGTTAGGGAGGGCAAGTAAGAGACTAGAAGGCTATTAAGGATCATCATACTCTGGAAGGAATTTTTACTCTAATCATGATTTTTCAAATTAATATTGCTCTATGATTTTATGCTGGTGACCATAACTTTATATCCATGACCTGATGTACAAGTTTACTAAAAGTTAATTTTGCATTTCTTGAATTTATTTATTTTTTTTTAAAATAAGAGACAGAGCGTCACTATGTTGCCCAGACTGGTCTCCAACTCCTGTGCTCAAGCGGTCCTCCCACCTTGACCTCCTAGTACTGGGATTATAGGCATAAGCCACTGTGCGTGGCCTTTAGAAGCTAATTTTGGATTGTAGGAAATCGTTAGCTTATAATGAAAACACCAGTTTAAAATATTTTATATATGCTCTTCTCAAAACAAACAGTATTAAATAAACATTTGAATGAATAGTAAGTATTCTTCGGTAATATTGCATCATCAAAGAATATTGACTTTTTACAAGGATTGATACTGTACTTGAGTAAAAAGTGTTAGGAAGTTTATGTTTACTTTCTCATTTCATTCTCACAATTGCCTAATGAAGTAGTTGCCATTAAAAATCATGTATGACTCTGTAGTGAGCTAGTATCAGCCAACGGCAACTCTCCTGTGCTCATTTCCAACCCTGAAGAAAACCCTAAGCAATGAATAGAAAGAATGTTAGGTAACAAAGGCCTTCTTAAGGGTTTGCATAAATCCTGTCTACAGTGTTAATGATTGTGGCATAAATATTAAATATTCATATGATGTGGATTATTCTGAGTTTCATATACCTTGTTTTTCTCCTTTCACCCTAATGTCATCACTGTGATAGGGCTGTGTCGTTTGCTTCCAACAATTCTTAGATCATGGCTTTGTTAAATCCTATTCTTTTTTTGTTTTTTTCTTGAGATGGAGTCTTGCTCTGTCGCCCAGCCTGGAGTACAGTGGCACGATCTCGGCTCACTGCAACCTCCCAGGTTCAAGCAGTTCTGCCTCAGCCTTCCCAGTAGCTGGGGGACTACAGGTGCCTGCCACCATGCCCAGATAATTTTTGTATTTTTAGTAGAGACTGGGTTTCACCATGTTGGCCAGGATGATCTTGAACTCCTGGCCTCAGGTGATCCGCCCCCCTCAGCCTCCCAAAGTGCTGGGATTACAGACATGAGCCACTGCACCCCGCCTAATTCCTATTCTTTACAAAAAAAAGTTACTATTTCTTTTCTTAATCATACAAGTGTATTTTTACAACTGAAAGAGTCTTGAAAGGTTGAAATGAAACTTGTCCTCCAAAAATCTTTATATGACAGGTACTAAGGGGTGTGTGTGTGTGTAAGTGTAATTTTTCTGACATTCTTCACAAGTTATATTTTCATCTGGGTTACATTCATTATTAAAGACAGCAGCACTTTTATCTATGTGTTTGAACCCCAGTAGTAGGTAGCACTAGAAGCTTGTCAATCCTGTTGAATCATTTTGTGATCTATCCTTTTGTTTGTAGGAACAATCTAATTTGAACCTTATATGAAAAATTAATGTAGGTTCTCCTTTACAAATCTCCAAGGGAAAGAACTCTGTCATCCTTTTTTCTTAATAGTAAGAGCAAGTGTTACCTTTTATCATTTGAAGTCTGCTGTTGCCTCCTTTTTCCTTTAGCAAAGTCAATGTTAAAAAAGTCGTCCCCTGAGGAGTCGAAGGCTGCTCTACCTGACATCTCGTTGAGAGAAGGCTCGGTTCTCTTGTGAGCTGGGAGGAGTTTCGGTGGGTTAAGCACTCTTATTTATCTCTTTTTCCTCCAGAGACCCCATTAAAATGGTAGTGAGAAAATAAAAAGTACATATACCAACAACACAAAGAACTTAAAGGCCACCAGCATGGAAAAGGGATTTCACAATGTTTCTGGCAGCCTGGATGCTGATAAGGCTCCATGACTACCAAATTAGCGTGGGGGCTGCAGCTGGGGAGGCCCACCTTGGAGACTTTGAATGCCGAGTGGGTGGGAGTCCCATGTGAGGCTGAAAATCACAGGGTTCCGTGGGATACCTATAGTCAGATCACTTCATGGATTCTGTCCTTCTTCCACCCCTGCCGTGGCTACAGCCAAGGACTAGAAGCCAGATATTTATGCCTCTGCCTCATCTCTGAAAAAGTGGACTGAATTGTCTAGGGAGAACCCCTGTTGCTAGTTTGGAAGGCAGCTTCTTAGAAGGGGAATTACTCCAGTGCCTACTCTCTGAGTCAGACCCGTCTGCCCAGGACACCAGCCTCTCCAGGGTTTCTGTTGTCTCATATTTAAGTATGATGCATGACCATTGTTGGCTAGACACCCAAAGAGAGCTTCTGATCAAAGAGGGCAGGATGAGATGAAGAGACAACAAAACAGCCCCAGGAATCAGAGAGGACCCGGGGAACAGGGGTCATTACTGTAAAGAGAGGTTTTGAAAAGGGCATCTTGTTAAAGAAAAGGTTTTAGAAGGAAGGAACTACCAGAAGCAAGAAAGAGACATTGCAGACTAAAACTGTGACCCACGGAATGAATTCGAAGAAGGGTTGATTGGAAGTAAGTTCAGAAATTGCCCAGAAAGACAACAAACAATGAAATACCCTTGTGTTTAAATGCTATCACATCGAGATGGGACTCGAACTCCCTTCCTGTGGGCTAGAGTGGGTTTGAGTGAAAACGGCCTTTCTCTTCATTCTAATTACTCGCCCCATCTCTCAGAGAATGGGTAGGCATGGGGTGGCTGGTCTCAGCAGACCTGTCTGTTCTACTGTGACATGGGAAGGCATTGAGGAGCCTGGGCCAACAGTGTTTGTCCTCCTGACCCCAGCATGGGTCTCCTTGTTCATCATCTGCCTGCATGGGCAGCCCTGACCACGGGCTTTGTACCCACAGCCCGGTCTATACAGGTCGTGTCCCTGAGAGGTGACCCAGCGTCGGACTCTACGTTATGTGCACTTGATAGGGCTCGAAATCCAACATGAGTGGTGTTTCCCCAATTTCTGAAAAAGTGATGCTAATCTTCTGCCTTTATCTGGGACTCGATTTGTAGATAGCTTGCTTTCTTTTTCTTTTATTAGAGACATGTTCTTACTTTGTTACCCACACTGGAGTGCGGTGGTGTGATCATAGCCCACTGGAGCCTCAGGCTCCTGGGCTCACACCATTCTCCTGCCTTAGCCTCCCAAGCAGCTGGGACTACAGCCACCCACTACCATGCCCAGCTAAGTAAAAAAAAAAAAAAAAAAAAAAAAAATTGTAGAGATGGAGTCTTGCTGTGTTACCCAGGATAGTCATGAACTCCTGGCTTCGAGAGATCCTCCTGCCTTAGCCTCCCAGAGTGTTGGGATTACAGGTGTGAGCCACCATGTCCAGCTTGGCAGCTTTATAGTCCTAATAAAGCATTTGTGGGATTTGGGTCCATCTTTACATGTCCTCAGGAAGCATATGTGTGTGTAACTCAAGCTCAGAACTTGAGTTCTGAAACCTAACTTCATGATTCCTTCCTTCACTGTGATGTGGGCACCTCTCCAAGTGGGGCATTAGTGGAATGGAACTTGGATTTTTAAAAGGTATAGTGGAATGCTTGTATACTATTATAACTAAGTAAAACCTTGAAAAAATGTTCATGAGAATGTGGTAAAAAGTTTCTGATTTTTTTGTTTGTTTGTTTCTTATGACTTTCTAGGAGTTTGCCTTTATCAGTTGAAAGCATGGAGCAATGATTACCAAGTTGTGGATAAACCTTCCTCTACCTGAAATTGCGGAGTGTTTTTCTCCCTGATCATTTCTTTCCTGCTGTAGAGTTCTCCTTTGATGCCGTTGTTGGGCGCAGGGCAGGTTTTGAGTGTCACGATGTTTCATGTGTGGATTGGTCCTTCAATTTGAAGAATAAGATCATGATCATAGACAAGGATTTGGCTTATAGCTGAGAGCGCTGAGTTGGAGTCTTGGAAGAGAGACATGCTGCAGAATAAAGTTCATAGTTTTCAAATTTCGAGTTAGAAGTTTAATGGTCACACTAAACAATACCAATGAGCTTTCATTGCAGTGAATTCTAAAGAATTGCGAGGCAAATTTTATTTACCAGAATGTAACTGAATTAATCAGTGGTTAAGGTAACTCCATGGACTCGGAATTGTGAATTGATTATACTTAGTTTTTATTTTATGGCAATATTTATTGTCATAGGTTTATGGTACATTTGAACATTTAGAGCTTTGAGAGTTAAATGTTGACTGATACAGTTTTTCTTATAAAATTAGCCAGATTCTTGAGAACGTTTCTTTTCTGCTTTTTAACCTAAAGTGGTCTGTGTACGTTTGTGGCTTTATAGAGACATCTTTCATGGAGAGCAATTCATTTAGATAGTCTGACTCATAAAAGATTGCTTGAGTCTTGTGCAGACACATATAAAGGAAAGCTATAGGACTTCTGGGAACCTGAGGCTCGTAAGATGTAAATGTCAGCTCTCCCTGGAGCTCCCTTGCTGCTTTTACTTGGACAATTTAAATTTCAGCATTGTGCAGTGACTTCATAGGGTGCTTGCATGTTTTAAAAATTTTCACTTAAACATGAACTTGCATCATACGCATGTTAGAAACAACCCTGTGGAAAATAGAGCTTTCTTCCCCGTAGTTGGATATAGACAATCTGTGTTAGGCACAGGACCATTTATCACTGGATTATAATAATTGTTCTTCTTTTGTAATGAGATATGAAATGCATATTTATGGGGTACAGTTGTATATTTTGTCCCAATCTTGAAACTTATGTGAGTCATTTTCATATTATCTCCATTATGCCTGCAATGTAAATTACTGGTTTATCTGTTGGCAAAAGCTTTGGAGAATCAGAGAATCTAGTGGAGAGACTCCATGTGAGATTGGCCTCTGAACACTTGGGGGCTTGAGGCTGTTTCTAGGTTTTTTTTTTTTTTTTTTTTTTTTTTCTGAGACGGAGTCTTGCTCTGTCGCCCAGGCTGGAGTGCAGTGGCATGATTTCGACTCACTGCAACCTCCACCTCCTGGGTTCAAGCGATTCTCTTGCCTCAGCCTCCCAAGTAGCTGGGACCACAGACACCTGCCACCACACCCGGCTAATTTTTCTATTTTTAGTAGAGACAAGGTTTCACAATATTGACCAGGCTGATCTTGAACTCCTGACCTTGTGATCCACCCGCCTTGGCCTCCCAAAGTACTGGGATTGCAGGTGTGAGGCACCGCACCTGGCCGCTCTTTCTAGTTTTTTTCTGTGAACTTGGGCAAGAGTTAGTGAAGAAGAAGCCCCTGTTAGCATTGTTAGGAGGAACAAAACAGAGGGGTAAATGAAAGGTCTTTGTAAAGCATAGGGTGAGTCCAGATTTTAGTTCATTTGGCCTGTGTATCTTTGCTTTCGTCTCAGTGACCCTAGCCATGCAAGAGGGCCACTTTTGAAAAGGGTGTAGCATTTGAAAAATGATGACTACATTTATAACGAAGCAGGAGAACACAAGAACACAGTTTTATGCTCAGCTTCCCAAAGTGCCGAGCATACAGTATTTTTTGTGTTTGTATTTCCATGTGAGTATGTATGTATAAAATAAGGAAGGTGACATTTTATTTGAGAAAAAAATGTAGTGATAGAAGTGAACAGATGAGTTATTCTTTATTATAAGCGGGGTGAGGCTAGGACGTTGCCGTGTAAGGTAAAGCTGGACTCAGCCTTGTTTGCCTGAGTTCTGTGCATGCTGGTTTTGCTTTTGGTCTGATGATCGTCCTTGGGCGTGGGTGGATGTTGACTGAGAGGCACATTAGTGATGAAGCAGCAGGTCTGGCCACTGCTTGGCTTGTATGTTGGCCTCCATTCTACTGGCAGTTCTGCCAAAGCTCGTTGGAAGTTTCAGTCTGGATACCATGGGTATGAATAATCAATAACTAGCAGATTACAAAGATATATGTAATAATTTAGTACATGTTTTTAATAAAACAAGAGCTAATATTTATTAATTGGTTGGTGTGTGCCTGGGTTGGTTATATTTTATTTGCATATGTCTCTCCTTTAGTCCTTAGAACACCCCTTAGAAGCAAAATATTGTTAGCAACCTGGCACCCTTTGATTGGCTAGAAAAGAGTCTAAGAGAAATTGAGTAAATTATTCAAAGTCGTGCATCCAGTGATGCTGGAACCCCCGTTGGGGCCCAGATCTGCCCCACACCCTTATGGCCAACTTCCCTTTTATAGTAATTTCACTGCTTTAGGTTTGAGCCAGAAGGGTTGCATCAAGCATTTGAAGAACCTAAAGGGTGCACAAACTACTTGGGTCTTGGACCTTTACTGGGGGCTGAGTAAAGTCCTGGGTGGATCCCAGGCTGCCCACAGGGAGAGCCAGTTGTGGTGAGTGGTTAATCTGGGGCTAGGGTCTTGCTGTCATTTATGCTGACTTTGCACATCCATCTGTTGGTGCCCTTGGAAGGCTCAGGTCCCTCAGGGATGCGGGTGTAGCCCAGTGAGGCCTTTGGAGATCTGTCGCTTGGGAGACATGCCAAGGAGATACGCTTTTCTCAGGTCTTGGGTTCCGAGCACTTGTAGAATGTTGCCCTCCACAGTCTGATATTTCTTTTTCAGAGGAGGCCTCAGATACATTCCTTCCTTATTCACAGGGCTGTCACCCCTATTTTGAGTCCTATCACTTTTCTACTTAGATAACTGAAGCAGCCTCAGTTTCCCTGCTTTTAGACTCTTTTCTTTCCATTCAAACCCTTATACTATTTGTTGGGTTCATTTTATACAGAGATGTTCTGTTTGTTAAACGTCTGTGTTGACTTCTGGGACTGTCAATAGTTCGTTCCTACCACTCAGTATTATTTCCCAGTGCTGTGCGCTTGGAGTGTGCCTTAGCCTGTCTGTTTACTGTGCAGTCGTCCCTTGGGATCCCCTGGGGGACTGGCTTCAGGACCCCCAAGGATACCAAAATTTGCAGATGCTCAAGTCTCGCACAGAAAGTAGTATGGCTCACACATAACCTATGCACATCTTCCTGCAGACCTTAAATCGCCTGTTGACATAGATGCTGTGTAAATAGTTGTTACATTGGAGTTTTTAGGGAATAATAACAAGAAAAAGTATACATGTTCAGTAAAGATGCATTTTTTTCCATATGTTTTTGATACTCGGTTGAATTGAACCCAGAGATGGGGAACCCATGGATATGGAGGGGACTACTTATTTTCCCCGTTTCTCTATTTCTCCATTTCACCTTCAGTCCACCCCTCTTGTTATTTTGTGCCCATTTCTCTGTCTGCAGGTTCCTTCTTCTGCAACTGTATAAACCTTTCATGTTAATTCAGGGCCTGGTTTGATTTTCCCACCTGGAAAGCCTTTCTCTCATTTCCCTAGCCTCACTGCTCTCTCTCTTCTTGGAACCTCCTGAATTGTATACTTTGGAATTTCTTTGTGATCTGTAAAAAGTTTCTAAATAGATTGTAAGACTTCGGATTCTTTCATCTCCTTGGTGCCTAGGCATGTGGTACGTGTCAAGTCACTACTTAGAGACATATTTTCGGTCTCAATTTTAGTATTTACTTAAGCATGATGATGAAAGTTTAGTATTGACTTAAGCTTGGTGATGAAGGTTAAGAAAAACATTGAAATCAAACCTACATAGAGAAAACTGCTGTGATTTTAATTTGATTGGATACTTAGCTGCTGTGTTGAAGTGATTTTTTTTTCCTCCTTTGTCTTGCCAGCAATCAAAGAGAAGTACACAGACTGGACAGAATTTCTCATACGTGACTTGACCGGTTCGAGGACAGCACCCGCCAACCTCCTGGAAGGTGTATGTATTGTTGTTATACATCTAATGTATCTCTGAAGCACCCCAGTTACGTGAGCTCAGACCTGACAGCACCTTTGCATATATCCTTCAACACATGCGTGCTTTCCGCAGACACTGCCATCCAAATAGCCTCCCCTCCTGTTTTGTCCTAAATAACTTAGGTGACCGATTTGAATGGCATCGCTGAAACCTCCCCTGTGATGCAATCAGCAAATGGAAAAATTCACTCTATGCAAATCCAATTTTTAAATCACAGTATGCCAGGATGTCTTCCTGCTGTCCTGTATCTTTAAGCCTCTTTCCTATATGAGTGAATATAAATCACATCCTGTAGAATAACTGTTTTTAACAGGTGACAAGATTATGTATGTGCTAATATAGTCTCTTGGAGTACATGGATAAGTGGTTCCATTAAATGTTCTATTTCGGATGCATAACCCCAAGATTTGAACATACACACATTAACCAATAATTGAATTAACTTCTCTTGTAAAAACAAGAGGAGGAATGGCAGATCGTATTTCAGTGTAGTCAAGGAAATTTTAATGTATTGAAGAAAAGAAATAGTTTAACCTGAAATCTTGATGGTTTATTTTAAAATAATTTTATGATGAAACATTTTGGTATTTATATTTAGTGTTTATATTTATATAATAGTACAGGAAGAGAAAGGCACTGCGTCATAAGTAATTATTGAATTAGCTAGTCTGTTTTTCTTAAGAATGCCCCTAAAAGGGGAAAACTTAGTGAACAACAAGTAATATGTAATAAGGTGTGGATTTTGACAGTATCATATTCTCTAATCAGGTGTGGATTTTGACAGTATCATGTTCTCTAATCAGGTGTGGATTTTGACAGTATCATATTCTCTTAACCGTAAACTTTCCCTCTTTTCATAAATCATATTGACACTTTAGAATGTCATTGTCTAATATAGTTAACGGGTTTTATTTTGTGAAGATTTTGCCTGATGTATTTGTTATATATCTTTAGAGCTACTGTTTTAATTGTTCATTAACAAATCAAAATGATGATAGTTCATCCTTTCAAAAAGGACAAATTGTCTCACTATGTTAATTTTCTAAAACATATTTGCCTTCAGAGCTGGCTGAACAAACACCCTTTTCATATGCTATCATATGCTAAGAAGGTTTCTTACAAGGGGCAGTAATTATAAATTATCTCAACCAATTATCAGGTTAAGTGTAGAAATAATTTTACATAGTAGTCTAATTTAGCTGATCATTACTGTGTGTTCGACATGTTATCAACACACACTTGTGCCTTCATTACATAATCAAAGTATGAGAGCATCTTGGTCATTAGAGTAGCGGCCAGTAGAGTAAGATGAATGTCTGGGAAAGAGTCATGGTGTAAATTGAATGCTCCGTATTAGAAAATATCTGTCTATTGTAAAAGTAAACCGTTTGCTACCACATGTTTTCTAGATCCAGGCAAATTTGGGTAGAACTCTTCTTGAAAGCATACTGATTGTTAACAAAAGCAGTTTTATCTGGGAAGGGTGATTTGTTTGGTGAGAACTTAGCGTAAACTGTTATTTTCTATTGACTTGTGATTTTTTTGTTGTTGAATATGGAATGGGGTACATGGATGTGTGGGAGGGAGGAAAGGAAAGGGGCGGGGCATGGGCTGGGCAAGGATGGGGTGGAGGGAACGCTAGACTGTTCGCCAGTACCTTGGATGATGGTGTGAAAAAATATTATCTTCTGCTGTCATCTGTTTCCATGAGAACCTTAAAATAAAGTTTAAAATAAGGAGTTTTGCTTCTGTTTAAACAGCCTCTGCGAGGGAAAGGCCCTATAGACCTCATTACAGTTGGTTCCTTAATAGAACTTCAGGATTCCCAGAGCCCTTTTCAGTACTGGATAGTTAGTGTGATTGAAAATGTTGGAGGAAGATTACGCCTTCGCTATGTGGGATTGGAGGACACTGAATCCTATGACCAGTGGTTGTTTTACTTGGATTACAGACTTCGACCAGTTGGTTGGTGTCAAGAGAATAAGTACAGAATGGACCCACCTTCAGGTAAGGGCCAAAGCGTTTGCTGCTGTAAAGTATTTTAGAAAAAGATGTGATGTTTTCCTGGGTGTGTTTCTAGAAAATGTATGAACTCTCTGGTATCTTTTATATCTGGTTATGTGAATATTAAGCACTTTAACTTCACAATGCTTTCCATAGAGACTAAAACCAAAGACCTCAATCAATAGTGTTCTCAAAGGAAAAAGCAATGTTGGGGACCTTAGGGAAATTGATCTAGTTCCTTGGGAATCACTGGTTCAGAAAGGAAAGACACAGTAGATTGGGACTTGAGCATATTCTCCGTGTTTTTCTTTAGGAATTTTGATAGTCTTGTAAGTAGGTCCCAAAATCTCTGTCCATCTGTGTACCCATCTCTCTGTCCATTCACCAATCCATCCATCTACTCATCCACCCATCTTTCCATTTATCTATCCATTCATCTATCCATTCATCCACCTATTCATCCAGCATTCATTTATTTTATCCAACCATCCATTTATCCACGTATTCATCCAGCATTCATCTATTTATCCACCTATTCATCCAGCATTCATCTATTTATCTGACCTTCCATTCATCCACCTATTCATCCGGCATTCATCTATCCGACCATCCATTTATCCACCTATTCATCTGGCATTCATCTGTTGATCCGTCCATCCATTCATCCATCCATCCATCTCCAAACTACAGTCCAGTCTGACCATGAAACAGTGCTGAGTAGATAGATCATCATGTTTTCTCCTGGCACATAAGATTTTAGTTAGCTTCAAATGCACTGTCAAATGGCTTTGCAGAGGCTTAATTGGGAAGAATCATGCCTTATGCTCTCTGTCATACCTACATAGTTAAAAACTCAGTATTTACAAAATAACCATTCTTGAATGTTTACTATGTGCCAGGTGATTTTACATCTGGTATATTGTTTATTTTGATTCTAAAAAAGTGCTGCATGTTTGTTGTGAATTTTGTTTCATAGCAGAGAAAATTGAGACTGGAGTTCAGCTAGTTGTCCAAGGTCCCCCGTTTTAGGGGACAGGCAGTGAAATTCAGATTCCCAGGTGCTGGGCCTGGGCCCCTTCCACCCCACTCCCCCTGCTGCTTCCTCTTATCAGTCTTTGAATGGGAAACCTCAGAACAGAAATATTGGATTCTTGTAGAATTAGAGATGCCAAGGAAGAAATACATATTTTTTCAGAAATGGTAATCTTCATTCCGGTGAGTTTTGTAGGTGTATTTGGAGTAAGGACGTGGCTCTTTGCTTTATTAAAATCACCAGAGAATTTCCTCCCGTATTAGTTGCCGATATTAGTCTTGAGTACATGAAGGAGAGGAGTCATATTTATCTTTTCTGTCACTCAAAGGCTTTAATTGAAAACACTTCCTGGTCCTGTGTCCCGTGTGTTTGCATTTGCATTAAGTTTGACAGGCATAGAGACATGTAACGTGGCATTTTATTAGTATTATTGCCGTCAAAATGTTGAGAAGCAGCCAGCACCTCCATCTCTATGCTGAGTAATTTTTGACTCTGATGACAAACAAAGAGCCTGTCGTGTTGTGAGGAAGGATGTAAGCCTGGGTTTGCCCTGGGATTCATAACCCAGCAGGAAAAATTTACTTTGTGCGTAAAGTTGTGTGTATAAATCTCCGCTTAGTATCTAATTGCTTTATAAATTTTAGGAGCAATATCTACTTGCCAGCATACAAATTTATAGCAAAGCAAAGGATGACTAGTGGCTTCTTATGTTCTCGGTGATGTTTCTTTCCTGGGAAGTTATGGGACTCACGCTCACAAGTGGCAGTGGAATATGCCTCCGTGGAAGCTTAGGAAATATTCGCTTATGAGCCATCTCCCTCTTTCGATAATTTGGGGTCTTTATAATATATGAATAAATTGTGTTTACTTGTCGTAGCATTTTCTGGAGATTAGTTGTTCATTTAACTGGAGAGTTCTTGGGGGGCCCCTGAAGATTCTGGAACAGGCAGGGTACGACGGCTCACGCCTGAGCTCAGGAGTTTGAGACCAGCTGGGGCAACATGGTGAAACCCCGTCTCTACAAAAAATAGAAAAACCTGGCTGGGCGTGGTGGCATGCACCTGTAGTCCCAGCTACTTAGGGAGCTGAAGTGGGAGGATCGCTTGATCCCGGGAGTGGAGGCTGCAGTGAGCCAAGATTGCTCCACTGTACTCCAGCCTGGGGTGACAGAGTGAGACCCCGTGGAAAAAAAAAAAAAAAAAGATTCTGGAAAAGCCATTCATCCTCAAGAACTTACTTCCCCAGTATTTAAATCACCAGCAGGAAAGGTTATGTACAGGAAGAAGAACTAAGAAGTGACAGGACACTCAAAGTGTGATTTTTGAGTTCCTCAGATCCAGTGGTTTCAAGATGGAAACTGGATTCTGCTGCATCGTTCAGCAGAACAGCATCCCCAGGAAGAGAGGCTGTTACTACCCCTGTTGTGCTCATGGGGACAGATTCTAGTACTTTGGATTTGTTGAGATTGATTTCAAGTCCCACCGTGACTTGTGTAACTTACGTGGTAGCACCACTTCCTTAACTGGAATCTAGGTGAGAATAAAACTTCATACCTGCATGGAAAATACTAGGCTGATTTTCTCGTTTTTCCAAACACCATGAAGTCACTGGAAAGTGTTCTGCTTCCATGACTGATGGGGAGAAGTCCAGTGGGAGGGGGGTGTGCAGGGGAGATGAGCGTACTCCCCACGAACTTTTCCTTGCTGCCAGGATCGTCTGCTGTATGCTCCCACTAACACCACCACCTCTGTTAAAAATAATCATCCTTTAGTTTTACTTACTTTTCATTTTATTTATTTATTTATTTATTTATTTATTTATTTATGTATTTATGTATTTATTTTCGAAGCAGGGTCTCGCTCTGTCTCCCAGGCTGGAGTGCAGTGGCATGATCTCAGCTCACTGCAGCCTCAACCTCCCAGGCTCAAGTGACCTTCCCATCCCAGCCTCCCAAGTGGCTGGAACTACAGGCATGGGCCACCATCCCTGGCTCATTTTTTTAATTTCTTATTTTGTAGAGATGGGATCTCACTATGTTGCTCAGGCTGGGCTTGAACTCCTGAGCGCAGATGATCGGCCCACCTCAGCCTCCCAAAGTGCTGGGATTACAGGCATGAGCCACTCCTCATGGCCCTCATTTTACTCTTCAGAGGGCACAGATTTCTCAACTGTTCAGCAAAATAAAAGTGAAATGGGTCATAGAAAGTAGCTACGAAGTTAGCCTTCAAATACCTGGGAAAAGAGACTAGATTTTATACTCTCCACCTCTGAGAAACATAGGGCCATTGAGCCTTTCTCTTTCTGCCCTGAATCGGAGGAAATAGCATTCTGGCGCTTGGGGAAGGAGGAAGGGAAAGAAGCCGCCTTACCCTGTACAATGGGGATAAGGATATCTTGCTGGGCTGCTGCTGAGTGGTATAATGTATATCAAGAGATTGGCCTTTTCTAGACATTTAATCTGTGATCAGAGTCTTAAGGTTATACTTTGCTTTTCTAAGGAGTGTAAGTAGGTCATTAAGGTTAGGGTCATTTAAGAAGCCCACTGCTCTCCTATTTCGGGATGTTTAGAAAATAAGATAGATTTTTAGATATTCTTGCAGATGCTAAGGAGATGAAACTTTTTGAGGTTTTTTTTCTTCTCTATATCTAGAATTTATTCCCTTGTTTTTTTCCTTCAAAATTATTTTATCCACCCTCACCTCCCCCCCCTTTTTTTTTAAGTGCTTGTTTTAGATAGTTCTTGGAGTTAGGAAGTTTCTGAATCCAACTTAAATACTTCCTGCCTGAACTGTTACTTAGTCCAAAAGTGAGCTGGACTGTATTAATCTGTTCAAGCTGCCATAACTAAATGCCACAGGCTTTGTGGCTTAAAACAATAAACATTTACTTCTCAGAGATTTGGAGGCTGGAAGTGTGAGATCAGGGTGCCAGTGTAGTTGAGGTCCAGGGAGGGCTCGCTTCCTGGTTTGCAGACAGCCGCCTTCTGACTGTGTCCTCACATAGTAGATCAAGAGAGAACTCTAGTGTCTCTTCTTTTAAGGATACAGATCTCGTTTGAGGGCCCCACCCTCATGACCCCATCTAACTCTAATCTCCCAAAGGCATCCCTTTGGGGTTAGGGCTTCAAGTAAGAAGTTTGGGGAGACACAAACATTTAGTCCACAACACTTTTCTTTGACGTTTACTATCTCTTAACGACATAGACTCATCTTTCTTCACTGGGTAGGATCTGGAGGAGCAGGAAGATACAGAAGTTTTTTGGAGGGAGGTGGATAAAAGAAGGGTTGTTTCTATAGGCCTTTGTTTATTGATGATTATGTTAAGCATTCCTGCTTCCTGTGGCACTTAATAGGAAATGCCCCACCAAACCCTTGCACAAAAGGAGATTGCCTCGTTTTTCTCGTAGGCTTCTGGTTTCAGAGGAATCAGGACATGTTTTAATTGCTCACGACCTTCCCAGAAACAGAAACTGGCATGATGTATTTTATTCAGTTACCTGCAACATGATCATTTTAAGAAAATGGTCGATGTTCTTTGAATGGTACTATTTATTGTCCATTAATTTGCCAGTATAACCAGCGTGCCTCCATCTCACAGAATGCACACAGGGACTGTTGTTCTCTGCCGGTTGTGTCAGGCTGTCAAAACTGCAGCTGATTTTCACCTTGTCATGAAAGAAATCTGCCTTGCTGTGGGCTGGATTCATTCCAGGATTTAACACCATCAGAAAGAAAACAAAGAATCTTCAGGTTGTAGGACAGAGGCAGGACCCACCTGGCACCTGGGCTTCTTGTTACCTTTGTCTCTGGTGTAGAGGAGGAGAGATGGCATCCGGTGGACAGAGGAGTTCATTTTTTCAGAGATGACTTGGTTGGTCCGCCTTCCTGGGCCAGCGTGCAGGCAACCCCACTGGGGCCGGGGCATCCCCTCCATGAGTTCTCATAGCTTAGATCTAACCCTGGTCATGTTGGATTTCCATTCCTCCTGGACTTAAGGTTTTTTTTTTTTTTTGGAGACCAATTCTCACCCAGGCTGGAATGCAGTGGCACAATCTTGGCTCACTGCCATGTCTGCCTCCCAGGCTCAAGCGATTCTCCTGCCTCACCCTCCCGAGTAGCTGGGATTACAGGTGCCCACCACCACACTGGCTAATTTTTTTTGTTTTGTTTTGTTTTGTTTTGTTTTTAAATTAGAGGTGGGATTTCACCATGTTGGCTTGGCTGGTCTCGATCTCCTGACCTCAAGTGATCCACCTGCCTCGGCCTCTCAATGAGGGTGTTGTTTGACCATTCTTTTACCCTCTCCTCTGTCTCAGGGCATCCCTCCCCCACTCAGAGACCACCATCAAGGGTCAAGGGTATAACTAGTCCTAATTCCGAAGCAAGAGGCCAAAGGTGCCAGCCAGGTAGATCACGCTTTCCTTTTCTGTGCCTGTTGGGTCTTCAAATTCTGTCTTTGGTGCAGGCTTTGGAAATCCCCATTGTTTTCTGTGAGCTGGTCCTTTTCCTACCATGCCCAGGTTGAACTCTCCGTCTGCCTACCCGGCTTGCTGGAAAAAGGCGTGTGTTCATGGTCCCTGTCCCGTCAGGAGCTCCAGCCTGTTGTTGGCAGTTTCTCTCCTGATCCTGCATTGGTGTCCTCAGGGCTTTGCTCCCCGGGCTCTGCTGAGTGGCCTCCTGTTTCTCTATGGTTTGGATTCAGTGCCCATGAGCTTGCCCAAGTGCACAGGTGTCCCTCTCGCCCTCATGGAGCAGCATGTGGGGGGCTCTGTGAACTGGTCCCTGTACCTGCTTTTGGGGACCCTGTGATAAGCAGTGTCTTCCTGAGTGCCCCCTTCTCACTGTGGACGTCAGAGACCCCGTTCTCTCAGTCTCCGCAGAAGTGTGTGTTGAGACCCCACTGAGTGTTCCCAATTACGTTAGTTACTAAGAAGAATTTAGAAAAGCCAAACCAGAAAAAAAAAGTTCAGCAGACAGGAAACACTAGAAAGGATTATAGACAATGCACACACGCAGAGGATGTGTGGTTGTGAATTACCCTTTGTGTGTCTTTGTGTAAGTAACAATGACTTCGGGCGGTGCGCTGATGGCTTGGCTAGTTCTGGCAGGATCCTATACGTAGCGTAATTATGACTGAATAAACTGCTGAAACGGGGGCTTAAAGCTCAAGGTGAGTTCAAAAGCAATGAGGATCAAAATAGATGGCTTTATGCTAAAAAGCAGACATGCAAGAAATTAAAAATATAGTCCCAAAGGTTTAATGTTACCTTTTAACTGTGCTTAATTTCATATTCACATCCTAAGCGTCTGTCTGAAGTAGCCTGGGTTGATATAGTGAAGGCATAAACATACCTACTTCCAGTGAGGGCTTCTGCAAATCCTATTTTGATAAGGTCTTAAATCTGTTGAGATCAGGCCATAAAATTCTCCTGCAGTTTCAGCAATAGGTAAAAACAGTGCTCAAAGTTTTTTTTTTCTTTTTAATTTTGCATTCAGACTCTGTAACCTCCATCTGTAAATCTTGCCCCCCCTCCCACCGCCTGGGGAAAAATATGAGCAACATGCGGTGTGTTAAGCAACATTTCAAGTGTAAATATTAAACTTGGTTGGTAAATTTTAATTTACCTTTTAATAATTTTCTGACTTACAGGGACTATTTTTAGCAGATGAGAGCTTAGAGATTTAGTGAAAAATATGTTGTAATAACCGTAAATGCCAGAGTAGAGTCGTTTGTAGTTTAGAAATGTATCAGATAAAAAGTTCCTCGTCAGTGGACATTGCTTTCCTAGGTGATATGTGGAATTTTGGCCCACGGATGACTGAAGGTTTTGCTAATGTGATTAATACCATTAAATTACTTACAGAATGCCAACTAAATGCATACAATGTTCCCTGAAGAAGAGGTCTGTTAAGTTTATTCTTCATTTTTTGACAGCAGAATCCCAAGTTGCTATTTAATTTCAGAAAGTTCTTTCAGCAGGTGGCTGCTCACGGCGGGTAGGGGGTGTGAACACTCACGGTCACTGACCGTACTGAGGTATCAGGAAAGCTTGGGAATTAACATGCAGGAAAGGGCCACCCGGCAGAACGTGTTAGTCCTTCAACTCTTCTGTGATTTGCTGTTGATACAGAAATCTATCCTTTGAAGATGGCCTCTGAATGGAAATGTACTCTGGAAAAATCCCTTATTGATGCTGCCAAATTTCCTCTTCCAATGGAAGTATTTAAGGTAAGATGTTGATTCTTAGCAATGTATCTACTCTTTTTGAGAATAAAACCATCTACAAAGTTTTCCCGCCGGGTGCGGCGACTCACGCCTGTAATCCCAGCATTTTGAGAGGCCCAGATGGGCGGATCCTGACGTCAGGAGATCGAGACCAGCCTGGCCAACATGGTGAAACCCTGTCTCTACTAAAAATACAAAAATAAGCCAGGCGTGTGGTGTGCGCATGTAACCCCAGCTACTCGGGAGTGTGAGGCAGGAGAATCACTTGAACCAGGGAGGCGAAGGTTACAGTGAGCTGAGATCGCACCATTGCAGTACAGCCTGGCAACAGAGCGAGACTCAATCTCCAAAAAAAAAATAAAAAAAAGTTTTCCATACCAAATCCTTTTCCACTTGAAAAAGGCACCTTCTTAACCAGTTTACATTTTAAATGCTTAAGGTTTTGTCTGTTTCATGTTGCTTTTTAAAAAAATAATCTTCATAATGACCCATATTATAAGATGCTGATTAAAATTGTTTAGGTTCACTGTTTTTCTTTGTAGCATATTGTTATGGAAATATTTCATCCCCTCACTTCCTGCAACAGAAACAAAAGAAAATATAGCAAGTCTAATTTTGACGTTTAGTAAAAATGAGAGAAAATGGTGCATCTTGTGGTGGTTCAATTTTCTTGATGTCCCAAGGTTCTGCTAAGTACTAGGCCTTCCACCAGGTGCTCACATGAAAATGAAGGGCTTGTGAAATGCATCTCCACCAAAACGGCTACCAAGTTCTTTACACTTCAAAAATTAGACTTCACACTTAAGTGAAATAGAATATTGGTTCTGGATAAGGATGGTCCATTCAGGTTCATCCAAGCAAATCATAAAACAAGCCCGACGAGTGTGGGTGGTGACCCAGCACCATTGGCATCCTTGGACAGTTCTCAATGTGGTTGTGATGGGCAGACATCCAGTTGCTTCCCAGCCCTGGAGTGGCACGCATCTGCAGAGTCATAGGAGTTTCATATAGAAGATGTACTTAATGTGGTGGTTGGACACCCCATACAGCAGGAGTTTAAGGATTTAGTAGGGGACGTGGGCTTCCTGGATTTTATGGACACCCGAGTCCTCACTCAGCCTTTTAAGCAGTCGTGGCAAATCATTGACCCTTTCGTTCAGTACTTCCCCTGTTTGTAAAATTGGACTCCTAAGACTTCCTCCTCAACTTAGCCATGTAATTATGTCCTGACGTTAACTGAATGATGATTTTTACAGTGTTTGGGGGCTCCTGTACTGGAGGAACAGTGTAAATATAATACACTGTTAGCACGATATTGACTGACAGTGAGGCCGGCAGTTATGGTGGGCGTTGTTGTTATTTTTTGCCTCACTGACCAAATCCTTCTCTCTCCTCCTCTTTGTCTTTCTCTTGCTCTCTTTCCCTCTTCTCTCCCTTTTCTTCTTCCTTCCTTTCATACTGTCCTGCCCATACAAAAAGGATCAAGAGAAACAGCCTTTAATGTTGGACCTCTCAGCTCTGCCACCTGCACCAGAGCTAGCCTGCCCTCGTCACCCCCGCCCCTTTCTCTTCACCGTGGCCTCAGTCATATTCAAATGTGAATCAAATCCAGTCACATCCTTCACCCTTAAAAAAATAAATTTTATTTTGAAGCACCTTATACACACACGGGAGGAGTTGAAGGAGGGAGCCAGCGGAAGAATACAGATGCCCACCCTCTGATCTAAGCCTCAGACCTGCCAGGCCAGCAAAGCCCCCACCGCAGCCCCAGGCCTGCCTCCCTGCGGGGCCAGGGCACCCGGGATCTCACAGCCGTGCGGGTCCTGCCCGTGCCTCTCTTTGTGGTGTTCCTGCCTGCGTATGCTTCCCTAAGTGGGATGCTGAGTCCTGTTGATAGGACAGGAAGTGGGTACCGTCCTCATTGTTCAGAGAGGGCCCTTTCCCTGCTCCGAAGAGGGAAGAAAGCTGGATGTGGTCTGGGCACCAAACTGGCTTTGCTTTTTCCTCAGAGTAGATGAGGATTCAGTAGGTGAAGTCGTGAGCTAATCTTTTTTTTTCTTCTGGAGAAAGGGTGTCACTCTGCCACCCAGGCTGGAGTGCAGTGGGGGTGAGGTGACCATATCTCGCTGTAGTGTCAAGCTCCCAGGCTCAAGCCATCCTCCTGTCTCAGCCTCCCAAGTAGCTAGAACCACAGGCATGCACCAGCACACCTAGCTAATGTATTAGTTTGTTCTCACGCTTGTTAGCGAAAACATTCCTGAGACTGAGTAATTTATAAAGGAAAGGTTTAATTGACTCACAGTTCAGCAAGGCTGGGAAGGCCTCAGGAAACTTACAATCATGGCAAAAGGGGAAGCAAACACGTCCTTTTTCACATGGCAGCAGGAAGGAGAATAAGAGCCGGACGAAGGGGAAGGTCCTTATAAAATCATCAGGTCTCATGAGAGCTTACTCACTATCAGGAGAACAGCATGGGGGAAACCATTCTCATGATTCAATTGCATCCCCATGACATGTGGGGATTATGGGAACTACAGTTCAAAATGAGATTCGGGTGGGGACACAGCCAAACCATACCAGTTAATTTTTAGATTTTTTTGTGTGTGTGTGCAGATGGGGTCTCACTGTGTTGCCCAGGCTGATCTCAAACTCCTGGGCTCAAGTGATCCTCCTGCCTCGGTTTCCTAAAGTGCAGGGATAATAGGTGTGAGCAACTGCACCTGGTCCATGAGCTAATCTTAAGAAGATGAGGGGTTCCCACACTTGCTTCTACTGATATTGTAGCATGAACTCTCAGTACTGGAGGTCACATCCCTTAGAAATGTGGGCAGTGGTCGGTTGCTTCTTGTTTTCTGATTTTACAGCTTAGCTCTCAGGAGCAGGCTGAAGTTCATTGTTTCCTTGCAGTGAGATGAATGTTCTCATCTTGTCCAGGCAGCTTAGGACTCAACTCAGGAATCTCTTTAGTGTAGTCAAAATAAGCTGAATATTGTTAACAGTCTTGGTCTGGCTGACTTCGGCATTCTGTCCATAGGTTGCAAAGATGATAAAATGCTGTCTACATTTCCTTCTCACTAAAAGTGGCTAAAAAGGTCTATCTTATCCATACTTTATTGATAGTTTGTGTGGGTGTAGAATTTTAGGTGAGCTATCATTTGTCTCAAGAATCAGAGGTTTTGGCTGGGGCGTTGGTGGCTCACATCTGTAATCGCAGCACTTTGGGAGGCCGAGGCGGGCAGATCATTTGAGGTCAGGTGTTCAAGACCTTCCTGGCCAAAATGATGAAACCCTGTCTCTACTAAAAATATGAAAAATTAGCCAGGCATAGTGGCATGCATCTGGAATCCCAGCTAATCAGGAGGCTGAGGTAGGAGAATTGCTTGAATCCAGGAGGCAGAAGTTACAGTGAGCTGAGATTGTACCACTGCATTCCAGCCTGGGCAACAGAGCAAGACTCTATCTCAAAAAAGAAAAGGGCGGGGATTAGAATGTGGTGGTCAGTCCCTGGAGGGTGGCTTGTGGGCCGCTTCTCGTGCTGTAGTGTTTCCTCTGTGGCTGGTTTCCAAGGGAGAGTTTTTCAGTCTCCCAGTGTCCCACCTGGGGCTCCAGGTCTGACTGCCAGTGTTCCAGGAGCCACATGGGGAGAAGAGGGCTGAGGTGCTGGCCTGCAGTATTGGTTGCTATCCCAGCCTCTGCAGAGAAGGCTGAGACAGGGATCAGGCAGACTGTGGAGGGGTCTAATCGCCTCTCCTTCCCAGTCACCTCCCCACGCTTATATCTTAAACTCCTATCCACCTCCCAGTTTCAGACATATCTGGTGGGACTCGTTTCTGAGCCTTTCAAGGCTTGTGCAGGAGTCACTGTGTTGGCGCTCAGCTTTTCTGCTGAAGGCCTGGGATTTGGCTTTGCTGAATGTGTTAAATTACTCACTTCTTCTTCATCAGCTTTTTTACTTCCTTACCTTTGTGTGCTGAGTAGGTTTGTGTCTTTTTTTAAGAAAGTCTCTGGACTGGTTAGAGTTTTGGTTAGAATTTAGGAGGAGGTGAAATGAATGTGGGTTTTCAGCCTGCTGTTTTAACCTGGCATCGCCATTGAAAAGAATCTTGTTGTTTGGACTCTGGGGTATGATCACGCTGCCACATCCTTCCTGGACATGCTGAGCCTGGGGAGATTTTTCACTCGCTCCCCTGTGCAGTGTCTCCTTCTGTGCCCCTCCTTGCTGTACCAGGAGGTGCACTTCTTATGTTTCTCTAACGCCCTTTGTACCTTGATATGGTTTGTCTCTGTGTCCTCACCCAAATCTCATCTCATAGCTCCCAGAATTCCCACATGTTGTGGGAGGGACCTGGTGGGAGATACCTGAATCATGGGGATGGATCTTCCCCGTGCTGTTCTCGTGATACTGAATAAGTCTCACGAGATATGATGGTTTTAAAAATGGGAGTTTCCCTACAAAAGCTCTCTTCTCTTGTCTGCTGCCATGTGAGACATGCCTTTCATTTTCCACTATGATTGTGAGGCCTCCCCAGCCATGTGGAGCTGTAAGTCCAATAAGCCTCTTTCTTTTGGACCTCGCCCAGTCTCGGGTACATCTTTATCAGCCATGTGAAAACGGACTAACGCATACCTGTTTTGTTCTCTCTGTTAAAGTCCGACTCATCCTTTGTTCTCAAATATAGATTCCCTAAAGGAATCCTTCCCCGGACCCCTGGACCTGGCCCAGATGAACTTGAGCCTCTGTTGGTGTCCTTCAGCAGCTTGTTCTTTCACAGTTATGCTTAATCATTTGTGCAGCACTTTGTATAATACCGATCTCTTTTCACCTAACTTTGAAGCTCTAGAAAGGCAAGGACTGTGTCTTTCTTGTCCATTCTTAGAAACATACTTTCTTGACCATAGTGCACTCATTAAATACCTGTCCAATAAATGCATGAATTCATGGACATGTGTCTTCAACTCCTTGAATTTATTTTTATTATTATCATTTCTTTTTGGAGACAGTCTTGCCCTGTCACCCAGGCTGGAATGCAGTGGCATGATCTCAGCTTGGCCCCCTGCAACCACGGCCTCCTGGGTTTAAGCGATTCTTCTGCCTCAGCGTCCCAGGTAGCTGGCATTACAGGTGTGCACCACCAGGCCCAGCTAATGTTTTTTGTATTTTTAGTAGAGACAGGATTTCACCATGTTGGCCAGACTGGTCTTGAACTCCTGAACTCAAGCAATCCACCCACCTCGGCCTCCCAAAGTGCTGGAACTATAGACGTGAGTCACCATGCCTGGCTTGAATTTAAAATTTTTGAGTTCATACATATAGATTAAATGGATATGCACACTTATTTAGAGGTATGGATACTAAGACTCAAAAGGTATACACATTAATCATCCTAATATATTTGTAATTAAAAATTAACTAATTCATTAAACATTTGTTGTCTTTGCACAAAGCTATTATGTGATGTTGACCTGATTCCAGAGTTTAATAGTTTGTTCATATTTTCCAAAATATAATTACCTTACCTTCTTCCCTCACTTTAATTTCTTCCCATGAGAATTGAGACTATTATTTTGATAGGGTGTGTGAGAATTATCATCTTATTCAATATTTTGTGCATAATTAAGAAGTGCTTTAAGAGTAGATACTGAATATTACTTTTGGGCCTCTCATGAGGCAGGATGTGGGGTTAGGCACTTTATAAATAGACATTAATTGGATTGAATATTATGTGTTCTTAAAGGTGGTGGGATACTTGCATAAATGTTTTCTCTTATTTCAGTTCAATGGAAGAGACATGGGAGGTTTCTTAACTATATTTTGTAATGAGTGAGAATCTATATGTTTAATTTGGAGGGTGTGAGAACATGTTTGCAAAGGCTACTGTCCTAAATTCCCATGGACTGGATGACTTAGAATGACAGAAATTTGTTCTCTCGTGCTTCTGGAGACTAGCGTGTGAAATCAGGGTGTCGGCAGGACCGCACTCCCCGAAGGCTCAGGGCGGAAGCAGAGGTCGGCTCTGCCTTCCAGGGTTGCTTGTGTCCTGGGCTTTGCTCACCTTGTGGCCACCTTCCTCGGTTCCCTGCCTCCACGTTCACATGGCCTTCTCCACATCTGTCCAAATTTCTCTCTGCTTACAAGACAACCGTCATTTGACTGGCCCTGTGTGAATTCCGTCCAACTTTGTCTTAACTCGATTGCATTTACAAAGACCCTATTTTCAAATAAGGTGGCATGATAGCTTCTGGGTGAGTAAGAATTTGCAGGGAGACACTCTTCAACTCAATCTGATCGCATTTCATGTATGTTCAGAATCTTAGAAATAACACAGTGGTACTCTCTACTGAGTTCCTCTGGTTACACGAAGTAAAGTTCAGAGAAATGGTGTATCAAACTGTCTTAGCCATTGCTTCATTTATTAAAACAACAACAAAAAAAGAAAAAACCAAAAAAAAAAGCAAGAGAAGTTTTCTCTCTCAAGTTTTTAGAAGTTCCAGCAAGCAGTATTCTTTTTGCAGGATCCAAAAAGAGACACACACACAGACACACACACACACACACACACACACACACACACACTTGCTTTTTTTCTCTGTTATCACTGTTTGATCATCACTGTTTCTCAGCAGGCAGACTTCTTTCTAGTTTCTTTCATTATGGTAAAAGGAATATGTGTTTGAATTCAGCAGTGAAGTCATCTGAGATGCATATTGTTATGGAAAATTGCCATAGTGTTCAGCTGTTACGAGACAGAAGTCAAAGCTAAGCACATTTAATGGCCGGAGACAAGCAGTATTTCCAAGCAGCTCTTTTTATTATTTTTATGCTTTAGATGAAATGGGTATTTGGATGGGATGAGTCCCACTATGCTGCGGTTGCTCACGTTGGGGGATGTGTCCACACGTCTGTGTGGTTGTCTGTTGGTGTCTGTGCGTGCAGTCTGATTCAGCTCCTGGGTAGGCGTTCCTTTCTGTCTTGAATGCAAACAGGAACAATGTGAAAACAAGCTCATGATTAATATTTCTACTGTTATTTCCCTTTGATTGAAGAGATCACTCTGAGTAGCTTTGGATGCCATATTTCAGTGGGAATTCTGACTTCCTTATTTGGAAAATACAGATCATTTCCAAAATGTACACTCAGTTGAAGGATAGACAGTTGATGAAATAGGTTTTAAAAAACCCAAAGGACATTAAAAGCCTCATTTGATTGAAAAATTAATAATGACTTTTTTTTCTTGAAGACCAACGCCATTATTTAGAGGCCTAAAAGATTTGCCAAAACTATCCATACACTATCCACGTCCATAACAAGTCTTTAGAGGTGACTGCACTGCACATCACCATGACTCTCAGTGGATTTTACTGTCTCTGCATCACACAGCTGGGTGATTCTCAGCTTCTGGAACAAAACGAAATTTTCAATTTAAAATCAATTTAAATTTATAAATTAATTATTTGTAAATTAATTAATTAATTTTCAATTAATAAAATCAGTTTGAGATATGTTTAAAAATTAGATAAAGGCCAGGTGCGGTGGCTCATGCCTGTAATCTCAGCACTTTGGGAGGCCGAGGTGGGTGAATCACCTGAGGTCAGGAGTTTGAGATCAGCCTGGCCACCATGGTGAAACCCCGTCTCTATTAAAAATACAAAAATTAGCTGCACGTGGTGGTGGGCACCTGTAATCCCAGCTACTCGGGAGGCTGAGGCAGAAGAATCACTTGAACCCGGGAGGTGAAGGTTGCAATGAGCCAAGATCGCACCACCGCATTCCAGCCTGGGTGACAAAAAATAAAAAAGTAGATAAAACCTTTCTTTGACATAGTCACATTGAGCAATTTTGCAGCCTCGGGAAACCATCATTTGATTAACTTACGACATATCCCCATGTCCACTCAAGCAAAACGCCCCAGTTTCCATAAAAGCTTTTTATTTTTGTCTTTTGCAAAGAACTACTAGGACGGGTTTCTGTCAGTTTGTTTCTGTCATCAAACAATGAAGTTTATTATAGGACAAACTCAGTCTTTTGATCAGTAATGTCTTTGTTGCCTCAGTTTTCCAGTTCACTAAGTGTATACTAAGAGACCACTAAAGGATTTTTGGGGTCTTGGTAAGTTTTAAAACTAGGGCTAATGGAGACTAGAAAATAAAAGCCCGTCAGTCATTGTAACATGTCACGTGTCTGACATTTACAAGCCTCCCTATTACTTTTCATTCCCAGCAGTTCTTATAAATGGTATTCTACATCTGAGATCCTACATGTTTCTTATAAATGGTATTCTACATCTGAGATCCTACATGTTTCTTATAAATGGTATTCTGCATCTGAGATCCTACATGTTTCTTATAAATGGTATTCTGCATCTGAGATCCTACATGTTTCTTATAAATGGTATTCTGCATCTGAGATCCTACATGTTTCTTATAAATGGTATTCTGCATCTGAGATCCTACATGTTTCTTATAAATGGTATTCTGCATCTGAGATCCTACATGTTTCTTATAAATGGTATTCTGCATCTGAGATCCTACATGTTTCTTATAAATGGTATTCTGCATCTGAGATCCTACATGTTTCTTATAAATGGTATTCTGCATCTGAGATCCTACATGTTTCTTATAAATGGTATTCTGCATCTGAGATCCTACATGTTTCTTATAAATGGTATTCTACATCTGAGATCCTACATGTTTCTTATAAATGGTATTCTACATCTGAGATCCTACATGTTTGCAAATGTTAAATTGTACAAGTTTCACTGACAACTCATTTGGCCATCAAAAAGATCTACAAATAAGAAACAGCAATTCCCAATTTTCTAGTTAATGGAAATAAAATATTATTTCCTTAGAGGAATACAGAAATACAGCCTGGAGAAGACAAAGCTCTCCAGCTCACTTCACTCATGACCACACCTTGTAGCAGCAAGGAAGGGACATATGTGAAATGTCACTAACATCTGTGATCCTTTTTTTATCCTTTAAAAAAGGGAAATTGTTGGAACCTTTTTGTCTTACTTAAAAAAAAAATTGAAAATCTCAGTGTGTTTGAAATTCTAAATGAGCTACTCAGAGTTTTGCCTTAGAGTGCAGGGAATTACAACTGCACTTCTTTGGGAGGCTGAGGCGGGCAGATCACTTGAGGTCAGGAGTTCCAGACCAGCCTGGCCAACATGGTGAAATTTCGTCTCTACTAAAAATGCAGAAATTAGCCAGAACTCACTTGAACCTGAGAGGTGGAGGTTGCAGTGAGCCGAGATCGCGCCACTGCACCCCAGCCTGGGCAACAGAGCGAGACTCCGTCTCAAAAAAAACAAAAACAAAACAAAGAAAGGACAACTGCACTTGAGTCCAAACCCTTGGCATCCTCCTTGTAGCCCCTCTCTGCCTCACACCTGTGTGTGGGGGATCCCCACGTCTGCCCCAGGTTTGGTAATTTACTGAAAGTACTCACAGGATTCAGAAGTCGTTAACACTCACGGTTATAGTTTATTACAGTGACAGGATAGAAAGCAGAATCAGCAATGGGGTGAAGTCCAGAAAACCAGACAGAAGCTTTCAGAGCCCCCTCCTGGAGGCGTCACACAGCACCCAGCTGTGACAAGAGGTGCCAGATACTCTTTTACCAGGGCAGGTCCTTAGAGATTCAGTGCTCCAGGTTTTTTCTGGGGACTGTTCCCATAGGCACCCTCTGCCTGGCACAGACCAGAATTCCCCACTCTTAGAAGGAAACCATAAACCAGATTGTTTGCACACACATTTTAGACACAGCGAACTACTCTTATATTTAGGAAAAGTTTTAGATTGGAGTAAGCTATTTTTTATCAGTCACATTTCCAGGTTGCAGCCACAGACCCCCCTTGCAGGCGAGCCCCGTCTGTGAGGATTACAGCCTCAGGCCTCCCAGGTGAACGCTTCTCTGCACACTTCCATTCCACCCAGCAGCAAATCCTGTTGGTTCTCCCTTCAAACTCTGTCCTGAACTCACTCTTCTCTATGGCCTTTGCCACTGCCCAAGTCCAGTCCACCATCTCTGTCCCATGGGCTGTCCCGTCAAGCCAGAGCTTGTTTCCTGGCTTCTAGTCATTGCGTCCCCCAATTGCAGCCAGAGGGCTTCTGTTGAAACTGAAGTCGGATGGAGCCCCACTTTTGCTCCTGCCTCCCTGTGGCAGCCATCTCATCAGGGCGGGATGCCTGGGTCCAGGCGTCTGACACTGGAGGCCTCATGTACCTGCCGTTCCCCTTCCAGCTTCCCACTGTCCCAATGACACCTGCTTACTCCTGCCTCAGGCCTTTGTGTAATGCCTGGTCTGCCTGGAAGGTCACCCCCAGATTCCTGCATAACCCCTTCCCTCACATCCTACGGGTGTATGCTTAAAATTAGAAAACCCTGGACTGGGTGCAGTGGCTCACACCTGTAATCCCAGCACTTTGGGAGGCCAAGGCAGATGGATCACCTGAGGTCAGGAGTTCGAGATGAGCCTGGCCAACATGGTGAAACCCCATCTCCACTAAAAATAAAAAAATTATCTGGGCATGGTAGCACTTGCCTGTAATCCCAGGTACTAGGGTGGCTGAGGCAGGATAATTGCTTGAACCCGGGAGGTGGAGGTTGCAGTGAGCCGAGATTATGATATTGCACTCCAGCCTGGGCGACAGAGCGAGACTGTGTCTCAAAGTGAGTGAATGAATGAATGGATGAATAAATAAATAAATAAATAAATAACCCCACTCTGTGCCACCATCTAAATCAGCTAAAAATACCCCAGCTCAGTTCTTTGCTAAGAAGAGAAAAGAGTTGAGAGCACTGAGAAGAATGTTTGGGAGGAATTGAAATTAAGAAGACATCTCAGGGGCCAGGCGCGGTGACTCACACCTGTAATCTCAGCACTTTGGGAGGCCAGGTGGGAGGATTGCTTGAGCTCAGGATTTCTAGAGCAGCCTGGGCAACATGGCGAAACCCCATCTCTACACAATATACAAAAATTAGCTGGGTGTGGTGACGTGTGCATGTAATGCCAGCTACCTGGGAGGCTGAGGCAGGAGAATCACTTGAATGCGGGAGGCAGAGGTTGCAGTGAGCTGAGATCGTGCTGCTGTATGTACTCCAGTCTGGGCGACAGAGCAAGACTTCATTTCAGAGAAGGGAGGAAGGGAGGGAGGCCAGTAGGGAGGGAAGGAGGGAGGGAGATCTCAGCATTAAAAAAGAAACCAAAACATTAAAAAATTAAAATCTCAGCATTAAAAAAAAAAAAAAGATCATGTTCCATGAAATCCCGTTGCTCACAAACCTGAAATGTCATGGTTTGCTGCTTGTCGAAAGTGGTCACGGACTAGGCTTAATGTTGTGTACACATGTTGTATGTGAGCTTTTTTTTCTCTCTTTTTTAAAGTGTCTGACTTTTCAGATTGTTTGATCTGGACACTGACCTGCCACTGTATACTGTTTTCTAACTAAACAAAGAGAGAATAGAGACACAAGGAATTCGAGGAATAAGCTCAGGAGAGCACTCTGGTCCGGGGATACGGTTGGCATCCAGGGTTTCTGCTTTTTTATAGGCAGCTAATTCTTTTCTGCTGAATCGATCGCTCTTTCAGGTCATGCTTCTCAGTAGTGTATGTAACTGACAGGTGAGGTGTGGCTGGGCAGTGACTCCCTAGTGCTTCCTGCTTATTTCCATTTTATTTGAAGCCAAGGAGAAGTTTGTTTTTGGTGTGAATCGTATGCCCAGGATACTAATTCCAATCCATTCTCTTATCACCTCCCTGACCAGTTTCTCATCAGAATCTGCACCTCACGGAGGTTACAGAGATCCAAAGTCACGATAACTGAGGCTTGTACTTCATCTGGACTCAGAACAGAGCAAATGCGGGCCTGGTCTAAGTACTTCCGTAAAATACTCAGTGTCTCGGTGTCCTCCTGTAGCTCAGTCTCTGTCGTCTTTGACATAAGTATCGAGATAATACACACATCACTGATAAGGGATAAAAGGCACCCTGGAAATCCGTAAATAAAGGACTAGCAGTCATGGCAGTGCACTGGGTTGAGTCTGGTTTGGTTGGGTCTGAAACTGTACCTGGAATGCTTTCTTTTAGTATCTTGCTTTCTCTCTTTCTCAGTGTTTAGTAAAGGAAGGGACACAGACATGGAGAGAAGGCTAACTGATAGAAGAAATGCTGTGTGAGGCCATTTTTTCCCCACACAAACAAAGAAATAAAGGCCTTCCCTTCACGGATACCCTGCCTACTAGAGTGTTCACACTGCTCATAGCACTGAAGACTCCACAGCCAATGATTTTTCTTCAGTGTTTTCTTAGCTTTGAATGATGTACCTGTCAGTGTGATTATAGATTTAACTCTTAGGAGGGAATCTCTCCTGTATTTTAGCATCGGAGACCTAGATTAAAGGCTGAGGAGAGAAGATTAAATGTGGCCGAGAGAGAAGCTTTTCTTTCTCATTCTATCTGGTACAGCCAAAGGGGTAAGGAAGATGCGGGCTTCTCTTACGATAGACTGTGAGGCTGCAGTTTCTATGGTGACTGGTTTCTTTTTCCCTTATTCAGCAGCTAAATGCAGCAGCACTCAAAACACTTGTGGCTTAGTTTGGCCTTCAGATGGGGCACTTACATTCTCCCGGCATTTGCCTTAAGCCCCTATGTGGAGACAGAGCTTAATTTTTTGCCCAAGTCATTTAGCAAATAATGTTTGTGGGATACATGATGGATATCTCCTTCTCATCACATTATCCCCACATGGCTTTAAAAGAGAGGCTGTTGGCTGGGCGCGGTGGCTCACGCCTGTAATCCCAACATTTTGGGAAACCAAGGCGGGTGGATCACGAGGTCAGGAGTTCAAGACCAGCCTGGCTAACATGGTGAAACCCCGTCTCTACTAAAAATACAAAGATGTCCTGAGCATAGTGGCGTGTGCCTGTAATCCCAGCTACTCGGGAGGTTGAGGCAGGAGAATCACTTGAACCCAGGAGTCGGGGGTTGAAGTGAGCCAAGATCACGCCATTGCACTCCAGCCTGGGGGACAAGAGAGAAACTCTATCTCAAAAAAAAAAAAAAAAAAAAAAGAAGTAGAGGCTGTTCTGATGGTAGGTGATTTTGTTAGCAGACTGGTGCACGTCCCTCTGTGATCTTGGTGCCACTGACTAAACTTGTAAGGTTTGTACCCCATGACTGGAGCCAGGTCTGTTCTCTCAGTCATCCCTGGTGTCTGGGCCTGAAAGCACAGTCCTGCAGAGCGCGTGCTCCTCTACCTCCTCTTGCCATTCCCGTTTCTTTACAGACTTGAAGAGGTTTGTTAAATAGAATCTCTCTGGGTGGAAAACCCCAGAGGAGTCCAGTTTGTTGAATGCCCGTCCCTGGCAACACACAGAACTGCAAGGTGGGGCTCCTCTGCGGGATCCTTTGTGTCTTCTCGGGGTTTTTTTTTTTTTTTTTTTTTTTTTGAGACGGAGTCTTGCTCTGTGGCCCAGGCTGGAGTGCAGTGGCCGGATCTCCGCTCACTGCAAGCTCCACCTCCCGGGTTTATGCCATTCTCCTGCCTTAGCCTCCCGAGTAGCTGGGACTACAGGCGCCCGCCACCACACCCGGCTAGTTTTTTGTATTTTTTTAGTAGAGATGGTGTTTCACCGTGTTAGCCAGGATGGTCTCGATCTCCTGACCTCGTGATCCTCCTGTCTCAGCCTCCCAAAGTGCTGGGATTACAGGCTTGAGCCACCACGCCCGGCCGTCTTCTGGGTTCTTGAACTGAAGCATGTGAATTCCATGGCAAAAAAGGACCAGCGGAGCCATCTAGTTTTTACGAGTATTGGAGAAAATCTTGTAAGAGACGCACTAAAGAGGGTAACATTGGTCAAACAATAAATGTAACTATAAAAATCGCAAAAATCCAGATCTATATAGAGTTTGCTATCGCAGCTGCTTGATCACTGGGGCCTAAGCTCCGCCGCCTGCAGTCCGTTAGATAGGAACTTGCTTTTAATCCTAAACGTTAAGAATTTAAGAATTTAGTCAACTTTCAGTTTTCTGCTCCAGGAGTTCTCACTCCCAAATAGCTTCTGCTCACCGTGGATAATTCTGGCTCTTGCCAGTTCCTGGGATTGCAGAAAGGGTGAGATAATACTAGCATGAACTTAGTGTGATTGGTGTACGGGATGTGGAGGTGTGCAAAGGGGATACATCTCTTGTTTATAAAACTAGACACATTTCAAAGTGATCATTGTGCCAGATTTTTATTTTTGGGGGGTTTTCTATTCCATTCTCTGTTAATAAAAATAATTAAGAAAAGATTATAATTCTTTTATCTATGGAAGATGTTATTGTGGATTTAAGCCACAGTAAAATTGTTTGGAGGTGGCTCCCCCACCACTCCGCCCCCCAAAAAAACACACCAATCCTTTTGCAAGTTAGGCCACCCGTTTAAGCCCGGTAGTGGCTTTCGTGAACAGACAGTTGCCAATAGCAGTGTCTCCAGTGAGGAATGTGATGTAAAGAGAAGTTTGAGCTTCTCTCTTTGAACTTTAGGACTTCAGAGGTTTGAGAGCTAATGGGAAATGAGGACCCCATGTAATAAGGGAGCCCAGTGGTGTTGCCATGCCACCGGGCCTTGTGCTTCAGCACTCTCCCTCCTGCCCCCAGGTAGGGCACACTGAGGAGGTTGGCGTGCTTTGCTGGGTGTAAATAAAAGATGTGGAGACCGTTCATTCCCGAGCTTTCTCTCTTCTGTCCTTCCACCAGCCACCCTACTTTGAATCTGCCTGTCGCAGTGACATAAAGTCAAGGATAAGATAAAATCTGCCTCCAGTTTTGTTGCCAGTGCCATTTATAACCAGAAAGGCCAGCACGAACACGTCAGATAAACCTTTACATGAATATATGATGTCCTGCATTTAACAACTTGATAAAAGGAATGGCTAAGTTTAGGAGAGTGGAAACCTGCTTTAAAGCTCCTTAATATTTAACAGGATCGTGCACTTGTGGTGACCTGCAAAGTCTCTAGATGACAACAGGATTTGTTCTTTTCCCTGCCGGCATCTCGATTCTCCTGAAAGTAAATCCATCCAGACATGCCTGCATGCGCAACCCCACTCAGCAAAGGGATCAGAACATTTGGTCATTTTGCTTGTGAGTCTGTCCTCATTCATGCACACCCTGAGCCTCGGTCATTGCTGAGCATCTGATGACTCTGAGAGATTGCAGGTCTGTAAACAATGGGACAGGGAGCAAGGCATGGCCGGAGTGTTACAAGCCCTGGCTTTCTGTGTGATAAGCCACTCACCTTGAGGACGCTTTTGGAATACGTGTTAACCTTTCAGACCTTTCGGGATAGCATAAAAAGGGACAGAAGGCAAAACACAGTTGAAGCCGTAGGTGAATCACAGGGGCTCCAACACCATTCTCCGTTGGAAAGTGTTGCAGTGAATTGATGAGCGTTTCTAATGATTCGCACCCACAGGCTGCAGACCTTGTGCTGGGTACTGTGCACGTACTATCTCACATCCCCACAGTAACTTGACTTGGGAGGCATTGGGAGTCTTACTGGTTAAGCTCAGGAATTGCCAGGCTCAGAGAAGTTAATTTCTAGTCATACCTCATGCAGAGAGAACATGGGTGAGCCAGGATGCACAGATGCACCTCAAACCCAAGGTCACACTTTTTTTTTTTTTTTTTTGATGTTTCTTTTGTCCCAGTTTTCAGAAGTAAACTGGGATATTTAAAGGCTACACAAACTCAGTATTATTATAACAAAGAACCAGAAAATGAATTTTGAGAGTATTAAGTGTTGCCTGTTCAGAATGGTATTTGAACCGGAGTATGTTGCTCAACTCCTTGTTACTCAGTTGCTTTTGACAAGGGCTCTCCTGGGATTTTGGCCAGGATGATTTTTTTATTGTACTAAGTAACAGCTGCCTCTGCCCCTTGCCAAATAAATATCTGCAGTGGGGAACGTGGTAGATGCCCCCTGTGTAGAATTAGAACCAGTGGTGTCCGCCCGAAGAGTGGCCCCATTTTTCTTGTCAGTGATTGGCTTAGGAAGAGGTTTGTGACCAATTTGGGTCAAAAATACATGAGGACATCTGCTGGTGGTTTCTGGAATAGGTTTCCTTGCTTTGAAGAAGCGGCATAGGGAAGAGGGGGCCTTGCTCTGCCTGAGAAGCCTGGAGCTTCTGCAGCCATCTTGAGCCCATGAGGGAGGAGCTGGACTGGGGAAAGCTGTCATATCTAGGGTGTGGAAGGAGGGGGATAAAAAGAACCGGGGCCGTTTCTGACATTGCTTATGGCTCTGTTCACCAGTCTTGAGCTGCCTTTTCTCTGGACCCCTTTGCTACGTAAGATAATGGATTTCCTTATGGTTTATACCAGGTGGAGCAGGGTTTTCTGTCTGGTCTTTGCATGAGAAGCCTCCTTAATAGATAAAGGCTTCCTTTGGGACCAGAACCATTTTAGGTGACTAGTCTGCTTGTCTGCAGGTTGGAAATGATTGCTTACTCCTTGCAAACAGAGAACCCATGGCTGCCATAGTGGTAGTAGGCTGGTGGGTTAAGGAGTACTTGAGTTATTGTCATCGTCCTATGCATGCAAAGCATCTCTTGTACCACCATATTGTGGTCACCATTGTTTATGGTTATTGCTGTCATTCATAACAGCATCTTTGAATTTTATACACTGGACTTTCAAAGTGGAGGCAGTGGGAGGGTAACAGCAGCACCAGGTCTGCAGTGTAGACTGGCACAAATGTAAGTAAGGATTTCCAGGTCTTGCTGAGACAGCATCAGAGCGAGTCAAGATTAACAGGGATAGTTGGCACCGCTGATCACACCAAGGGCCTGAAGGGTAGGTACTAGAGTGAGTTAATGCTGGAGACAGAGGCAGAGAGAATCCATTGATGCTGAGGAAGCTCATCAGAAGTGTAGGGGGAGGAGACCACAAGGTCAGGTGTCTCATCAATGATACCTGACTTTTCTCTCAACTGAATCTGAATCAGTGGTTCTCAACTCAGGGGCCGGGGCATGTGCCCTTCAGTGGACATGTGGCAAAGCCAGGAGACATTTCAGTTGTCCCAGGTAGGGGATGTAGTCAGCATCTAGTGGATAGACGCCAGAGATGCAGTTGCAACATCCTACAGTGGTAGAACAGTCCCCCAACAAAGAATCTGGCCCCGAAAGGTCAATACTGTTGAGGTTAATCATCCCTGTTTCTCACCTGGGAATGGTTGGTGGAGGGAAGCCGAGGGCAGCTGGGGTGTGAGGAAGGCTCTGGAGACTGAAGCTGTTATTAGATCCAGTCCAGGCTGCCTGGCAGTGGACACTTGCCAGTGGGGAGGCTTCCCACCTGTGGCAGAGCACGTAGAGGGGTTTGCAAGCTCTCTGTGTTTACTGGCCTCCACATTGGTGTCTGGGAAGGGCAGAACAGAAGCTCAGACTGGTGGGTGGAGAAGTTTTGCACCTTCCCAGCTCTTGCTTCTTTCTCTGAAGCATGCTGGCGTCGTGTTTCCATGACAGCAGTTGAGTTAATGCATTTAGGGGCCCCTCAGTGTCCACCACATCCTGCCTGTTATAAATTGTGTGGTTCAGGTTGTAATCTATGATACTACGGTACTACGTTTCTCATTACTATTTTTTAATTTGCTTGAACGCACAGCTACTAGATAAAATCGCTCTTTACATCTATAAGTAAAAAATAGAAATGCTTATTAGTGTTCAGCAATAGATTTTAAAATTACATTTTTGTTACAAATATTTCACTGGCTAAATGAAAATGAGTGTAATCAAATTGAAATGTCATAATACTATTGATTTAATAAATGCTGGCCTCCTAATATCTGTTTTTCAATGAAACTAGTATTACGGGAGTAATTTTCTAACGAACATCTGAGCACTAGGTCATTGGTAAAACAAAAGCATGATATCATAAATGGCTCTGGATGGTTTTTTTCAGCGGGACCTAGCATGCTGGTACGAACAGAGGAATTAAAGCGTAGTTCATTATATATTAATTTGAATGTAATACTAACCAAAACCTTCCATTGACTTCACTGAAGCCTAGTCTTAGAAATTATGCAAATTAATGGAGGCTTTGAAAAGAAGCACATGCAATATTTGAGTTCCCTGTGGACCAAAAAACTGGCATGTTGGAACTGAAAAATTATACTGTGCAGTATTTTTGTGTAAGTACAATGCACTAAAAGATTTTGGTGCTTAAAAAAATTGGGCAGGGTGAATCCTATGTCTGTTTTTTGTCTATTTTATTTTATATCCAAATGAGCCGAAAGGAAGAAGCAAAGAACTGAAGGTTGACACTGAGATTGCTGCTGCAGAAAGAGAATTTCCTGTAGCCTTTGATTGTGGAACTCAAGAATTCAGTTCCTGGAGCCAGGCATGGTGGCTCACGCCTGTAATCCCAGCACTTTGGGATGCTGAGGTGGCTGGATTGCTTGAACCCAGGAGTTTGAGACCAGCCTGAGCAACATGGCAAAACCCCATCTCTACAAAAAAACCAAAAAATTAGCCAAGTGTGGTGGTGCACACCTGTAGTCCCAGCTACCTGGGAGGCTGAGGTGGAAGTATTGCTTGAGCCTAGGAGGCGGAGCCTGATCTGCAGCCCTGATTGCATCGTTGCACTTCAGCCTGGGTGGCAGAGACCCTATCTCAATAATAAAAGAATTTGATTTCTGCATAAAGATGATTTCACTGCCTTTTTTTTTTTACATGCAAATCCTCCCCAAGTACATTTTAATTTTGTTGTTTTAATTAACGAGAACTTGTTCTCCCCTGTGCCACATCTTTCGCAATTTTTTTATCATGTGAGATGTAGTTATCTAATGAAGTGGGGATGGGAAGAGGCATTAGCTATTTTCGGAGTCTGTCATAGCCACATAATGACATTTTAAGAGCATAAGCTTCAGTTCTTCAAGCCCCTCAAGGGAATGTGGAGATGAGTCAAGTTCAGGCAGGCCCAGCAGACATGACTGTTCTTTCTTTTCTGTCTTCTCTTTCTCCTGTCTCTCCATTAGTAATACTCTCCATTGCTGTCTGTAGATTAATACTCACAGCCATGTGTATACTGTATTTTATAAAGAACTTTACTGTTCACCCTGAAGCTTTGGCACCTGCCAGAGACGTGAGTTGCTGCTGACTCATGGTGACTATATCCAGGCAGGTGTGTTTCTCTTGCAGCGATGGTTCACTCCTCCTGAATCCGGTGCTGTCCCTTTCCAGCCACGGCAACCACTGCCAAGACAAGGACTTCATCGGGGCAGATGTTGAAAGCAGTGGGTGACCTTGGGCAGTGAGTGCACCCAGGGTGGGCTCTGAGGTTGTGGGATCTTCCTGACCTCTGTTTTAAGTGAAAAAAGTGAGACATAAGCCAAAACTGTCAAGTCAGGACACCAAGATACTGAAGTTTGTCCATACTCCTTTTTCCAGCATGATACTATACTTCCTGTTTCTCACTGCAGTTTTCTTTTCTTTTTTCTTTTTGTTTTTCTTTTTTCCTTTTTCTTTTTCTTTTCAGATGGAGTCTCGCTCTGTCACCCAGGCTGGAATGCAGTGGCATGATCACGGCTCACTGTAACTTCCGCCTCCTGGGTTCAAACGATTCCCCTGCCTCAACCTCCACAGTAGCTAGGATGACAGGCGCCCACCACCACACCCAGCTAATTTTTGTATTTTTAGTAGAGATGGAGTTTAATAGTGTAGGCCAGGCTGGTCTCGAACTCCTGACCTCCGTTGTTTTCTAAGTAAATTTCCAGCTTTTCAGGGTCAGGAATCACCTCAACTACTTTCCTGTCCGTCCATTACAGGATGGTGCCTATCACATGGTATTTAAAATACCAGTCACAGGTTGGGGTTGGTGTGGACTTTGCAGCCATCCACGTATACTAGATTAACCACGTTGATCAGAGTAACCTGTCTTGGTTAACGTGGATAACATCGTGTGGAAGTAGGTATCGATAGAGGATAATTTATGAAGCACCGTGAACATTTTGCTGCATGTATTTCCTAAATCTTCATTGCTTAATGTACAAACACACGGAAGTAGTCATGATATTTGCTCCTTGTTGATGAAGGCTGTGACTGGCTCTAGATACACATTGTGGAAGTAATTTTTAGGGCCGGAATGCACTCACATACTTTTTTCTTAAGCCATTGAAAAGTGCGAGGAATTAACAGCAAAACTTGGAGGTTTTAAGTAAGTGATCAGTGTTAGTAGCTATCACTTTTTAACTTAGTAGTAGCTTTCTTTGAAAGAACATTTTAGGGGCTCTAGGTAGATTGTAGTGGTATTGTTTGCCTGTACTGATTATCGATTTTTTAAAAATCCTTTTCGGTCTTTGTACCCTGGCCTATTATATAACCTGGTGGCTAGATGGTAGGCTCAGACTGAGTCAGGCTGCTTGGGATTGAAGCCTGGCTTCTCTTGGTAGCTGTGGGCCTTTGCTCGGGTGACTTCGTTTTTCTGTGTCTTAATGTCCTCCCGCAAGAGGGATTCCACCCCACAGTCTGTGTCAGCGGAAAATGACAGTGCAGGGAGCGTGCCTGCCAGTATTTACAACATGTTAGCTGTTTCTGTCCACTTGATATTACAGCCTGAGCATCTCGTATCCAAAATGCCTGGGACCAGACATGTCTCCAGGTTCAGATTTTGGAATGTTTGCAGTACATTTGCCTGTTGAGCATCTGAAAACCCGAAATGGAAAAGGCTCCGATGAGCATTTCCTATGAGCGGCTTGTTGGCCCTCAAAAAGTTTCGGGTTTGGGGCTTGGGATTTTCAGAGTTGGGATGTCCAGTTTGTATACACAGAAACTAGTTAATCTCAGTGCAGAGTTACTACATCTTAGTAGGGGAGTGAGAACTGCTCAGGCTCTGGAGGGATGAAACCTGGGTGCAGAAAGGAAGTTGATGTAGACAGAACCTCTTTTATGATGTCATTCCGCTGAAAATAAAGTTCCCTGAAGAGAGATTGCCACGGCAACCTGTTAAGACAGTCCTCCAATAAAATGAATGGCATTTTACTTTTGATCAATATGAAACTACTTTAGGGCAAAAATAAAAATGGGTAGTGATGAATGTAGATGGGAATGACATTGCTGGCATTTATTAAAGGAGAGTAGTTTTTCTGTAGGCAATTTGACCGGACTCCAGTACTCTTAAGTAAACAGTATTTCTTGAATGTGACAGGCATATTTGTAAATCTACTAAGGACTTAGTAATATATCCTGATACCAGGAATAACATCATTCTTGATCCAATAATTGCAAAGTGTGAATGATTCTCTAGAGCTTTGCAAAGGCCAAGAATGTCTCTTTCAAACGACAGTGAATTTTCCATTATCTCTCAGTACATAATTGGTTTGGCGAATCATCTTCAGGACCCAGGAACTCTCTGTGTCCTTAATATTGAGGATGATTAGTTGGGTGTTTGTGTAAATGAATGCATGCTCTCTGACTGCATTAACAGCCCAAAGTAAGTGGTCTGGGGTGAATAGATTTGTCTTTCAATGAGAATAGCTGCATCATTTTCTCATATACTAATATGGATGGACACTTATACCACAGAACTCAGCAGTTCTGTCTATTGGCTTATTTGGAAATTTTGTGGTGTTGAATCCTTCAATTATCATAAAATCTTGTTATTCCTTAGGAGTGTTAAGTGACTTCTTTTGCCTTTTAGATCATATTTAAATGCTTCTATCCAGTATGCAGAGCCCAGTCTCTGTGCATAAATTCACTGTGCCACCTTCCCAGAATCTTTTTTTTTTTTTCTTTTTTTTTTGTTTGAGACGAAGTCTCGCTGTGTCACCAGGCTGGAGTGCAGTGGCTCAATCTCGGCTCACTGCGACCTCACCACGCCCAGCTAATTTTTGTATTTTTTATTTTTTTTTTAGTAGTAGAGACGGGGTTTCACCATGTTCGCCAGGATGGTCTCGATCTCTTGACCTCATGATCCGCCCATCTCGGCCTCCCAAAGTGCTGGGATTACAGGCGTGAGCCACTGTGCTCCACCCCCAGAATCTTTTATCATTCTGAGTCACGTGGTTTTCATCTTCCAAATTAAGCTTCACACCTATAAATCCTTTGACTACTGTGATCATAGTGATACTTCATTTTTATGTGCTAGAAGTAAAAAACATTTGTTCTGAAGTTCCTTCTCAGTCTGGATCTTCCATAGCTGTTCTTGCCTGTCTTTTCCTTCTCCCTGTGACAAACGGAGGGTGTTCTGTGTATTCCATGCAATAACTGTTAGTCTTCTGTGTGGTACCTCAGTGGCTTCTGATCAGTGCTTATTGGATGAGTGACAGAATATAGGATTGGAATGGATGTCAAGAAATCATCAGGTTTCTGTCATCCCTTCAGTTTAATTCAATAAATATTTATTGAAGCCTTTCTCGGGTGAGCCACATAGCATAAATGAGGGAGTTTGGCACTTACTGGAAAGTTCTGCACATACAGCATGGTTATCTTTCGTGTTTTTTAAAGTTCTCCAATGGCCAGAAGTTTCAGTGGCAAACCCCATCAGAAAATATTGTCGTGCTCTTGCAGTAAAACGTTTCTGAAATCGTCATTCATGAGTAATATAAACATTTGAGTAGCAGGTTTAGCCAAACTCTTAATTGTTATGTCTTTATTCTTGAGTCTTCTCAATTTGCATTATGTTGACTTAGCTTTGAAACTGGTGGGATGTCTACATGGTCATAGAGGGATTTTTTTTTTTTTTTTGGATGTTGATTAGGAAGTGATTTTCAGAAAGTGGAAGTTAGGGCTGGAAGATACAGCAACGTATTTTGTAGTTTCCAAATTTATTTATGAAATACAGAGTTGAACTTTAATAGGACAAGATATGTGGATATTTGAGGCCATACTACAGATACCTATGTTTGGATGTTGCAGCCTCTCAGAATGTCTGGCTGCTTTTTTCAGTATATGAAACAAGAGTGTTTAAGGAGTTTTGTGTAGTTTGGAAAGAAAAACAGATGCATTTCCGTGAGTAAGAAGTGTCTTGACTATAACTTATGAACTGTTTTTTACCCACAACACTTCTAACATCACGTGTGTGGGTTTTTCCACACCAATCAGTTCTTCAACTCTCTGGACAGCAAGTGAATATCTTGCAGTTTAATTCGTTTCTGACACCATCTGAAAGCAGTGCAGACCCCACAAGTGAAGGGCTCGGTACCACAAGATTCCTCCACTTTGATGCCAGTCACAAGTCCTAGGATTCCTGTACTTGATGGCTATAAATTAGGGGTCCTAAAACCCCCTTCTCAGATTTGATAGTTTTCCAGAACGGCTCACAGAGCAGTTTCCTTACTATTACCTGTTTATTGTGAAGGGTACCATACAGGATGCACATGAACAGGCAAATGGAAAAGGTGCCCAGGGTGAGGGCTGGAAGGGGGTCCCAGGCACAGGGACTTCTGGCCATGTGGAGTTGGGGTATCCCCACCTCCTGGCACATGGAAGTGTTCATCAAATGGAAAACCCCAACTCTGTCATTTAGGGTGTTCGTGGGCGTTTCATTATGTAGGCACAATTGATGAAATCTTTGGCCCTTGGTAATGAGCTCCATATCCAGCTCTTCTCCCCTCCCTAGTGGTTGCGGGGTGGAAATGAACTTACAGACCTCTCTAATTATGCCTTGGACTTTCTGGACACGAGCCCCCACCCTGAAGCTGTTTAGGGACCCACCAAGAATGGACCGATTAGAACAAAAAAGCTCCTATCACCTGGGAAATCCCACAGGATTTAGGAGTCCTGTACCAGAGACAAAGACCGATATACATTTACCCCACAGCTGAAACCTGGGAGAAATAATTTAAGTTGTAGGAGAGCTGAGCCAAGACTGACAGAGGGGAAACTAGTTTCTAAAATTTTTGGAGTCATGCCCACTGAGCATTATTCTTAAACTGTTTAAGAATATTTAAATGTCATGCTCTTTTTATTTTCATCCCGCATTCATGCGTGGTTTTGATGTTTATGTTCATTGTTATAGATGAGCAGAGGTGGGGAGTTTAATGATGGACATTCGAGCGCAGGACACTCTGGGAGAAAAGGAAGAGATTGTGTGTTGTCTGCAGGAAGCGGAAGTGATCCCCTCTTAACCTAGAGATGTAATTAGATGCAGAGGATGCTGAAGTCATTACCCATAAGCATTTCCAATACAGTCCGCAACCCTGAGTGGGCAGGGTTATCTCAGGGACACATTGCTGTCTGCTGTATTTCCAAGGAGCGGCAGCCACTGTGTGGTGTCTGCTCAACAACTGTGAACACAGGAAGTCCACAGAGAGGGCAGGGCTTCTGGGGCCACAGAGTTTCCACACAGCACGGGGAGCTCTGATTGACAGACCTTCCCAGAGGACTTGGAGTACGGAATAAAGGTTGGGGGTGGATTTGGCTAAAGACTCCAAGTCAGTGGTCAAGGTCAGGCTGAGGGCCTGGGATGCAGAAAGGGCGTAGGGTTGTGGGTAAACCCTACTTAGAAAGCTGACTCTACTCAGAGAGCAAAGGTTGGAGCAAGAGTTCTGTGGAGGAGAGAGAAGCACAGAATCTGGAATGGAGGGAATGACGAAGGCAGGTAGACCAGAAGCCCCACGGCCGTCAGGACGCCCCAACAGCGGAGGCTCTGAGTAGAGCCGTGGTGATAGAGGCAGCCAGGGAGAAGACCCAAGCCTGCTGCCGTGCACCAGACCTCAGGAATGCCTCGCCCTGTGGCTGTGGCTGGTGAGGGGCAGGCTGCAGGAAGAACGGGGTCCTACACAGAGAAGGAGTCTCCTGAGAAACACTGACATTCATCTGTTAACCATTACTTCTAGTTATGAATGTCCCGGGAGTGACTGAGGGCACCTCCGATGGTCAAACAGCGTAATAATGACTGCTTAGACTTGCTGAGTACATTCAGGCCATGTTTTATTATATCGTAATTCTATAATACCCCTTTTCCAAAGATGAAAGGGTTTTGTACTTAAATGGGGAAGGATAGTTACCTGCAGAAGCCATGATCGGGACTCACTTCTCGCTGATGGGTACTGGGGACATGGGTATCTGACAGGAACAATCACTTTTTGAGATGAAGTCTCACCCTGTCACCCAGGCTGGAGTGCAGTGGTGTGATCTCGGCTCATTGTAACCTGTGCCTCCAGGCTCAAATGATTCTCCTGCCTCAGCCTCCTGGGTAGCTGGGATTACAGGTTTCCGCCACCACATTCAGCTCTTTTTCGTATTTTTAGTAGAGACAGGGTTTCACCATGTTGGCCAGGCTGGTCTCGAACTCCTGACCTCATGATCCGACCGCCTCAGCCTCCCAAAGTGCTGGGATTACAGGCGGGAGCTACTGCAGCCAGCCCACTTTTAATCCTTTTTTTTAATGTTTAAATTTTTTGATTGATATGTAATAGATGTACATACTTTGGGGTACATATGATTAATACATTCATATAATTTGTAAAGATCAAATCAGTGTAATTGAGATACCTATCACCTTAAATATTTGTCTTTTCTTCGGGCTAGAAACATTCAAATTAACTTTGAATTCGGATGTCAGCGAGTCAATGTTGGTTTACTTGTGATGTCTCCTTGCCTGTGGCTTCTGACCCTGCCTGGGCATGACGGCTGCTGTGTGTTAATCCGCATTCACTCTCTGTACAGTAGCCTTCGATTCCTTCTCTTTCCTGATTTGCCTTCCCCCAGCCACCTTTAAAAGTAAATGTTTTGAAATCAAAACCACAAGGAGATACCATCTCACACCAGTAAGAATGGCTGTTATTAAAAAGTCAAACAAACAACAGATGCTGATGAGGCTGTGGAGAATAGGGAACACTTACCCACTGCTGGTGGGAATATAAATTAGTTCACTCACTGTGAAAGCAGTTTTGAGATTTACTGACTTAAAACAGCTACCATTCGACCCAGCAATCTCATTGGTGGCTGTATACCCAAAGGAAAACAGGTCATTCTATCAAAAAGACACATGCACTCACATGTTCATTGCAGCACTATTCACAATAGCAAAGGCATGGAAGCAGCCTAAGTGCCCATCAGTGATGGACTGGATAAAGAAAATGTGGTATATATATACTTACGGAATATTACACAGCCATAAAAAAGAATGCAAGTATGTTCTTTGTAGCAACATGGATGGAGCCGAAGGCCGTTATTCTTAGCAAACTAATGCAGGAACAGAAAGCCAAATACTGCATGTTCTCGTTTAGAAGTGTGAGCTGAACGTTGAGCACACACGGACGTAAACATGGTACCAATAGTCACTGGAGACTACTAGAGGGGAGGGGGGAAATGAGTCATGGGTCAAAAAATTACCCATTGGGTACTATGTTCACTACCTGAGTATAGTATGCCCATGTAACAAACCTGTGTATGTACCCTGTATCTAAAATAAAAGCTAAAAATAAATTAATTAAATGCTTTGTTTGCAACATAAACAATGCAGATCATCAACCGCACCTATTTCCTTGTGCTTTTCCTTATGCATATGATTTTTATAAAGTGTGGATCGTGAGTTATTAAGGAATTCGTAAATGTTTAGAGTGGCCAGTTCCTTTGATTGGGTTTTGTCATATTTGACCGCATCCTGTCTTGTTCTGATTAATGTCCTCTTTGGACATGGCCCCAGCATTCATCATGCATCGCCCAATACAGAGACCTTTGCAGACTGCCCTGGGGACATGAAAAATGAAAGGGTCCATGTGGTTCTATAGGCGTTTACATTCGGTTACCTTGGCAACTCAGTGCACCGGTTGAGGGTTTTATAAGCAGTTCTTCTAGTCTGATCTCCTGTCGGACTCTGATGGTACTGGCCAGCTTTTGGGGGTTTTGGGGAAACAGGCACTGTCCGTCTGGGTTCTGTGCGGTCCTCAGAGTTGGATATAGAGTGGTGTGGTTGGAGTAATTAAAAACCCACTTTCGATTCGCAGGTCAAAGAAAGTAACAGGTCCCCAGATATTTTCGTGCTTCACACCCAATTGATGTATTTGGAAGTCGCAGGATTTATTTGCAGCTATTATTTCCTCAGGGACAGACTGCAAATACATTTATTTATCCATGCTGTTTATCCAGACCGTGAGTTATGAGGTGACCTCCATCTCCGCAAGATAAATTCTGGTATCCGGAGTCCAGCCAACTTCCTCTATTGCTGTGTAGCTGTGTATTAGGAGGCAGGAAAGCCCCATCTCTCTCACATAAGGTTGCTGTGAGCGGGTTATAAAACTGCCAGACCCCTATTAGGAAAGGAGTGTTGCTCCTCCCCTTTATTGAGTAGGAGTCAGGTTCTAATCATCCGTGGGGCAGGTTTGGATTCTTACCTCCAGGCATCTCAAAGATCATGGGATCTTGACTACCCCTACCTGTATAAGCTGTGTGCCAGCTTACTCCCAGTAACTGGTAAGCAGTGTGCTCTTAGACACAGGAGGCGGGGGCAGACTGTGGGTACAGGGTGCTGACTGAAGCTCTGAGATGTGACTCCAGTAGTGAGAGGCCTCGTTTTCTGAAGACACCCTGCTGTGGTAGGATGACGGATTGCCTCCCTTACTCTGCTGTGCTTCAGTTGATAGCACCGAGGACGAGCAAAGCAGTGTAATGTGAATTTTTGCTTAGGGTAAATTTAAGCATGCCCACGAAGCCTTGTTGCCTCTCCCTTGGAAAAGCAATTTAGCCTGCAGAAAATAATTAAATCCGCGGTATCTGGCAATAATTAGAAATTCTAAACGGGGAGGGTTAATTGTTTCCATCAGATTTCGGTTGCCCAATAAAATGGGAGCGCATCCGGACCGTGGCTGAGGTCACTCACAGTACCGTGGCTTTCAGTATTTTCATCTTTCTCCCTGCAGGATCACGCAGATTTGCGAAGCCATTTCTTCACAGTTGGGATGAAGCTTGAGACAGTGAATATGAGCGAGCCCTTTTACATCTCTCCTGCGTCAGTGACTAAGGTGGGTTTTCCTCCCTCGTTCTTCGACCCAACTCCTAGAGTGGATCAAATTAAATCTTTCAACTCAAAGACGACCAGATGAAATATATACGTGCAAGGCTATCAGCAATGCCAGGCGAAGCTAAGGAAGGTTGCCGCCCCTCCAGTCCAGCGCTGTTTTAAGCTGTTTTTATTACTGGTGGCACAGAGTGACTCTGGTGAATTTTCCTTGTCTTCTGCTAGTTGTCCACTGACGAGTTGCACGTTGTAATCATTACAAGGGTAATTTGTTCTTCCTGCACGGGTAGTAGTAAATATGATCTGTTTATACTTGGAAAATACATGAAAATGGTGCAAAGCAAATTGTCACCTCTCATGTCTCAGCATTTCTGTGTTATTTTTCTCATGTGCCCTCATTGACTAAAGAAAAACTCATGCTTCTAAGATCTACAGATTCAGAATAAAATTACCTTTTAACATAAAGGCATTTTTATAATGATCTGTTAGTCTTTGAAGATTGTAATATCCCAGCGGGTCATGGTGGCTCACATCCATAATCCCAGCACTTTGGGAGGCCAAGGTGGAAGGATCACTTGAGCTCAGGAGTTCAAAACCAGCCTGGGTAACATAGGGAGACCCTGTCTCTACAAACAGTAAAACGTTTTTTAAAAAGTATAATATCCATTCCCCATTAAAGAAGTTTTAATGACAAAACCTCTGGTAAAATCAAAATTGCTTGTTTCTACCTTAAATATTCTCTTAGAAATAATGTGAGAAACTTAAGCGTTCTTGGCCGATGTGTGTTTTGGTGAATGGTCTTTCGTGTACTTCAGTAGGATAATTTAATTACAGATTTAAATCTGTTTTAATTCCTTTTTCTTAAGGAAATGGGATTTTCTTTAAGGAAAATCACTTTTCATGCAGTGATTAGTATTTGTTTTGTGAGTCATGAGTTTTTAAAAATGTATGATTTGGTAACACTTGAGAAATTTAGTAGCGATACTGTATTACAGAATATGGAAATTGGTTATAAAAATGAAATGCTTTCTAAACATTTTTTCTTGTAAACGTTTTTTCTTTAGTGAACATAAATTGTTTTTATAACCATGAAAGTAGCTTATTTCAAGGATAACTTTAGGAGCTGGGCACGGTGGCTCACGCCTGTGATTCTGGCACTTTGGGAGGCTGAGGTAGGGTGATAACCTGAGGTCAGGAGTTTAAGACCAGCCTGGCCAACAGGGTGAAACCCCGTCTCTGCTAAAAATACAAAATTTAGCCAGGTGTGGTGGCGCATGCCTGTAACCCCAGCTTCTTGGGAGGCTGAGGCAGGAGAATTGCTTGAACCTGGGAAACGGAGGTTATAGTGAGCTGAGATCTTGCCACTACCCTCCAGCCTGGGCGACAGAGTGAGACTCCATCTCAAAACAAACAAACAAACAAAATCAGAAAAACTTTAAATATTTAAGGTTATTTATTTAAAGAAAAATATATTGGCTTTTGCTTTATAATCTGGAGGTTGAAAGTCATGTACTCCTGATTATCCAGCATCCGTTAAAAACCTTTTAATTTGAAATGGCCTTTGGGGTTCTTTACCGTGTATCCTGCCGGTAGTCGGATATTTTTCCAAAATGGACAAATGGTACCCTGTTGAATCCTAGCCAGAATTCTCCTTTGTTCCGTTAGTGGGTGCTGCAGTCATGCCAGCTGCCCATCTGTTTGCAGATGTATCATGCTGCAGAGTCACTTCACCTGGTATTTATCAATTAAACTCAACAGAGTTGATGTGCATAGACTGTCAGCGGTAGCCTCTTACATTCTTTTTTTTTTTTGAGATGGAGCCTTGCTCCGTTGCCCAGGCTAGAGTTCAATGACATGATCTCGGCTTACTTACAACCTCTGCCTCCTGGGTTCAAGCAATTCTCCTGCCTCAGCCTCCCAAGTAGCTGGGATTATAGGCGCCTGCCACCGTGCCTGGCTAATTTTTGTGTTTTTAGTAGAGATGGGGTTTCATCATCTTGGCCAGGCTGGTCTCGAACTCCTGACCTTGTGATCCGCCCGCCTCAGCCTCCCAAAGTACTGGGATTATAGGCGTGAGCCACTGCACCCAGCCTCTCTCACATTCTTATTCCTTTAAATAATTCTTATGCCTTTAAATAGCTGTAATATGTAATGTTAGAATGTGTCTACTAATCAAAATTAATTTCAGCCCAAATATCTTTTTCTAGTTGGATAGACTTCCAGTGATAGTTAGCTTTTAACAGTAAATAATTTTCTCTAAATAGATCTTATTGAGGGGAGGGAAGAAGTATTTTTACTGATTTCTAAACTGTGTTTCCCTTTTTATTTTGTTTTTTCTTAGCCTTTGTAGCAAAGATAAAATAAGTCATGCTGTTTCGTGTACAGCCCTCCTTCTTTTATTGACCATGTATTGTATAATGCATGGACTGGGATGTGTGCATCTGTCTTTTAGAACCTCGGTAGGCACCTCCCCAGGTTCAAGACTCATCTTCTTGTAATGAGGTATCAGAATACTGCTAGCGTAGAAGATATTTACAATTAAATATATTTCTGTAAGTATGGGGAAAGTACCTTGGAGTATTATGTTTGAAAATAGAACACACTGTGCTGTCATTACTCATCACAATGAAAATTTTCTTTTTTTCCCACCTTGGGCCTTTTCTTGGTGGCATAACTGTTGAAGAAATATGTAAAAAATGTTACAACAAACAGACAAGGATGCAGACAGTGTGTGGTGGATCCAGTATTAAATGATGAACTTCCAGCAGTGCAGCCAGGGTGTGTTCTTGGTGTTTAAATACTGGCAGATGGTGATGATGTCATCTGTGTAAGCGAAGTGCATCATATTGATTAGAGGAAAGGATACTGACATGAGAAGCCTTGGGTTTTGTTTCTGTGTCTGCCATCTCTTAGCTGTGCAGTCTTGGGCAAGTCAGTTAACTGCTCTGGGCGTTAGTTCTGAGTCCTGTGGGTTCTGGACTGGGTAGAGCACAAAACACTGCTTTGGACCATTTAGGAACATGAGCCCTGATGGATTTGCTGAAACGTACTAAGCTTTTCCTTTGAAGCGTTCCCAAGTGAACATGCATTTTAACGGTTGTGGAAATTCCTTCTTTATAGGGTACCGCAGCTCCACCAAAATCACATGCTCTTTATATACGTGTGTGTGTGAGTATGTGTATGTATGCGAGACAGACTAAATAACAGTAATTTAACAGATATTTATTGAGTATTCATAGGCTCCATTCTGGACAGTGTTCCCATTGTGGAGCTTATATTTTAATGGGGGGTGACAGACTATAAACAGAATCAATAAGTAAATAAATCTAGTATGTTACATATTAAATGCTAAGAAGAAAGATACACCAGGGCAGGGATATTGGGTTCCTGGGACTGTGCCCACCAATAGCAGTGAGGAGTCCAGGAGGTCTTGGTGTTAGTTTCCCTGTTGGTACGCACTTGGCTTTGCACCCTGAGCCAGATGGCCATGCATCAGTTTTCAAGACTGTCCAGGGGAGTCCAGGTGCCCAGAGGAGTGAAAATGATAGAAGTCAAAGGATTTCCATAATCCTTTCAGGTGGAGGGAGGATGAGATTCTCAACAGGATTCTCGGAGATGACCTCACTGGGAAGGCCCCGTCTGATCCTTTGTTGCTTGAAGTTGACTTTCACAGGCAAACCTTCAGTAAACTATTTACCAAAATTAGCCCAGAGAAGAACAGAAGTGAGTTGCCTCTCCTGCTTTGCTTTGAACTAAATTGCTTCCAGAAAAAAAATGAAGGAGCCAGGAATCATAGCTTCGTAAAACTCTCAGGGTTTCCTAAGGAAACCCAGACAAACCTGGGTTATGTCTGTTGAATTGGGAAAGGGATCTTTTTTTCTGGCCTGTTTTAGATGCTAAATTATTTAAATCCATCTTGCTTTTCAGGGATGGTCCATCTGATTTTTACCCTCTGCGTTGTTTATCGGCATGCCTTGCTCTCATTTCTTCATTGATATTTCTTCTTATATTCAGTGGACATGTATCCAGTTCCTATGTACAAAGCACTTTATATGCATTTGGGAATACTTGTGTTAACAAAAAGACATCACTCTCCTCTAATAACTTATGCGCTATGGCATTGGAAGACCGATGTGTTATCAGTCTAGAAAGGAGTAAGAGTTTTCAATACAGAAGTTGAAGTCTGAAATTTTAGGAGCACAGAGTGAGGGCGGTTTATTCCACCCAGATCAGCAGCACTGAAGTACGAGATGCACCTTGAAAACGCACTGTGTTTTGATAGCTTAAACATGGCATTGCAGGTGTCATAGTTGGTGAGGCTTAGGGTGAATGATTTCCTCTTGGGCTGGAGGGTGGGGTGTTCTGAGGGACATGGTGCAGGATGAGGCTAGAAAGCTCCAAGCCGGATCTTGGAGATTGTTGAATGATCTGGTGTAAAGAGTTTGGTGCTGGCTGTGGACACTGAGAGATGGTTTCACTTTTCAGTTCCTGTCTTGGCTGTCATCGAAGCGGGGGTTTGTCTGTCTGACTTCCTGCGTTCATTTTTCTTCAAGCTACGGCCATTGGTTTACTTCTCCAAGTCTTTGATTCTGTTCATTCTCAGTCTTCCATATTACTAGTTATTTATCTTTCCATTAATAGGACCACAGCGGTCAATTCTAACTTTTTATCAGCTGAATTAATTTAGTAATAGACATTGAAAATGCCAGTTTGTATTCAGATCATCTTGATGAACTATATTTAATTGCCTTTGGAAGCTCTGCCGCTATTTTATGCTTGCATTATGTGTAACTCTAAAGAATTAACCTTTGGCTCCCCGCCTTTTTTTTTTCTTTTAGGTTTTTAACAATCATTTTTTTCAAGTGACTATTGATGACCTAAGACCTGAACCAAGTAAACTCTCAGTGCTGTGCCATGCAGATTCTTTGGGGATTTTGCCAGTACAATGGTGCCTTAAAAATGGAGTCAGCCTCACTCCTCCCAAAGGTTTGTATTCTGTGAAGGTGTGCAGGGTCTGGCGATTCAGGAGGGTGTCTTATTGTCATTAAGTAACACTTGCATTAATCTGGGGAGGCTGGTTGTGTAAAGGGTTTAGATGTAGTAGAAACAGGGCGTTCTTCATCAGCTTGACATAGATGTCAGTTGCGGCTCCATCCCCGGGCGAGGCGAGCGGCCTTGGGCTTCTCACTTCTACCCACAGGAGTTTCCCCATCCGTTACAGCATTATTGGCAGACGTGCTGCTGTTGTGTAGACATAGAGGATACAGCGTTGCTAAGTGATCGAGCTCAAAGACTTAAAAGTGTCTGAGAAGTGGCTTTACAAATGTAACAGTGTTGGTGAAACATTTCTTTGGAGTTTTTATTTCCAGTAAGCTAAGCTTTCTCCAGAGTCAATTTGCTTTCAGATATCCAACAATTAAACGGTATGATACTTTAAAATAATTACACTGGGAGCCAGGATGCATTAAAATAATTTTAAATTGGGATTCAGGAACCACATTGTTAGTGAGTACCACTCTTAGAGTTTACCAGTGTGGTTTGTTGTCCCTTATAGGCCTAAGGTTTATTCAGGAAGAAAGTAGTAAGATGAGAGTTGAGACTAAGAGAAGAATAATAAAAGTATCGTAAGAAGAAGAAAATTGGAAAAAGATAAGAAAAGTAAACTTATTGAGGAGGATTTTAACAGATAACCTTAAATAATAAGGGGTTTTGTACTAACCTTTCCAGATCTCTAGGGATTGGATTGCTTGGGACATTAACCCTACTGGGAGAATCATGCAGTTCCCACAGGTTAAGTCCCATCTTACCTGGTGGCCTCGCCCCTCTGTTTGCATCATTTAGTGGTGCCTGCCTGCTTACCTTTCCTATGACTGTACTCTGCTGGGCTTTCATCTTCATTTCCCCCATATCTGTCCCTACGGAGGAGATGCTTTTGAATATTTCCATTTCTGCTGTTGACTCTTTGGGTTAAAGTTGTGCAGTCGTGGAGTTCGGCCTAATGGTATATAGTAAACTTACACAGAACACAGCTTACCAGTCACTGTTTTTAATGCCTAATTCATTCACTCCTCAAAGTGAACTATGAAGAATCTAAGTCCCAGAGAGTTTATATAACTTGCCCAGGGTCACTTGGATCGTAGGTCTCTGGGCAGAGCTTGGGACTGTGTCCCCTGGTAGCGGTGAGGACTCCAGGAGGCGTCGGTGTTTGTTTCTCTGTTGGTATGAACTGGCTTTGCACCCTGAGCCACATCACTGCTTCAGTTTTCAAGACTGTCCAGTGGAGACACCTGTGGGAGTCTCCAGGGGCCAGCAGAGTTAAAATGATAAAAGTCGGAGGATTCTCATCGCTTTAATATGGCCTTGCAGGAGTCATATTTATCAACGACCTATTGGTAGTAGGTGGGAAGGCCTTCCCTGCTGTGGAATTAGCCGTAGGTCCTGTAGAGTCTGAACACCCTGTGGGCCATCTTCCTTTGCTTCTTTTGAACTTTTCTCATGGAAGCATGTGTGGGGAATGGGTCCTGTGTCATTGAAGGAAAATTTTTTCTAGATATGTAAATGCTACTTGGTTAGACTTTGCTCATTCCTCGATACTATTAGGATCTATTATGTTTAAGAATTTTGAAAAAATGGTTGGCTACTTCCTCGAGTGAAAAAAAGGAAAAGTATTTATATTAGCATTTTGGCTGCTTGATCACTCTATTATGGCAGAGGTTTCATAGTTGTCAATGTTTTCAGAATTTTAAAATACATTTTCTATGAATTACATAAAAAGATCATTGACATAGCTTAGAAGTTCACCAGGAAAATGGGTGTGCCTATTTGGATACTTGAATTTTATGATATTAAGAAAATTGTTTTACATTAATGTAACTGAACTGTTAAACATTCAATGAAAGGACTGTACAAAGATATAAAATTAAATATTTTTATATTTTAAGCTTTTTATACCTAATATTTAGTTGTGATGATCATTTCTTTTCTTTTATCCAAATATTTGTGTTATTTGGTGAGGTGACATTATCTTCATGCATTCTTCCAAACCATTCCTTTCTCTTGTTGAAAGTGAAATTTTCTTTTTCAAAAACTCAAAATTTTCTTTTTCAAAAAAAATTTCTTCATGGATATTATGTACAAATACATACTGCACATCAGTAGAATTCAGTAGAATATTGAGTAATGGTGGCTGGTACCTTCCAATAAGAAACTGTAATTCTTTTTAAACCATTTAAGCATTCAGGAAGTGGTAAATATCATTAGTTCAGTGTACTAGTCTGTTTTCATGCTGCTGATAAAGAAATACCTGAGACTGGGTAATTTATGCAGGAGAAGGGGTTTAATGGACTTACAGTTCCACATGGCTGGGTTAACCTCCTAATCGTGGAAGGCAATGAGGAGCAAGTCACGTCTTACATGGATGGCAGCATGCAAAGAGAGAGCTTGTACAGGGAAACGCCTGGTTTTAAAACCATCAGATCTTGTGAGACTTATTCACTATTAAGAGAACAGCACAGGGAAGACCTGCCCCCATGATTCAATTACTTCCCACCAGTTTCCTCCCATGACATGTGGGAATTGTGGGAGTTACAATTCAAGATGAGATTTGGTAGCGGACACAGCCAAACCATGTCATTCAAGAATGTGGTAAATATCATTAGTTCAGGAATGTTTTCTTGAAACAGTAGAATTTTTACTTATAAACCAATAAGAAAAAGACTAGCAACTTACAGGAATGTGGACAAGGAATAAACTCAGAAGAGGACACAATACAAGAAGCTCAGTGACTCTTGGGCAAACTTATCATAATAAGATAAACACAAATAAAGAGAAATCCTATTGATGTGGTATGTGCTTATCAGATGAGATAGAAATCCAAAGGAGAAGGAACAGGAGAACCTCAGCTTAGTGAGACGGTGGAGGAATAAAGATTCTTAGACATTGCCGTTGAGAGTGCAGGAAGGGTGCAAACTGTGTGGAAGGCAGTTTGGCAGATTTTGCTAAACCTTTATCTTCCCACTGACTCAGTAATTCCACTTCTGGAAATTTCTCCTTAAATTATAATGTAGAGATCATCTGCATAAAAGTTTGTTTTTTTTTTGCAGCATTATTTGTAATAGCAAAAGAGTGGAAAAATTCAAGTACTTATCAGTAGGATATTGATTAAGTAGACTTTGGAGATCCTTCTAATGAAATCTATGCCATTGTTGAAAAGAATGAGGGACGTCTCTATGAACTGATGTGGAAGGCTGTCTGAGATACACTGTGAGTGGTACAGTAGGTATCATATGACACTTTCTATGTTAGAGAAGAGGCAAAACAGTATATATTACTGTTTGCTCATATTTCTGTAGTTACATAAGAAACTAATGAGAACAATTATTAGTGTTTGGGGTATGGGCGACAGTGGTGGGGAGTGTGGCGTAAGGGATGAAGGTAGACATGACGTGTAACAATACTATTTTTATCTTTTTTTTCTTTTCTGTCTAAATAAATGTATTACCTATTAAAAAATAAACATATATTATTAAAAATGGAGGGTTTTTATAACTGAAAGGGATCCTAAAGATGATTTCATCAACCTTACTTATTTTCCATCTAGAGAAATTGAGGCTCGGTTGTGTTAAATGACTTTTCAAATCCTGGTGCAGGGGTGTTGGGTTAAAAACCCCAGCCTGAAGATATCAAATCTAATGCTTTTTCTACACAACTATATCCACACTTCACTGCTGTTCTGTCTTGCTGATGTTTTGTAATGTTCATCCTTCTTAGTAATTCTAGAGCATTTGGGGGGCCTACAGCAGCCTAATTCATGTCAGTGAACCATGGCTTTACACGATTCAGATAGTCAATATGTCAAAGCAATCAGAGAATTACAATTTTAGGGAATAATATTACAAGGGTGTGTGATTATAAGACAATCATGGCTTCATTCATTGACTTCCTTACTCTCTTGTGAGAGTGCAGTATTTTTATTTTTGTAATTAAACTGAATGAGTGTTTAGAGGAGGAGGTGGTGGTGGTGATTGTGGTAGTGGTGTTTTACGGTTTCCTTTTGAGGTGGTTGGTTTCACATCTTACATCTTAACCCCAGGATTAAGAGTCATGCTATAGAGATGTTTCAGAGACCGTTCTTCACTTTATAAATGTATGTAAGTAGAAGCTTTTTTAAAAATAAAAGGTTGTTGTGTCTAAATTAAATTATTAGGTTGACATGTAGAATATGTGGGATTTATTATACATATTGCCAAGTGATTTCAGATATTTTCATGTGTGTGTGTTTCCCATGAATGTATTGGGTTGTCTAGATTACTGTTAAAAACAGGCATGCTGCCTACAATTATGGTGTGTTGCTTGATTCCAAAAAGAGGTTGGGAAGCAGCTGTTGAAATTAAAGACTTCTGGTGGTGTAGGAGAGAGATATGCAAATAACACAGACATTTTATTACATTCTTTTGACTCTGTTCCTACTTAAAAAAAAAAAAAAAAAATCTGTCCTCACACCTTAGAGACAAGAGAGCTAGAGTGGATAGGAGTTTTTCAGTGTGGCTTTCTGTGTAGTAAACATTTTCCTGGTAAGCAAAAGTTAGAACCTTGGAAATTTTACCCAATTAGTTTAAATCCACTAAACAGCAAGTCAGTTTCATAGGCACTATGAAAAGTGATCAACAAGTGGATCACCTAAGCAAACGTGTATAGGTTATCAACCTTGACTTGCTATTTTAAAATTATTTCATTAACCTTTCTTGTGTAACATGAAAGATTAGTTGTAGAATTAGTGGAGGAAAAGTTCCACCCTGGAACTTTTGTAGAAAATGTTCAGCCTTTAAATTTCTGCTGTAAAAGGTGTGAGCAAAGGCTGAATTAATTGGCTTACGTTAGCAACTTTGATTTGTCTCTGTTAGGCTGACCATTTAATAGACACATAAACTGTCAACACAGTTCAGGAAGTAAAGGTGTATTTTAATTATTATTGAGACACAAAGCAGGAAACCCTAAGTGGTATTCTCTTTTCCTAAAGAAAAACCTCAGACACTGACCGATGAGCTTAATCAGTTTTGTCACTCATGTTTCAGACATACCAAAGGGGGCAGAAAATAACATGTGGACACTCATGGCCCTACCATCTTGCTTCAACAGATGCTAACATTCTGCCTTGTTTGATTCATGTTTTTCAACAACAAAATATAAAACATAAAAGTGTTACGGATATAATGAAGGCCAAGTCATCCTTAAGTCCTCTGTTTCTTATGCCCCATACATCATCCATCAGGGACTTCTGTTCACGTTTTCAGAGTCTCACTGCTTTTCCTCATGACCACCTGTCTCAGGCCACCAGTGAGTCTCATCTGGTTCCTGCAGTGGCCCCTTGTTTAACTCAGGGGACTCTCAACACTTCAGTCAGATCGATCGTGTTAGAACATAAACCACAGGTCCTTCTGCTCGGACTGTCCAGCGCCTTCCACCCCACCCAGCGTCCAAGTCAAGTTTGTGGCAACAGCCTACAGCACCCAGATGTGCTGACTTCCATTGCCCTGTCCAACCTCATCTCTCAACTCCCTACTCAGTGTGTCCTAGTCACTCTCATCTCCTTAACGTGGCACCTGCTGTTCCTTCTGCGCAGATGCCCTTAACCTGATTCAGTCTTGACTCAAGTGCTACCTGCTTGAAGTCATCTTTCTGGGCTTCCCTGTTCAATCTCAATAGCAAACCACCACTCCCAACATTTGCATCTCTTTCCCTTGTTTGTCTTGTTTTTCATTCATCTCCCCCACTAAAATGAAAGATCCAGAGCAGCGTGGGTGTTTGTCAGTCACCCACCAGTGATCCTCAGTAGTTGGAATAGTGGGTGGCATTTGGTTGGTATTTGTTGAGGTTGAATGAATTGAAGCTCTGTCCCCATTCTCTTCCACCCCAGCCCTTCACCCGTCATCCTCTGCAAGGTGAGCACCCTCCTAAAGATTACATGCTTTTATGACATGACTGCATAGGCTTCTTTGTTTATGCCTTACCAGTATCATTGTTTTTATTACAGTCAAATTAAAATAGACCTTATTTGACTATTTACGTATATAATGTGCTATGCATATCTTTATGTAACTTTTTATTTATTAACATTTTTCAGATTTTTTTCCATGTTGGGGCATGTAGATTGTTTATTCATTTTGCCTGCTTTATGAATATACTGTAATATTTGAAAATTCCATTTTCTATTGGTGAACATGGAAGGCATTTCCAGGTTTCCCTATTGCAAGTGATCCTCAAAGGTACATCCAATGTCCCCAAGTGTAAGAGGTGCTTTCAGGGGATATTCCTAAATGTGGAATTGCTGGAATTCCGTAGATAGTGGTGTTAGTTTACATTTCTAATGTGGTGTTTGAGCATTCCCATTTTGTGTCACCCTCACTGTTTTGCGGTGTTCCCAGGGTTAAGCATGGCCCCTCTGAGGGGAGTGAAGCAGATCTCCTTGTTTCAACGAGGTTGTCCTTCCTGATCACTAGGATGGTTGAGCACTGCATCCTCCCCTTATTGGCCATTTGTGGTTTTCTTCCTCAACCCATTTTCTTTTGATCACAGAAGTAGTTTATATATTCTAACATGAATCCTTTCTCAATAGTGTGCTTCACACATATAATAACCTAGTCTGGCTTGTTTCTTTGCTTTTTAATGGTTTTTGTAATGGCATATTGAAGTCGTAAATTGTAATGTAGTCAAACAGCCATCTTTCCCTGTATGCATTGTTTATATATCTTTAGAATCCCTTCCTACTGATGTGTTTTCTTTAAAACTGTTGCAATTTTCCTTTTCCATGTTTAGATCTGCAACCTACTTGAAATTGATTTTTGTATTGGCATGAGGAAGGAAAACTATCTTATTTTTCTTGCTTGGATAGAATTGAAGTTTTTCATTTCTCCACTTGTCTCTGCATCGTTTGTTGAATGGTCTGCTGTTTCCTCTTTGATTTATAATGCCACCACTGTCATGGATTCATCCCTTTGTGGGTGTGACTCTTAACCCTGTTCTTTGTTATTCTGCCTCTTCAGTCTGTTTGTATAGCCCTGAACAAATTGTTATTACTTTATAATAATATAGTCTTGATATCTATTAGTTGAGTCACGTTTTCTTTATTTTTGTTCAACATTTCTTGGTTATTTTTGGCAGGTCATTCTTGTACATGAATTTTAGCATTGGTTTGTAGGGTTCTGTAAAGAGACATACTGGATTTTGGCATTGCGTTGAATTTACAGATTTAGAAAAATTGATATTTTCCTATATTATCTTTTTATAACTTGCAATCTTTTCTTGGAATATTTCCTAGGTACCTTATCCTTCTGCTTGCTGTGGTGAATGGGATTTCTTTTCATTTCTTATTGACTGTCAGCTGGTATAAGAGAATACCACTGATTTTGTATATTTATGTCATATCTAGCTACCTTTCTAAACTGTCTTAAAAACAGTTTGTGTGAGATACGACTTATGGTTATACTTGACAGTTTGGAAAAACTGTTTTATAAACCTATCTGGAGCTGGTGATGTTGGTGTTTTATTGAGTGTGAATTTATTTCCTTTAGTGGATATAAGTTTAGTCAGGTTAACCATTTGTGAGATAGTTTTGGTAATGTACATGTATTTTACAGTAGTGTCTTAGCTGTATTTTCAGACTTATTGTCACATCATTGATCAGGTCAAGTTTATTTATTAAAGTATTCAGGTTTTCTATATCCTCACTATATTTTTATCTATTGTTCTGTAAATTTCCGAATGGTACTTTAAAATATTATTTTGAGATTGAGGATGTTAGCTTCTCTTTGTTTTTGTGATGGATATGTTTGTGCAGTGTGTATATGTGGGTTGTGTGTGTGTGTCTAATATGTGATGTGTAGGTGTGGTAAGTCTGTGTGGTATGTGTCTGTATGTGTGTGCTCTGTGGTGGGTGTGTGTGGTGTATAGTGTGTGGTGTGCATGTGTGTGTTTGAAGTTGTTAAGGTGTTCAGATTCAAGATCATTAAACTGGTGGAAGCTCTCTTTTTTCCTGATAGGGCATTTTGCGTTAAAGTCCATTTCTCTGGCCCTCCCTCAGATTAGTTTGTTTCCTTATGTGGTTTGTGATTGTTGATTGTCAACTAATTTCAGTGGTGGTTGTTATTTATGTGGCAGTTCCATGTGCCCTGGGTTGAAGTCATCTCTTCAATCTATATTTATTTGTTACTATCTCTATCCACCCACTAGGAAATAAACTTCATAGGGTCAAGGGTATTTTAAAAATATCTTTTGTTCACTGCTACATCCCCAACACCAAAAACAATGTCTGGTCCTTGAAGGTGTCCCTGGTTATTCAAGGAATGAGTGACTGAGTTTGATATTGATTTCTTGGTCTGTGTCCCATGGAATTGGAAAGCTAGACCCCACATCCATGTGTGCCATTGCCCTGGGGAAGTGCATGATCTCCTTTTTTCTTCTTCAGAACCTCATGTACCTAGCCCATCTCTGTTGCCTCTCTGATCCAGTCAGCTTAGTTTGTCTGGTTCTATTTTCATAGACTGCGCTGCTGCCTGGGGCCACATGTAGGTAGTAGCCTCGGGTCCTCCTGCTCATCTCTCTTGAACCAGGCTGTCTTCTGCCCTCTGGGCTGGGCTGCTTAGCTCTGGTTTTCAGGGCTCTTTCAGGTTTTGTTTTGTTTTGTTTTTTGGTGTATGTGTGTGTGTGTGTGTGTGTGTGTGTGTGTCTGGAGATTTTCTTCTTTTGACTTGGGCTGTGTAATTTTTCAAAAATGTGTTTCATCTGAATATCTGTAGGGAAACTGTCAGATCGTCCCACCTGGCTACTGGACTTGGAAACAAGTCTCATTTCTAGCTTTCTGATTCATTCTTGAGCAAAAAGGTCACTTTTGATTGAAAAGAGTTGGGATAGTAAACTCTTTGGGTCATTTTTAATATCTGAAAATACTTCTGATTGTTGAAAACTAAGAGCCTTTTATGTTTATCCCTAAATTCACTTCATTCTTCAGGGTATGTAAGAAGTTTTTGCCCATTGACAGCTGATATTTATATGTTAGACCCCATCCTGGGCACATACCTGTGTCCCCTAACATTTTGTTTGCAATTCAAAATAACATGTGGAACATTTCCTCAGCAGAGAAGTATATGAAGTGTCATACCATGATGAAGATTAAGTATTTCTCAACATAATGTTTTAAAAGATAAGGAAGATGGTATGGCTAGTGCTTATATTATTGTCTTACTTGTTTATCTTCCTTATTTTCTGTTTTTTTTTTTTTTTTTTTTTTTTTTTTTTTTCCTGCACTGTTCCATGGGTGAGCATAAAAACACAGAATAATTCAATTGGGAATGAATGAAAGTGTCACTTTTAAAGCTCAGCATCAAGGAGGGCTTAAAATTGAATATCACCCAAGAATGTGGAGGTAGCTAGAAGAGTTCAAGAGGGAGGTTGTAGGTTTTTAGCAAACAGCATGGACAAGAACAAATGTTTTAGTCAGTCGCTGGTGATTTTGCTGTCCTGCCTGTAAGCCTGCAATGTACAGAAACTCCTTTGTGAAACACATGGAGGCAACGTTGAGAAAATTGTTTTCTGGAATAGACAGACTGGCTCCCAGGACTGGTTCTGCCAGCTGAGGTCTGTGCAGTCGTGCCTCCCTGCCTGGGCCATGGGACATTCATCCCCTAAAGTGATGCCACAGAGCCCCTGGCTTTAGTGGGTGTTCAAGGAATGTTGGTTGCCTCAAAAACGTTAAAAACTTGGGCTTGAAAGGAGAAAGATCAGCTTTCAATCGGAAGAGTGAGGCATTGCAAAAATGCCCCGAAGTGCTGCTCTGTGAGTTGTGAAACTTTCTGGGAAAGGACTGAGAACCTGTTCTTAGAACTTATGTTCTGTGGCATCAACATTTATGCACATATCTGGGTCCTGGTATTTGCTGACTTTGAAGATGACTGTATCACTTTTCCTTTCCAAGGAAGGTGGAACTGAAAACTAAATAAGCTTGCTATTTACTCATGTTCTTCTAACATTTAATAGAGTAAACATTCTCTGGGGTGAAGAAGATCTCTCTATGGAGCTGTTTGCTCTGCAGTGGTGAGATCTTCAGAGCCTTCTTTCCTCACTCTCCGAGTGCCCCTCCATTCTTGCTTTTACCTCACTGTGTTATCGGCGTCAGGCTGTGTGTCTGTTACTCCCAGTAGTGGCTGGAGCCTGAGGATTTTGACACATTACCAAATTGACATTACAGTGGTTTTTAACGTTACACTCCAACCACAGACACATAAAAGCACCTGCTTCCTGACAGCCTTTAGAATGGTGTATTCTTAGTGTTGTTTTTCATTTTGCCAGCCAGGTAGATAGCAAACATGGTATTCCTTTGCTATTTTTATTTTTTATTAAGATTGTGTATGTTTTTTCATAGCCACCCAGGATAGAAGAGGAGTTTTTATTCCTGCATGTCTCTTTTGTTAGAGAATTTTTTTCTGTAAACCCATCTCCTACCCATCTTAAGCCTCCTGAAAAGGGCATATGGCCACCGTGAGTGTCTCAAGATTGTCCCGATTCACTTCCTCCAGGAACTGGATATCAGGATTCTACTAGCAGAGCTGGAGGAAGGCTGAGGGGAGGCAGTCATCGTGTATTTCGTGTGCTGAGTGGACTCTGGATTGATCAACCATGCCTTAATTGTCATTTAAAATAGGGCAAAGATTCTGTGTTTTCAGATACTTTTTTATTAATGAAATAATTTTGTGATCGTTACTGAAAACTTGGAAAACACAAAGAGGTCAAAGAAGAAAGTAGCCAAGAGTCCTACCACCCAACAATTATTGTAATATTTATTATTAGGGTTTTTGTACATTTTCTCTGGTCTTCATCTTTGCATATTTTATATAAATCTAATATTCTGTATATGTTTATAGCAGTCTTTTCATCTAAAGCCATAGCAATTATTTTTTATGAATTTTTTAAAACTACATGTAGTTTCATGCCTGCATGCCATTCCACAGACTTGGAGAAGTCTCATCTCATTTTCTATTACTGCACAGAAAGTTATTTCATTTTTTTCCCTCCAGTGTTACTAATCATAATGCCGTGTCTTCCTGTATAACACCTTTTTCGGTTTTTAGGGTCATTTTTATGGGATAAGTTCCAGAAGTGAAATGGTTGTGTCAAGGGGTAGGAGTTTTTTTAATGCCAAATAGTTTTTCCAAAGAATTGTCCACTTGCACTGCCAGTAATGATGTGTGCAAATAGAGCTGTTTTATGTCAATTAATATGTATCCAAGGGAAATGGGTCATCAACCTCTTCCCTTTTGGACCTGTAAGGGTTGAAACTTCATTCAGAATAAACACTAATAAAAGCTTAAATAAATCTAATGGTTGTGGTTCAGCAGTCTCTCAGGGAAGCTTGCTGCAAATTTTAATTGCCTAAGGGGTTTTATTTCCTCTCATTTTCTTCTCCCCTCTGCTATTTTCCTCCCTCCCTCCAGGTTTAAAACATGTTTTCCTCTCCACAGTTAAGCCTTAGTGCTTCTAGTTCTGTCTTTGTTGATTAATGAGTATAATTGGCCCTGTCGTCTCTATTATACCATCCACGGCAATTTGTTTTTATGTCGCAGTTATTTTCTGAGCTGTCACAAAACTGCCTTACAAAGAGAGCTCATTATCAGCCCAAAGGAGAAGAATTTGAAGGGATGAAGTGAGTAAAGGTCCCGAAGAGGAGGAGGGGAAGGAGGAGTCTAAGTTGTTGGAATGTCAAGGAAATGAGCATGTTCTAGGGGCAGAATAATTAACTGTTGCTTAGGACATACCCAGCAAGACTTGATTTTATCTAGAAATTATCAGATTAGAAATGGCTCTCCATAGACAAAGTGTGGAGGACTGGATGAATAGATAAAAGGCTTGAATGTAGGTCCAAGAAAACATGGGGCATGACATTTTATAAAATGGGTTGAAGCTCATTAGAAGTTAATTACAGAAAGCCCAGCTTAACGTCTGTGTGTAGGGAATAGCGGTGACTTCCAGATTGGAAAGTTTTATCTGAACATGTATGGACCATAAAGATTACCCACATGCCAGGCTGTATCAGAAAATGCTTTGCTATTTTTCTCTATAGTTTTCTCTCATTTCCCTTCTCCCCACCCCAGTGATCTCATCAAGTTTTCTTCACTCTTGAAATTAACTCAGGAAATAGCAGAGGTCCAGGAAGAGATAGTGGAACAGAAGGAGATTTTTTTTTTTTTTTTTTTTTTTTGAGACAGAGTCTCGCTCTGTAGCCCAGGCTGGAGTGCAGTGGCCGGATCTCAGCTCACTGAGCTCCGCCTCCCGGGTTTACACCATTCTCCTGCCTCAGCCTCCCGAGTAGCTGGGACTACAGGCGCCCACCACCTCGCCCGGCTAGTTTTTTGTATTTTTTAGTAGAGACGGGGTTTCACCATGTTAGCCAGGATGGTCTTGATCTCCTAACCTCGTGATCCGCCTGTCTCAGCCTCCCAAAGTGCTGGGATTACAGGCTTGAGCCACCGCGCCCGGCCCCAGAAGGAGATCTTGACTTTAACAAAGTCCATCTTCCAAAACCCCAGACAGACGAGATCATTATGTTACAGAGATGTATCTTCACAGATGGAGTCATGAGGTCTTCTTAGAGGAATGCCTTGTTAGGTAACTGCTCATCATCCAGTCACATTACACTTTTCTTTTAGGAGCAGAGAAGGGAATTAACCACGGAGAGTTGGGGGAAAAAATCCTTAGTAGCAGCAATAAAATAGTTAGTAATGGTGGCTCTGAATCAGAATGCAATGGCAGAGGGATCTAAAAGCTTTTCTCTTTATTTACTTTATTTTATTTATTTTTATTTCATTTTTTGAGAGACAGAGTCTTGCTCTGTTGCCCAGGTTGGAGTGCAGTGGTGTGATGTCAGCTCACATCAACCTCTGCCTCCCGGGTTCAAGCAATTCTCCTGCCTCAGCCTCCTGAGTAGCTGGAATTACAGGCGCACACCACCACATCTGCCTAATTTTTGTATTTGTGGTAGAGACGAGGTTTCACGATGTTGGTCAGGCTTGTCTCAAACTCCTGGCCTCGTGATCCACCTGCCTCAGCCTCCCGAAGTGCTGGGATTATGGGTGCGAGCCACCGCGCCCAGCTGCTTTTCTTTTTGATTTGTGAATTTGTGGATGAGGAAAGTGGGGCACAGAAGATTTAATCTGCTTTTTCCTGGCTCCATCCCATTACTGGGAGAGCTGGGTCTTAAACTTGGATACCCTCTTCTCCAGTTCCAGGCCCTTTGTCCTGTTAGGAAACGTCTCCGTTTGATGTGTCTTGAGGCTAATTCTTCTACAGTAATGCGAGGCTTTGATCCAGACAGCTCCAGAGAAACTACACTCAAAGTGGAAGGTTTTCTTAATTGTAGAGAAACTCACATTACATTACCTTGTAATTTGTGAGATGTGTTCTGTTGTGTTTAAAAAGGTGCAGAAGAAAGTCGACTTTGGTTCTGTCCGGAAACCTCTGATGCAAGAGCCATTTAGCTGGAGGGGAGCTTTGGAGAAAAGGGCAGGAGAAATGGCAGGTGGAAGAACTTGAAGAACTTCTTTGAAAGTGGCTGGAAAGAATTTTCAGTCTTCATAGAATGAACAGCTGTCTTAAGAAAGAAGGGGACCTGCCACTGATGGTCAGCGGGATATGGGAAGGTCATGGGTTGGTCTCTGGTTCCCAAGAAGCACAGCTGCTTTTTTGGTTAACTGTCACCCTTCCCATCTTAAAAAAAAAAGCAGGGGGGGCTTGGCAGGGTGGCTCACGTCTGTAATCCCAGCACTTTGGGATGCCAAGGCGGTGGATCACAAGGTCAGGAGCTTGAGACCAGCCCAGCCAATATAGTGAAATCTTGTCTCTACGAAAAATATAAAAATTAGCCAGGCGTGGTGGCAGGTGTCTGTAGTCCCAGCTACTCAGGAAGCTGAGGCAGGAGAATTGCTTGAACCTGGGAGGCGCAGAGGTTGCAGTGAGCCGAGATCGTGCCACTGCACTCCAGCCTGGGCAACAGAGCAAGACTCTGTCTCAAAAAACAAAAACAGAAACAACAAAAAATAGGATATATTGAGCTTGCTTAATGAAAATAATTCCAATTTTTTTGCTTGGGAATACAAGTAGAGGCAATCAGTATCTTCAGTATCTTGAGTTTCCTTAATAAAGAATTTCCGTAGTCCCTCTGCATCTGACTTAGTAACTAAAAGTCCTTAACATAAATGAATCTGCACTCATAGAATCTGTGACAATACGGGGAAAAGAAACTGGGGGATTTGGATAAAAAAACATAAGAAATCCCTTAGAGATTTACTTCACGTGGATTTCAGCCAACAGAGAGCACCGTCAATGAAGATACTAGGGGCATTTACCCACGTCAGCGAATCACAGTTGGACTGTGTTTTTCCTTTGCTTTTTTACAGGAAGGTTTTGACACCTCACTCCTTTTTCCTTGCCTGTCCATTGGTTTGTTTTTGTGCTGATGAGACTCCCATTAAGAGGCATTTTCCTCCCTGGGTTATGCCTTTCTTAGGTATAATTCAGGCCCCTTTTCTCTCACCTCTTCTCCTGTCTTGCCATGGTCATGATGGACATTTATGTAGTTGCATCTTCCCCAGCCCTACAAAATGAAGCGACTATAAAGAAAGAAAGAAAAAAGCCACTTTAGTAGGATCTGTATTTGGTTACATTCAGTGTATATGAAGAGTTCAGATGCCTCTCTCAGTATATCCAAACTGCCCCCAGAGCTTTGCAGCAGAGGGCTGCGTCCCGCAATTCTCATGTTCCTTCAGCCTTAGCAAGTCAGGGCAATGTTTGCCTTCCTCCCCTTCCCTCATTTCTCTGGGAGCTTTCTCTCCAAACCCTCTATTCTTTATTGTTCTCTTCTCTGCCTTCTGTTACTTTTTTAAAAGTCGTCCCTGGTACTGTTTTTTGTTTTGTTTTGTTTTGTTTTCCCAGTAAAATCTCATGTTTTCCATAAAGACACTGAAAAGTAAGCTCCCATGAACTCAGGCTTCCCGTAAGGGAGATGTCATTGTCTATTTCTGCACAGTGAGTGGTGAGAGTGTGTTTTATGTTATATCCTGGCTCAGCTCTTCCCCCTTATGGCAAATCCCCCCACTGGCTGGCGCCACTGTGGGTAAGTTCCAGCCTTCCTCACCTGGCTTCGGATACCGTGTTATGGTAACGATGGTTTACCTGTGTTTAGTACTTTAATTTATCCAGAATATTTCATCTGAGCTTATGGAATCTGAAGTGGTGTTAGGCATCAAAGGACATTATCTTTTGGGGGCCTAAACTTACACCCCTTCTGATTTTGCTCATCTGTCTGGAATTTTGCTTAATGTACGCTGTTTTCTCTGTGTTTTTTCATTCCCAGGTTTCTCTGGCCAGGACTTCGACTGGGCAGATTATCACAAGCAGCATGGGGCGCAGGAAGCTCCTCCCTTCTGCTTCAGAAATGTAAGAAGCTTCTCTCTTACCTAATTTTTAAAAATCATAGATTTTGTTTACCATGAGTTTTTTGTTTTTTTTTTTTTTTTTTTTTGAGACGGAGTCTCGCTCTGCCGCCCAGGCTGGAGTGCAGTGGCCGGATCTCAGCTCACTGCAAGCTCCGCCTCCCGGGTTTACGCCATTCTCCTGCCTCAGCCTCCGGAGTAGCTGGGACTACAGGCGCCCGCCACCTCACCCGGCTAGTTTTTTGTATTTTTTAGTAGAGACGGGGTTTCACCATGTTAGCCAGGATGGTCTCGATCTCCTGACCTCGTGATCTGCCCGCCCGTCTCGGCCTCCCAAAGTGCTGGGATTACAGGCTTGAGCCACCACGCCCGGCCTACCATGATTTTTATAACTTGCTTTGTATTGATGAAGCAAGGTTGGAGTATTACTGTGCACTGGAGAACTACAAAATGTCTGTAGTTTTTGGAAAGCTCTGCTTTCAGGTTGTGCATTTGCTAGGGTGATGTGGTCTGTGCTAACAAATTGACTAATAAATGCACAGTTGCTAGAACGTGCTAAAAGGTGATGACCAAGTCTCACTTATGGAAGAGTCCAGGGTTTTCCTGATTAATAGGTGGTTCTCGTCTTGGTGAGTAACCTAGCAGGCAGAAGGAAAAGAGATGAAGGAGAAGGTATCACTGGTTCTAAATACTGCAGCCTGATAGCAGTGTATGTTACTGCTGTTTACTTTCTACTGGTGGGAGCCCATTGCTTGGCTGCACCGTGTCACAGGTGAGGCCAGTAAGTGGGTCCTGCCTAGGCTTGCTGCCCCACTGTGATTCTGGACTCTGGAGCAAAGAGGACACATTTTGGTGGACAGCTGGCCATCTGTGCCCCTGTTAGAGGAACACTTGCTGTGTAGCATCTTATCCATGAGCCCACTGATAGGAGAGTGTTTGCTCCTGAGGCCTAGTCTTAAACTGCAGTCTTACTTATTTTGATGGCTTTAATGCTTTCTTTGATGTCCAGTAAGGTGCTAGTGACTTCTGTGCTTTGCTAACTTTAAGCAACAACCTGGTTCATAACACAGCTTATTGGAACATAGTAATAGGATTTTTGTGACACATAAAGTAGCAATGAGTGTTTGTGCACATGCGTATACTTACAGAGGTATAGGAGGTCATTTTATAAACTACAGTCATGCATTGCTTAATGATGGGGGTATGTTCTGAGAAATGCATCATCAGGCCACTTCATTGTTGTGTGAATGTCATAGAGTGTACCTTGTACCTACACAGGCCTAGATGGTATAGCCTGTGCTACATACAGCTTTGAGATTCATCCACGGCCTGGATGGTATAGCTTATACCACATAGCCTAGGTTACGTGGTACAACCATATAATCACATGGGGCCACCATTGTATACGCAGTTCATCATTGACTGAAACGTCACCATGCAGTACGTGACTGTGGTTTACAAAATTATCAATAATTCTTCAACCCTAGGAACTATGAGTAGAGATATCAATTATCTCTGTTTTAAGAATTAGGCTTAAACGTATAGTCTACTGTGTTCAATGTGCTTTTAGTTAGGAGAGTTAATTTGTGTTAAGACAAAAAGATGATAGTCTCCTCTTAATTGAGATCTGTAACGACAGTGCAAAGCCCTCGCTGGTCAGAGACTTGTTTGCTGAGCATGTGCTCCTGGAGCTTGCAGGTTCATTGCTGCTGCACCTGTCTTTGCATTCTAGACATAACGATATGAAAAATGAAGCAAGAAAGGGGCGGCTGAATAGGGAGTTCAAAAGTGAGCTCAAGTCAACATCAGAGTTTGGAGGGTTCAGTACGTTGATGATTGGGTCAGTTGGTACTTGTAAATACAGAAGCACGTCAGCAGCAAGGTTGGAAATCAAGGATCCTTCTGTGGTTGAATGACCTTGAGAAGCTGCTCAAATCTCAACTGAGTTCTCCCCTTATCTAGGCTGCTTGGAGTCTACCTGGCACCTGCATGATCCAGGGAGCAGTAACAAAATCTAGGCAGAATTGACACGTAGAATTTGTGGTTCCCATTTGTGGTTCCCAGTCCTGGCTCTCCCCAGGATTGCCACTGAATGATGTTGCCTTTGCACAAGAGCAGTTTCTCTGTATCTTGAAGAACCGAGTGGTGTGTGTTTAGGTGACAGGGCTGGCTGCATAACCATGCCCCATGAGGACTGCAGCTGGTTAACTCTGAAAGCTTTGATGTCCTGTGCTGTCTTGACTTCTCATCGTATTGATGTCGCAGTCACAGAATCTGCTGGCTTGTCTGCTTTCATTTAGGGTCGCAGAAACATCTTAGAGGCCCTAAAACTCTTTTGAGATTGTGCTTTGTACCTGACAAGGTACAAAGAGAAATATTCCTTCCCCGAATCATTAACTTTTGGAAGAAAATCCTTTTCTCTCTCTCTTTCATTCTATATTTAAAGAGTGATTTCTTCTATGGCAGCGCAGTCCCACTAAACCTTCTTTTTATCAGTCCTCTGTTTCCATTCGCAGCCAGGAGTTGTCCACATGGCTTTGAGTGGTAGAGTAAGTCACCACATTCCCAGGTGGCTTCTGAGCTTTCAGGATTTGGCCACCAAGTTGCTCTCTGTTTGGATGAATCTGCAGGCGTGTTCCGTAAGAATGCCTTCGTTTCTGGTACTCCATTTATGTAATAGAGAGGATTGTTGACGTATGCACTGCACTGTCGGTGCTTTGCTGAGTTTGTTAGCTTGCTACGAGTGCTCTTTAATGGAATGCATGTTACGACTTCACTTTTTAATCACACATCTCCTGTGTATTAGAGGAGAGCTCGTGTGGAATTGAATATGTGGAAGACATTTCCCCAGGGATGTTTAACGGAGGCTGTTATGAAAGGGATCGACGTAGTAAAATGCTTGGTAAATAAACTCACAGGTAACAGTTTTGCTATTGATCCTTCATAAATTACCCTCAAGCGGTGGATTGAAATGAAAATAGGTTATGTGGTTGTAGCTTTCCCTTGTTAAGAAGGATAAATGCATTTTAACTTACTTAGAGGTTTTTCAAGCAGCTGATGGAATTGTATTTTCAGAAGGAAGTTCAATATATAATAGCTGTGGGTGAGACCAGGTAACTTGCAGAAACAAATAACCCACCTAGAAGATCTTTGCTTCCTATTTCCAAAGAAATGTGAAGGCATGGAGCCAGTTGATTTCTTAACATGCATTGGATCACTTTTTTTCAGGTTACATAAAGATATAATTGTATTTTTCAGATTAAGTTTTAGAAAAAGACATGTAAATGTGAATTACCTTGATTTCTTCCCATAAGTCAGAAAAAGAAGTAGTCTCTGTTCCTTATAGGCACCTGTTTATCTCAGTATCCATAAGTATATAGATCTATAGTGTTGTAACATGGCTGATGATAATTTATAGTAGTTGTCAATTTGGGAAATTTTTATATTTATTTTAAAATAATATTTCAGTATTGGCTGAGTAAGCTCATACTGAACTGACCCTTCTGCATGTAGAGCAGCTCTGAGGTCTGGACACAGGACCAAACACGACTATTTAAGGGTAGTGGAACGTGAACAAAAGCAGGCAGGAAAACACGAGACTGGAAGAAGGGAGCAGCATGGGGGAATTGTCCCATCTTTTTCAGACTTTTAGCCTGAGGGCAGCCACAGTTGACAACATGTGGGATAACTTAGAGAGTGATATAAAAGTCATGGTCTCTCTGGCCTGATGAACCACATTACAAAATTTGGGCAGCCACAGATCCTGGAAAGTGAGGGGAGACTCAGACAGTGGAAAACCAGGATTGGGAACCCCAGATTCTATGTGTTAATTCTGTCTAGGTTTTTGTGGTGATCCCTGAATCATGTAGGTGCCAGGAAGACTCCAAGCAGCCTAGAAGAGGTGAACTCAATTGAGATTTGAGCTGCTTCTCAAGAGACAGAGTCTGTAGTTTCAGTCCAACCAAGGTGATAGTTTGCTAAAATAGAAAAGTCGACACTCTTGATAGGAATATAATATAATCCAGACTTGCCACAACATAACATTTAAAATATCCACTCTTTAATTCCCACATTGCTCAAGACAAATGGGAAAATTAGCCTCATTCCCAATAGAAAAGAAGAAATGGGAAAATCAGTCTCATTATCAGTAGAAAAGATAATCAACATAGACTAAACCAAACATAGACTAAACCCATCATGACCCAGATGTTGGAATTAGCAGACAAGTATTTTCAAGCCCCTATTATAACTAAGTGTGATGTAAAGCAGTGGTCCTTAAAGGGTGGGCCTGAGACCAGCAGCCTCAGTATCACCTGGGCACTTTTCAGAAATACACATTATCTGGCTCCATCTACAATCGACTGAATCAAAACTTTGGGAAGAAGCCCAGAAGTTTATATTTTTTAAAGGTTTTCAAGAGGATTCTGATCCTACAGTTTAAGAACTGTAGATATAAAGAAAAATATTCTCTAATGAATGAAAATATAGGAAGTCCCAGAGAAGAAGTAGAAACTGTAAAAAAGAGAAATTCTAGAACCCAAAAATACAATATTTGAAATCAACAAATTTATTGGATTAGCTTAATCGGGAAGATAGAGGAAAGAGTCCATGACCTTGAAGATAGAAATTATTTTGTCTGTAAAACAGAAGAAGATGGACAGGGAAATGAAGGACAAATGGAATCTCAGGATCTGAGGGACAATTATCATGTAGAATTGAAGATCCAGAAGAGGTGGCTGAGTAAGAATAAAAAAAGACGTTTCACCAAAGAAGATGTATGGATGACAGAAAAACACGGGAAAACATGCTCAGCATCAGTAGTCAGCAGGGCAAATGCAAGCTAACACCACCATGAGACACCACTAGATACCTATTACAAGGACTGGATTTGGAAAAACTGGCAATACCAGGTGCTGATGAGGATGTGTAGCAACTAAAAGTCTCATACACTGGTCATAGGAATGCAAAATGCTGTAGTAACTTTGGCAAACATTTTGGCAGCTTCTTAGAAGGTTAAACATTCATTTACCATGTGGTCTAGCAGCCCCATCTCTAGAGAAAGGCAAACTTAATGGCATGGGTTGGATTGTGCCTCCCCCAAATTCATATGTTCAAATCCTAACCCTCAATACCTCAGCATGTGAGTGTCTTTGGAGATACAGTTTTTAAAGAAGTGATTAAAATAAAATGAGGTCCTATGGGTGGACCCTCATCCAGTGTGACTGGTGTCCTCATAAGAAAAGAGGGGGCCAGGCTCAGTGGTTCAAACGTGTAATCACAGCACTTTGGGAGGCCGAGGTGGGCAGATCACTTGATATCAGGAGTTCAAGATCAGCCTGGCCAACATGGTGAAACCCCAGCTCTACTAAAAATACAAAAAAAATTAGTTGGGCGTGGTGGGGCATTCCTATAGTCCCATCTACTCAGGATGCTGAGGCAGGATAATCGCTTGAACCCAGGAGGCAGAGGTTGCAGTGAGCCGAGATCTCGCCACTATACTGAAGCCTGGGTGACAAATGAGACCCTGTCTAAAAAAAAAAAAAAAAAAAGATGATGAAGAAGATGATCTTAATGGCTTAGCTAGTTTCTCCACCTATAAAAATCAGGACACTCTTACTGCTGTTTGTATTAGGTAATTAACAGCCATAAAGCATGCTGAAAGTAGAAACTGCTCAATACACACAGAGGCATGACCACATGAGGACACAGGGAGAAGACAACCTCTACAAGTCAAGGAGAGAGGCCTCCGAAGAAGCCAGCCCTGCTGACACCCTGATGTCTGACTTCCAGCCTCCAGGACCATGAGGAAATAAATTTTTGTTGCTTAAACTTCACAGTCTGTGGTATTTTGCCACAGCAGCCTGAGCAGATTAATATACTTAATGTTTACATGAAAAGTTGTACCAGAATGTTTACAGCAGGTTTAATCACAATCACTGAAAACAACTGAAATGTCCTTTAACTGGTAAGTGGATAGATAAGCTACAGTGCATCTGTACAAACTACTCAGTGAGAAAGCAGGACAAACTTCCATTTCATGTAATAGCATGGATGAATCTCAGTGTATTATGCTAAGTGAAAGAAGCCAGACTCAAAAGGCTACAGATAGTGTGAGTCCATTTACATGACTTACAGAATAAAACGGGGATTCTGATCCTAAACTTTAAGAATTATAGATATAAAGGAAAATTTTCTCATAATGAGAATATAAAGGAATATAAAGGAAATTATAAGAACAGAAAACAGATTGGTGTTTGCCAGGAATTGAGTGCTTTGGAGGGACTGATTACCAAAGGACCCCAGTGCAAGGGTATTTTGGGGGTGAAGGAATGGTTTTGTGTGTTGATTGTGGTTATAGCTGCATAATGAAATACGCTGGTCTTACAGCCCTACCCTCAGAGAACAGTATACCCAAAAGACTGAATTTTACTCTACGTAAAAATGTTTAAAGTGATCTTAAAAAGATAACAATAAACAAAAAGCAATAAATAATAGCGATAAACAAAATTAGCAATGAACAAAAAGAACAAAGGAAAATAAAGATAATTTCAAGTAAGACCACAAGAATTCATCATCAAAAAGACCTACACTATTACGAAAAAATTCTTTTTTTTTTTTTTCATTTGAGACGGGGTCTCACTGTGTTGCCCAGGCTGGAGTGCAGTGGCGAGATCTCAGCTCACTGCAACCTCTGCCTCCCGGGTTCAAGTGAGTCTCCTGCCTCACCCTCCCAAGTAGCTGGGATTACAGGCATGCGCCACCATGCTCAGCTAATTTTTGTATTTTAGTAGAGTTGGAGTTTCATCGTGTTAGCCAGACTGGTCTTGAACTCCTGACCTCAAGTGATCCACCTGCCTCAGCCTCCTAAAGTGCTGGGATTATGGGTGTGAGCCGCCGCACCCGGCCTTTTACTATGAAAATTTCTAAAGGATATTCTTCCCATTTCCTTTAAAGGAAAATGATGCCGGATGGAAACTCCGTGTACCCACTTGAACTGTTATCAATGGGTATGGGAAGGTGGAGGAAATGGTGTGTACTTCAGTGATCCTGTAGAAGGAAGGGTGCATATGGAACTGGAAAGACAATGAATTCATACTCTCACTCATTTAACAAATATTATCAGGCACCTCCTATGTGCTAGGCATAGTTCTAATTTCTGGGAAACAAAAACGAAGACCACCTGGTTCTTTCTTCATGAACGGTGGGAAGGACAAACACGTACGTGAGCCTGTCTTCTTGATGTGAGATGCATGTGCATGCATTTCTTTCTCTTTCTTCGTCTGCCCAGCTTTGTCCTGCTGTGTCAGCAGTGGTTCAGTGTCGTTCCCATTTCTCTTGCAGACATCATTCAGTCGAGGTTTCACAAAGAACATGAAACTTGAAGCTGTGAACCCCAGGAATCCAGGAGAACTGTGTGTGGCCTCCGTTGTGAGTGTGAAGGGGCGGCTGATGTGGCTTCACCTGGAAGGTACGTACTCGCTGGGGGTAGCAGTCGCTGGGGGGATTGTAGAGTTCGTCGACATGGCAACTTGTGGAGGAATGCAGCCCTTCTCAGAAGGGGCCTTACTTCTCCTTCATTTAAACAAATCTTAAATTATTCTGGGTTCTTAAATAAGTGAAACTAATCAAATATAAATTTATTCAGAGGCTCTCATCTTAACTAATAATTTCATGCAATGAGATGCTGGCAAGATAATTATGTTTGGAACACAGTGGTCTTTTTACATCTATGATTAGAAAAGCAAATATCACAATTAAATTAGTATGAGTCACTAAAACTGGGATTCCAGGTCTTGGTTATTATGAGGACAAAATTGTACATTTGTATTTTAAGGTAGTAATATCCTTTAATTTGATGTAGGTGTTCAGTTCCTCCTCAAAATAGTACCTGGAGGATGACTTTCTCCCCAAATGTCTAATAAACAGAATTTAGGCTTCTTTGTTCAGTGATGTTGAAACTACCCTTTATAGCTATAGCATATTTACAGGTGTAAGAAAATTCACAGAATGCTGTATTTTGTGAACAGAATCCTGATCAGACTTTATATTTAAGTAGAAAACCATGTTTTGCAGGTAGTGTGTTTTCAGTGAGAAATAATTACAATGGATTTGATCTCCAAGGCTTTCCCATCTTTCTGTGATTTATAGGATTTTTTTTCCCGTAGGATTTCATAATACTCAGTAGTTATTTCAAGTATATATGGAAAAATGAGTAGATATGAGTAGTAAAACAAAGTTAGCTCTCCTAGTTCATAGTTTAAATCTTACGACTTACTCAATATCACGCTTGGAATAAAAAGTTTAGAAGGAAAATCATAGAATTGATACTAAGATCTCCATTTTTATTTCCTCACTATGAATCTATAAAATGCCTGCAAAGTCCTTAGGCCTACAATCTCATACATACTGTAGTACAAGGAATTGGAAATGTGGAAAGCAGTCATTGTGGCTGACATCATTGTGTTGCCAATTCCCAGAAAATTGTTTAAAATGTTACTGAAGTTTAGGGTTCCAAAATCAATGTGAAGTAAATAGAGATTCCCAAAAAGTTGATTGCTTAGTGGGTTTTCAAGTAGAATGACCTCTGTCTGGAGTTAACGAAAGCGTAGACACAGGCAACATGGTAACATGTCTGTAGCTTACAAGAATAGAACATGGCTTTATTTTCACAGCTTCACCTAGAGTTGGGTGAACTGCTCTTGGAGAAGCAAGATTCCTTCTGTACTTTGTAATGACTAAATTTAACTTGCTATGTAACACTATGCTGAGCCATCTTAATGAGATCGGATTCTTGTTTGCATTATTAATTTGAAAACAAAAATGTTAAAAGCCCATGTTTTATCCTTATTACTTAGCACATTATGGTTAAAATTCTTTGGCAGTCATTATTTATTTAGCAGTTTCTACTTTCAGCATGCTTTATGACTGTTAATTACCTAACACAAACAGCAGTAAGAGTGTCCTGATTTTTATAGGTGGAGAAGCTAGCTAAGCCATTAAGATCTGCCTGAGGTTCAATTCCATTGCTCTTGACATTTTCTCTGTTGCTTAATTCACCAGACCCTACGGCTTCCCACGTCTTAAAAAAGAGTGATGGACAACATTTAGTGTATATGTAACATTTTGGGCAGTGTTTTCTTCTTTGGCCTGTTCTCTTTGAATACAGATTTTTTATTTTCTCGCAAAGAAATAGAAGTCAGCTCATGTCAGATCTTTTTCTTATTCCCCGGAGTGTTTTCACTGGGTAGTAATGAAAACTAGTTAGTGTTAGGAAACACATCAGAAAATATACATTGACCGTTTTTCCAGACCTGATTCATTGTTCTAAAAAGTGTTTGTAGCCAGGTGCGGTGGCTCACGCCTGTAATCCCAGCACTTTGGGAGGCCGAGGCGGGTAGACCACGAGGTTGGGAGATCGAGACCATCCTGGCTAACACAGTGAAACCCCATCTTTACTAAAAATACAAAAACAAATTAGCCGGGCGTGGTGGTGGGCGCCTGTAGTCCCAGCTACTCAGGAGGCTGAGGCAGGAGAATGGTGCGAACCTGGGAGGCGGAGCTTGCAGTGAGCCGAGATTGTGCCGCTGCACTCCAGCCTGGGCAACAGAGCCAGACTCCATCTCAAAAAAAAAAAGGGGGGGGTTTGTAAACAGTCTGTTGAATATTATCTGTTGCATAGGATATTACCTGTAGTTATTACTCAAAATCATGCATCTTTTTCATCACTTACAAACCATATGGCATACAAATAAAGTAAAATTCCAGTCAGTTTCCTGGGTCTTGGTTGAATTGTTTTGGTTTTGATTTTGGCCCTTACTGAGCACCGACCTTTCAAAGTGACAGCTTAATGGCACTTAGCTCTCATAATTTCAGTTTTATCTATCTGATGTTTCCTTTCCTCCATGTTGGGGATAAAATGATGGAGATTCATCATGGTCACTTTGTGGCTGTTAAATTTTTTAATCTAATGATAATTATTCCGATTATAGGCCATTTACTTGACACTTTAAATTTATAAAGTACTTTGTCACAATTTTATTAGTTATTTTCATGCATTAAATTGATTTGAAGTCTTTCCAACACTAGACTGATTGACCACTTTCAGGTAATTAAAATGATTCTTTCTAGTTAATATCTGACTTCCCTTGAAGTTGATTCATTCTTTGCATGTCTCTAAAGGGGCTGTTGTTGAAGAGGGAGCAATGAATAAAATATATGAGATTAATGTAATATCATTTTAAGTGCATATTTGAAAAGAATCTTAAGCTCTCAGAAACCACTGGTAGTTAGCAAGGATGACTGATGATGACGGGGCCAGTGTTCCGGAAAGGAGGCCGTGCCTTCTCCTAGGTCAGTGTTCTGCTGCACGTCATCATGTCTATAACTGTGAATATTGTTCATACAATACAAGTTACTTTCAGTCTTAGGTCTCTAGTATTGTGGCCGCACACACTGGCTCCCACACTCACAGCTCTGCTTTTCCACAAACTAAGTGACTTTCTATTCATTTCCAGTCCTTTTTTTTATGGGACAAATGCATTGGTCCAACAGTTCTGTGTGCTCTCCTAGCTCTTTAGCCCAGAAGAAGGTTCGCATGCCTGCATTGTCTTCCTTAGCGTCTTTTTTGGAGTCTTCTTTCTCAGAATTATTTTTCCTGGACACCTGGCTAAATATATATATATGCACTACTTACATTGCACTTCAGATGAGACCTGGTAGATTTCTAGCTCATGTGTAGCACGTAATGCAACAGATTGACAAGAACTTTTGGGTGGTTTCATTGAGATATTTTATTGAAAAACATTTTCATCTTTAAAAATGGTTTTAAAATATATGTAACATCAAATTAACCACTTCAGTCATTTTAAATTATACAGTTCAGTGGCCTACAGTTTATTTGCCCTGTTATATACCCATCACCACCATCCATCTCCAGAACATTTTTCATCTTGCAAAACTGAAACTCTCTCCCCATTAAAGTCTGCCTTCCCTCCTTAGCCCCTGACCAGCACCATCCTCCTTCCGATCTCTATGAAGTTGATGACTTCAGGTACCTCACATGAGTCAAATCATGCTGGATTTGTCTGAAAATGGCCTTTTACAAGATTCATTATCAATCGTAATGCTTTATGTTTTTCTACTTTCATCATAATTTGCCATACTGTCTTTTTGGTCCTCAAAAAGACCTGGCCACCTATTGGCAAGATATTAAGATGTAGGTGGCTTGTGGTTAACGGAGGACTGAAGAGTTAGTTGATTGAGAGGCTGGTCCTGCTTCCTTGGCTTCCTTGGAAGTGTCCCCAGGGACACATTAAAAGGACTAGGGACACAGAGGAGGAAGAACAGGTTTGGAAGGAGACAGTTTTGAAGAGCGACAGTTGCATTTGAAGATATGGATGGAGATCCCAGCTGAGGAGGCACAGGAAGTGGTGGGGATTTTGATGCCGTGGCCCTCATCAGAGGCTACAAGATGTGTGGGGATGGTGACCACAAACTTTGCTTCAACGAGGAGACTTTTAGAAGTAAACGGGGCACTAGCCAGCTGGGGCACTGGCGAGGAGGGGACAGCAGGCTCACTCAGTAGTCACATGAGTCACTGTATTAGTCTGTTTTCATGCTGCTGATAAAGACATACTCAAGACTGGTGAGAAAAATAGGTTTAATGGACTCATAGTTCCACATGGCTAGACAGGCCTCACAATGATGGCGGAAGCTGAAAATCACGTCTTACATGGCGGCGGCAGGAGAGAATGAGGCCAAGCGAAAAGGGAAACCCCTTCTAAAACCATCAGATCTTGTGAGACGTATTCACTACCACAAGATCAGTATGGGCGAGCAACCCCCATGATTCAGTGATCTCCCAGCAGGCCCCTCCCACAACACATGGGAATTTGGGGAGCTATAATTCAAGATGAGATTTGGGTGGGGACACACCAAACCATATCAGTCACCATGATCTGGGGTCTGCGATGGGAGCAGGGTCAGCTGCAGTCATTGGCGATTTGGAGCCAGGCAGTGCCAGGTGTGAATGCAGGCCTCTGGTGGCCCTGTGGCCTTGAGCACATTACTTAAGCCCTGGTTTCCCCATTTCTAAAATGGCAATCATGGTATTACTTATGGCAGGGGCTTAGTTTGCATTAAAGCAGTTAGCAGAATTTCCAGGAAGAATTTACCAGTAGAGAGAACAAAGAGGAAATTCTCAGGAGCCAGAGAGAGACTCTGTGATGGACCTGGTTCCTTGGAATGTGCTCAAGTCTTAGGCACTGAGCTGCTCCTGGTGGCTGGGATGAACAGACAATCCCAGCGAGTTTGTCTGCTGTGTCTATACCACCCAGCGAGTTTGTCTGCTGTGTTTGATGCATGGAGTGGGGGGTGAGGGGGCATCCCTAGTAGACCCTCAAGCCAAACAGAGCAGGGAGGGAGGAGGGAAGCAGGTCAGGCCCTTTATATGTCTATGAAGTTGAGTCAGACATCGGCCAGCCGCCCTCTGGCACCTGCAGCAGACTTTCCTCCCTGCAGGGTTCTGTGCTGCCTCTGTGGGGCCTGGCCTCCATGGATATGAGCTGTGCAGGTGAACCCAGGGTCCGATTGCCCAGGGAGGGATTCCAGTGCTTAGTTGAGCAGAGCAGTGCCCTGGAGCCCCCATGTACTGTGTTGGATAAAACAACCCCTGATGGCAACATTCATTAATCTATGGAGATCACCTAAAATAGATTCAAGACCATAGGAAACATTTGGAAGATGTTCTGTGTATTTTTGTTTTGTTTTGAGACAGAGTCTTGCTGTGTCGCCCAGACTGGAGTGCGGTGGTGCGATCACAGCTCACTGCAGCCTCAAACTCTTCAAATGATCCTTCCACCTCAGCCTCTTGAGTAGCTGCGATTTCAGGCACGTGCCACCACACCTGACTAGTTTCTTTTGTATTTTTAGTAGAGATGGGGGTCCCACTATGTTGCCCAGGGTGGTCTCAAACTCCTGGGCTCAAGTGATCTGCCCACCTTGGCCTCCCAAAGTGCTGGGATTACAGGTGTGAGCCACCATGCCCAGCCTGTTTTCTCTATTTTTGTCCTCATCATGATTCATACACTTTTCCTTCTATTTAGAAGGAGTGTGACCAGCCCTCTCTTCCACAGTGCTATTTTAGCCTTTTAGTTGAGGCAGAAATGCCTTTCATGTCACAAGAGTTAGGAAGACAAGCAGACTTCCTTACTTCTGAGTTATTTAGCTCTTTCAGTTGTTACCACTGCAGAAATTGTTGAAGAGAGCTTTAGAATGCGAATAACAAAACCCAGTTTTGAATTGGGGAGCCCTGTTATAAATTAAAACAGGCAGGGAATCTGCATTTAGTGTTTTTGTGCTTTGAATGGGTGAAAAAAATAAATAATGACAAAACACACCCTACAGGTATCAAGCTAGGAATCTGTGCTGTATACAGCTTTGGACAGTGAGTTTTTGGAGTTCAGGAATTGCCTCCTTGTACCATGAACTTTACATTCCACACTGACAAGCACAGCACTTACGTGCAAGGCAGGTCTGGTATGTGTGCAGTTTCTGATTTCCACAAGTGTGTTTGGGGAGCAGTGTGGGGATCCCACAAGTCTGTAGAATTTCCTCATAGGTATTTAAACACAAGAAGCAGTGATAGCTCAGGAATAAATCTAATCTCTCCTTTGCCCATCTTAAGAAATGCATCACTCTGGAATTGTCTGATGGCGTCTTCCCATTTATCTGACTGGGTCTCAGCCCGTTGGTGGAGGTGGGATGGTTCTCTGAACTCATGCTGTTACACTAGCCTTTCCTTCTCCACTTGCTTCGTTTGTACCCAGCCTCCAAGGCGGGGACACAGCACGGCAACCCGCAGGGGAAGTTCCCCAACCTGGCGGGGCCACTGCCCTCTCTTCACCTGCTGCAGTGGCCTGTGTTCATAGGAGTGGTGGCCGGAAGATGCTGGACGTTTTCTCAACCTCTTGTTACGAGGGATCACGTATATTCTCCATCTGCTTTGGTTAGTTGTTTCTTGCTTTTTACTCGTGATGTTTTATTTTTAGTACGTTTCTACCACCCTTGGTCACTTGTGTCTCTGGACATTCCCACTCCTTTCCTCGTGGCAATGCTTGTCCTTCCTCAGTTGCTCCTCTGTCTCCTCCATCTTCTGCGAGGTCCTGGGGTGGCAGGGCTCCCTTCCCACCGTCAGCTCCTCCACAGATGACTTTTCTTGGCCTCTCCTTCACTCTGCTTTTCTCCGATGTGGAGGTTAGAATCCCCCCAGTCCTGCTTTTCAGCCGTCTGTGCCCAGCAGGGCCTTGTCTTTCTCTGTGGCTTCGGATGGTCATGTTGTGCACACGGATCTGAGCGCCCATGCCCATGGCATCACACACGGATCTGAGCGCCCACACCCATGGCATCACACACGGATCTGACCGCCCGCGCCCATGGCATCACACACGGATCTGACCGCCCGCGCCCATGGCATCACACACGGATCTGAGTGCCTGCGCCCATGGCATCACACACGGATCTGACCTCCCGCGCCCATGGCATCACACAGGGAACTGAGTGCCCGGGCCCATGGCATCACACACGGATCTGACCGCCCACGCCCATGACATCACACACGGATCTGAGTACCCGTGCCCATGACATCACACACGGATCTGACCGCCCACGCCCATGACATCACACACGGATCTGAGCGCCTGTGCCCATGGCATCACACACGGATCTGAGTGCCCGTGCCCATGACATCACACACGGATCTGAGTGCCCACTCCTATGACATCACACACGGATCTGAGTGCCCACTCCCATGACATCACACACGGATCTGCGTGCCTCCACCCATGACATCACACACGGATCTGAGTGCCCGTGCCCATGACATCACACACGGATCTGAGTGCCCATGCCCATGACATCACACACGGATCTGAGTGCCCACGCCCATGACATCACACATGGATCTGAGTGCCCGTGCCCATGGCATCACACGGATCTGCGTGCCCGTGCCCATGGCATCACACACGGATCTGACTGCCCACGCCCATGACATCACACACGGATCTGAGTGCCCGTGCCCATGGCATCACACACGGATCTGAGTGCCCGTGCCCATGACATCACACGGATCTGAGTGCCCACTCCCATGACATCACACACGGATCTGAGTGCCTCCACCCATGACATCACACACGGATCTGAGTGCCCGTGCCCATGACATCACACACGGATCTGAGTGCCTGCTCCCATGACATCACACACGGATCTGAGTGCCCGTGCCCATGGCATCACACACGGATCTGACTGCCCACGCCCATGACATCACACACGGATCTGAGTGCCCATGCCCATGGCATCACACACGGATCTGAGTGCCCGTGCCCATGACATCACACACGAATCTGAGTGCCCACGCCCATGACATCACACACGGATCTGAGCGCCCGTGCCCATGGCATCACACACGGATCTGAGTGCCCGTGCCCATGGCATCACACAGGGATCTGAGTGCCTCCCGCCCATGACATCACACACGGATCTGAGTGCCTCTGCCCATGACATCACACTCACAACTCCCTTTCCATCCCCTGCAAAACGTCTCCACGTAGCAGCAGCATTTCCAGAACAGAACTCACTGGCAGAACCAGCAGAACCCGTCTCTGCTCTTCTCCGTGAGCCTCCTGCCTGACGAATGACACTGTTATTCACCCAAGTCGGAAGCCACGGCATCCTCAAAGTTAGAAACTCTATAATAATTTCTGCCCTCCCACCGCCCCCCACAACCCATGAGTCACTTCAGTCCAGGCCTCCGCCTGTCCTCTTCCGGCCCCCACATTGCACTCAGGCCCTCCTCCCTGGCTCTGTGATTTCAACCGCCTCCTACCTGCTCTCTCTGCCCTCTTCATGGGACTTTGAGGTTATTTCTGTAAAATACAGGCATTGCCTTCCTCCTAATACACAGTAGGTCTGTGTTTCTTTCTTTTTTAATTTTTTAATTTTACTTTAAGTTCTGGGATACATGTGCAGAACATGCAGGTTTGTTACATAGGTATACATGTGCCATGGTGGTTTGCTGCACCTGTCAACCCGTCATCTAGGTTTTAAGCCCTGCATGTATTAAGTATTTGTCCTAATGCTCTCCCTTCCCTTACCCCCACCCCCTGACAGACCCCAGTGTGTGATGTTCCCCTCCCTGCGTCCATGTGTTTTCATTGTTCAACTCCCACCTATGAGTGAGAACATGCAGTGTTTGGTTTTCTGTTCCTGTGTCAGTTTGCTGAGGATGATGGTTTCCAGCTTCATCCATGTCCCTGCAAAGGACACAAACTCATCCTTTTTTATGGCTGCATAGTATTCCATGGTGTACATGTGCCACGGTTTCTTTATCCAGTCTATCATTGATGGGTGTTTGGCTTGGTTCCAAGTCTTTGCTATCATGTAGAGACTAAATTCCATAGCATGCCACTCAGCAACCCATCCTCTGTAGGCACATATGCTTCCAGGATGTGTGACCTTGGCACTTTCTGAGTGTAAAATCTTTTTTATTTGTACAGCTGTATAAAAGAGCTAGTGACAGAGTCTCTTATAGGATGGTGGCAAGTGGACGAACGTCAATAGAATGTAAGAGTCACGGTTAGCTCATAGTAGTCATTACTCAGTAAATGGAGATAGCTGATATTACTCTTAGGCAGCACTTTTCTCTTCAGATTTGCCACCTGCAGGAGCCTGTGATCCAGCCAAAAGGAGCACTCGTGTCTGCAAGCCTCCTGGTTTGGTTATTGGTGCTGGGCACCGTTCCACAGGGCTCTGCTCCTCTCCGTGTGCCTGACAAAAAGTACCATGTTTTTACAGACAGTCCTGTGCACTTTGCTCGCTCAGCATTTGCTGAGTAGTTATGAGGAAGAAATAAAATGTGTATTCCTGAACGAAATAGCAATTTAAGATACAGCAGTCCGTTAAGAACTGCTGTTTGGCCAACCGAATTTGGGGACAGTGAGACATTTTATGCTGGAAGCTAAAATTCAGAAACTCCTTGACAGGTTTGTCACTATGACTGATGACCGAATTCCAGCAAACTGCCCTCCACATCCAAGTCAATGGGGTCCTATTAGCATGCACATTTCTCCCAGACCTAATGCCTCCACGTCTCATAGCAGTGTCTGGGAATCTGCATTTGCAAAGTCTCCCTCCCCAGATGTTTCTCATGCAGCCTAGAGTTTGTAAAGCACTCCAGTAGGTCAAATGGGGAAGGCATGGTGTGGTTCAGAGAAACCCGTCTGAGCCCACCTGGTATGTTTAGGAGACCAGGTGCAGAACACAGCCCTTAAGTTTTTCTGTAACTGGCAAAAAGGTCAGTTGGTTAATATGCATTTTGGAGATCTTTGCAAAACTGAAACAAGTGAACATGTGAATGTGAAAATAATTACATTTCAAGCCAGGGTGGGTGGTTTTAAAACCCTAAAAAAGAAGCAGCATGGCCTGTATGAAACCTGAGTGGGAGAAGCTGCTTCAGCAGATGAGAATACAGGAACAGTATTTTCCAGGCAGTTAGAGCAGGTGACCCACGGGAGCTGTCTTGGGGAAGAGGCGTTTAACCCCGCCACAGGTGTTTGTTTGGAAGGCTGGTACTCTGTTAGGTTTTGGAGGCCAGCAGCAGGACTGGCTCTGGCTGTCGTAAGTCCGTTGGGAATGATTTGGGAAGACTGTTGACCAGAGGCTGGGGAATCGCCTCTCCAGAAGGCTCTGCAGCAGGAACCACAGCAAAGTTCAGGTTTTCCAGCTGCCACTGTGATGCTTGTGACTTCCCGGTGAGCACGTTCTCACTGAAGGGGTCCTGCGCCTGCCCTCATCTGCCTGCAGGTCCGGGGTTGACCTGGCTTCTCCTGTAGCAGCAGGCAACAGCTACTACATGGTGGGAATTCTGCAAAAACTGTATGGGACCCTAGCCGGAGGGAGACAGATGCTAGACACATACCCCCACCCAGAAATAAAAATGAGGAAGGAAAAAGCCACCTACCCCAGGTGCTCTGTAAGGCTCTGGAGCTGGACTGCCCAGGTTTAAATCCTTCAGCTGCCACTTACCGGCTGCTTGATTTCTTCCTGTGCCTCAGTTTACTGATCTCTGAAATGGGGATGAAAACACCGCCTGTCTCTTAGGGTTGTTGTGAGGATTGAACGCTTGGAATGGAGTAAGCACTGCGTTTACCACTGTGTGGGTCTCTCTCTTCTCTCTCTCCTCGCCCCCCACCCTCTCCCCACATACTTGTCTAATCCCATTTCTGTTGTTTCCTTCAGCCTGTTTCCTATGACACCTTGATCCTGCCCACCGTTTTTGATTTTGTTTTTGTTTTCCCAGGCCTTCGGCTCCAGAGCTGACCCAGGGAGGCTCTGCACACTGGGCTTCTTGATAGGCATCTTTTAACGGAACAGGCCCAGAGGGCAGGTGGGGCTTCTAGCATCCAGGTCTTGCTTGTGGGCACTCACACCGGCTTTGCGTTCTGCCGGTGTTTAACCTGTTGATCTCACGCTCGAGCCTGTCAGCATTTGCTGAGTCCTTTAACTTTCAGTGGGGACGTTTATTAGGCAAGGTGTTCCCCTAAATGCTTCTTTTCCTTCTTCTTATTCCAGCCTTTAACTGAGCGGAAGCAGTTGTGCTGATTTTCTTCCTGAAGGAGGAGGAATGCATTTGCCTCCTCGCGGTGGGCTTGTAGCCTCCCTCGCCCTGGGTCCCTCTTACCTCTGCAGCCCTGTGGCATCTCTCCCCACAAGCTCATGCATGCTCATGCTTTCTCCTGTGACTCGCTGGGAGTGAAGTAATTACATAATTTTAGGAGTCCGATAGAATTGTGTTCCTAGGAAGACACACAGGTGTCCTCCCAAGCCGTAAGCATCTCCCTTTTTCATCCCGGGGCTCTGGGTAGCATCGGTCACTGTCTCGATTACAGTCCCCTGTGTCATCGGCTGGGTGGAGCCGTGGTGCAGTTGCAGTGAGAGCGGCAGGTAGACCTTTGCATTCTGCTGAACCGGGGACAAGGGGGTAGCAAGCTGCAGAACTCTTTTAAGGTTCCAAAGAGATTATCAGAAATCTGTGTTCTTATGAATCTAGTTTGTGAGTACAGAAAGTCTTTGTTCTCTTAGAAAGCGAAATGTTGATTGCTGTTTAATTTTGTTTTCCTCTATGATAATTGGCCCCTCATTAATCTGACCTCTGCGGCAATACCGTATTTATGTATGAGAGTCTTACTTTCTTCTCCGGCTATCTTTGGTTGTGTTGTTACAATGGTGGTGATTGCGGAGGCCTTGGTTGTAAAATAGGGAACTCATTCACAAAGGACAGAATATCATAAAGGTGTATCCTGGGTCAGATTCTCCTGCCACTCCTGTGCCCCCGGGCTCCAGCCACCTGGTTCCTTTCCCTGTGGACGCCCACTGTGTTAGCATTTTGCATTTCCTTCCAGATTTATTTTATGCACATATGAATATATGTTATCTCCCCCTTTTAAACAGATGGTAGCATACTATATATGCACAGTGTTCAGCATCCTGCGTTTTATACTCGGCAGTGCATCTTGCAGATCTGTATGTATGAGTATATTAAGAGGTATCTGATTCTTTTTTATAGCTGCAGAATATTCCCTCACATGGATGTACCCAGATTTACTTATGTGCTTTCCCATAGATGGGGAATTAAACTTCCTCATGGTTTTTGAGACGAAGGTTCTGGATAAAAATAAACAAGTGGAATCCATACTGACCGGATGCAGCTTAGGCAAAGTCAGGAGATTGAGCATGGTCTTGTGTTGTGTGTTGGGGATTTTTCGCTTGATCTTAGCCAAAAGGCCGAGAAGCGATGCGTCAAGATTTTTCTATAAAATGATACAGTCTTCAGTGGAACATTCAGCTTTGCCTATGTACTTTTGGCAGTCCTCAAATCATCAAGGAGGAGCATTGTGGACATTCTTATTTCAATGGACTATTTGACATGCTCTTGGGTCTCCTATCTTGGAAAATAATTAGTTTGTTTTAAAAGATGGTTGTCTGAATCCAGCCAGATAAATGTAGATTCATAAGCTTGGTAAAGGGAAATGAAGACTTGGTACCCATTATTTGAAATGGGATTTGTTCAGGGTCAGGAACACTTTCCCGGGTGATAGATAACTGACTTTTCCATCAGTTCTTATTTAATAGACACATGTGACCTCATAAATCCTTGTTTAATTGAATGGGAAACTTGATCAAAGGATTCTAAAGTGTGGTAAAGACAGACCTACCTATGTACTAATGTATACATTGTACTGAATTATATATATTAAAACCATAATACAATGTGATGTTTGAACTAGCAGAACATTGGAAGATGAAAGTCGTAATTTAGGAAGGTATAAGCCATAAAGTTAGTTTTTTGGGGTTTTTTTTTTGTTTGTTTGTTTTTTCTTGAGACAGAGTTTCATTTTTATTGCCCAGGCTGGAGTGTAGTGGCATGATCTCAGCGCACTGTAACCTCCACCTCCCAAGTTCAAGTGAGTCTCCTGCCTCAGCCTCCCAAGTAGCTGGGATTACAGGCACCCCCGCCATGCCCAGCTAATTTTTTGTATGTTTAGTAGACGGGGTTTTGCCATATTGGGCAGGCTGGTCTTGAACTCCTGACCTCAAGTGATCCACCTGCCTCAGCCTCCCAATATAAAGTTACTTTTATGCTTCCTTTTGAAGTACTACTTTTAATGACCTTGAAAATCTTATTTGTAGCTAAATACAAATCTGGAAATATAAATATATTTAGTAGATGAATCTAACCTGTTAGCAAAATTTTTGAGTAGCTGAGAAACAAATGGTTTTTGGGTCTGCGGAGGAGAAAATGACCTTGTGTACCGGGAAACTGCCCAGGGACCCACTTTGTTGCACTCTGGAGAATCAATCCCACACCCTTCAGCACAGGCAGAGGCACTTCCACACTGGATGCCTCTGGGGAGAGTTTCTTTACGTTTTGTCTGTTTTGAACATATTCTTTCTTGTTTGATTCCTTTAGCAATTAGGCTAAATATTGGTCAAGTCTTATAATATTAAAAAGAAACGATGTCTGTTTATTTAACGTTGTTCAAAAATAAACCCTATAAACCTCCTAGCATTGCTTTCAATTTTATGTTCTTTAAATTATAGGGGAATTAAACATTTAAATGTTAAGACTGACAATCGTGATAATGGATTTGAGAACCAATCAAAAGTTCAAAATGATGAATGGCGATGGTAGTATGTATGTATAAGCACCTGCTGTCCATGCTCAGAGCACCTGAGATACACCAATATATTGGCTTAACTCTAAATTGGAACCCCACGTTTAGCAACTAACATACTCCATCTTCACCATGTCGACTTGATGATGAAAAGTCAGAGCTGGTGGAGCTCGTGCCAGATTTAGGACCATTTTGTGTTTGGTTGTTGGTATTTAGCTTCATGAAGTTACGGTTTTGGTGGGGAGGGAGGATGTGATTCAAAATTCTTCAAATATCATGAGATGACATGGATGGTAATGGGACTCACCACGTTATCTTCTTTCCCTCCCTCCCTCCCTCGGAACCTCCTTCCTTCGGACCTACCGCCTTCGGAAGGTACTTCCTAAGGAGCATTAAGGAAGAGCTCGATGATCACACTTAATGACTTCCTGCTCTCCTTCCCCTTCTTAATTCATCGATGCTCCTCAAGCCCACTCCTGTTTTCTTCAAAATAACTCCCTTCTACCTAACTCCCTCCCTCCCTCCTCCCTCCCTTCCTTCCTTCCTTCCTTCCTTCCTTCCTTCTTCCTTCCTTCCTTCCTTCCTTTCTTCTTCCTTCCTCCCTCCCTCCCTCCCCTCCCTCCCTCCTCTCTCTCTCTCCCTTTCTCTCTTTCTTTTTTTCTTTCTTGACAGCATCTCACTCTGTCACTTAGGCCAGAGTGCATTGGTGCAATCACTGCTCACTGCAACCTTGATCTCCCAGATGTGAGCGATCCTCCCACCTCAGCCTCTCAAGTTGCTAGGACTACAGGCACCTGCTACCATGCCAGGCTAATTTTATATTTTTTGTAGAGACAAGGTTTCTTCATATTGGCCATGCTGGTCTCAAACTTCTGGACTCAGGCAATCCTCCTGCCTCGGCCTCCTGAGTAGGCGGGACTACTGGTGCATGCCACCATGCCAGGCTAATTTTGTATTTTTTGTAGAGATGAGGTCTTTCCATGTTACCTAGGCTGATCTTGAACTCCTGGGCTCAAGCAATTTGCTTGCCTTGGCCTCCCAAAGAGCCGGGATTACACTCATGAGCCACGGCGTCCAGCCACTATGTTATTTTTATCTTAGTTCTCAATGAGGAAACCAAAGCAGAGCTGGATTAAGGGGTCAGAGTCCATGGGTCACCGTCTATTAATGGAGCTCTTAACTTGATTCCTGGTTGAAAGTGTTTTTTTCTTAACTATTGATTTGGTGTCAAATGTTCTTCTTTTAACTGGTTCTAAATTTATTCTCTCCGTAGCCAGAGCTCCTTGAAACTTTTGCTGCTGTTAAATCCAGACTTCTTTTCTTTTTCAGAGTTTCATGGCTGTGAAGCCAGGTCATCACAAGGCATGACTGTAATTATGAAATAGGGTGTGATAGTCATCAGGTCCCACTTTTTAGCGGGATCTCTTAGACCTTGCTACATAAGTGACTTTTCCATGGCGTGGCCAAAGTCTACAGGCCACAAACCGAATTCAAAACAAAGTAACTCCAAACTGATAAGCTGACAAGTTTCCTAGAGAAGGGCCTTGGCCATGTACACTGCTCATAAACCTTGTTTTTGAGGTTTTCTGGTTCCGTTTAGCTGTGACATTTGACTTTCTTTCATTGAAGGTTGCCTTTACTTGGTGTTGGGTGGAGCACATCGTGAAGGCTTAGATGTGGGCCCTGAGGTCCCACCCCAAGCTCCGACACATTCCCTTAACCCCAGAGCTGTTCTTGGGAAAGGGGGATGCCAGTTCTCTCTTTCAGCCAATCCTGCTCCAATGCCAATCTTTTCCTACAGTCCTTCTTCCTCTTTGATTTTTAGGGTGGAGTATCTCTGTTTTTCCAAACCCTCACTTTATTTGAACCCCTTTTATCCCTGCCTTTTTATATTTCAAGCATTTGTGTCTGTGATAAGACTAAAGACTCCTCTAAAGTCGTCTCTTCCATACGGCTGCTATTTTGTTTTTGTTTTTTAATGTATAAAGGAATGTTTTCCCCAATGTTAGGGATGCTCTATTACTGTTGTCCTTCTGTTTCTTCGTTGGTAAGGTCTGTTCATACCTCTTTTCTCAACTTCTTCCCATGCAGGGCTGCAGACTCCTATTCCAGAGGTCATTGTTGATGTGGAATCCATGGACATCTTCCCGGTGGGCTGGTGTGAAGCCAATTCTTACCCTTTGACTACACCACACAAAACAGTCTGTAAGTGGTTCCCAGTTGAGGGGGGTGGTGGATGACACCGGTAATCTTCGTGAGTAAATCGGCAGCTTCATAAAGAGATTATAACCAAGTTCTAAAGAGCAAATAAGATTTTTGATCTTCCACTGAGAACCCATGTTTTCGTGAAATCATATCACAGGTTGACAGACTTTAACAGTGAGGGACAGTTGAAAGTCATAGAGAGGCAGAGAAAAAATACCTGAAATCATCACTCTCAGTTTTTTATCCAATTCATTGTTTTGATGTGAAAAAAATAAGTTAGATACTATATTATTGTTATCATTTATTTAAAAGAACTGATTTTTCTCATGTAGCGTCTCCTAACAGAATCATAATTGGTTCCAATAATTTACTGACATTCTTAGAAACACTTAGCCAGGCTAGGCACAGTGCCTCATTCCTGTAATCTCAGCACTTTGGGAGGCCAAGGCAGGAGAATGCTTGAGCCCAGGATTTTGAGACCAGCCTGGGCAACATAGTGAGATACTGTATTACATAAAAAAAGAAGTACATATATAAGTAAATTAGTCCAGCAGGGTGGCACATGTCTCCAGCTACTCTGGAGGCTGAGGTAGGAGGATTGCCTGAGCCCAGTAGGTCAGCACTGCAATGAGCAAAGATGGCATCCAAGCACCAGTAGACTCCGGCGTGGGTGACAGAGTGAGACTCTGTCTCAAAAAATAAATAAACGGTCTACTCTTAACAGTAACTATAGGTGATATTTCAGCTGTACTTTATAAAACGTATTACCACACATCTCTTTGGTTACAGAAATACCAAATAACCAATATTAACAGTTAAACAACCCAGCAGTACATGCCCATTCATACATGTGTGCACACACATGCAGGCACATTTAAATACATGCAAAAAAAATTTTTTTAAGACAGAGTTTTGCTCTTGTTGCCCAGGCTGGAGTGCAATGGCCCGACCTCGGCTCTCTGCAACCTTCCACCTCCCGGGTTCAAGCAATTCTCCTGCCTCAGCCTCCCGAGTTGCTAAGATAACAGGCATGCGCCACCATGCCCAGCTAATTTTATATTTTTGGTAGAGATGGGGTTTCACCATGTTAGTCAGGCTGGTCTCTAACTCCTGACCTCAAGTGATCCGCCTGCCTTGGCCTCCCAGAGTGCTGGGATTACACTTTGGCCGTGCCTGGCCAACCGTGTGTTTTAACATATTATTGTAGGTTATTATCACAAAATGGTACCATTTAAAAATCTTCTAACCTAATTAGTCATTGCACTTATTATTCTACCCTAATGCATATCAGAAGTGTTATTTAAAATGATGAGTCCTTAGAGATTACAGGTTTTAACTGTTAAAGAGATTCCGTCTCTGTCATTTTCTTGGTGGAATTTAGGCACCAACTTAACTTCTTCCTAACAGCCTGTTCTGTGGCCACTTCTGAAGATTCTCACAACATTGCTGGAAACACAGTTCCATTACATAGCTGACTTCACGTTCCCCAGTGGCAACAGTTTCAGGGCTCCTTTAGTTAGCATTATTAAGAGCACCAGAGGACATGATGTGTGTGAAACAAGCAGGTAGTTCACATTAGAGGCAGCTGGATTCTATGGGATTCTCCTGTTCCTAAACCATCCTGCTCAAAGGATCTGATTCAGTTGGAGTAATAGTTTCCCCTTACTTAAAAATATTTCTAAAACGTTGAGTGTACAGCAATTATTTTAATCTCGAGGACATTCTTTTCCTCTGTCTCTTAAAATGATGCAGATTCTGGCCAGGCATGGTGGCTCACGTCTCTAATCCCAGCACATTGGGAGGCCGAGGCAGGTGGATCACCTGAGGTCGGGAGCTCCAGACCAGCCCGGCCAACATGGCACAACCCCATCTCTACTAAAAATACAAAAAATTAACCAGGCATAGTGGTACATGCCTGTCATTCCAGCTACTCGGAGGGCTGAGGCACGAGAATCGCTTGAATCTGGGAGGCAGAGGTTGCAGTGAACTGATATCACGCCACTGCATTCCAGTCTGGGCGACAGAGCGATACCCTGCTCTGTCTCAAAAAAAAAAAAAAAAAAAAGTGCTGCAGATTCTGACCTTGCTCAGCCAGCATGGCCAGTAGGTTCTCCCCAACCTGAGTGTTGTCCTGGGGTTGGGGTTTCAATCCCCTTTGTCCTTGTTGTCCCTCAAACCGAACCTGATGTCCTAGATCCTCTTCCTCCCCGCTTCACATGGATTTGGGAGGGTGCAAGTGCTTTGGGGTTTTCTGGAGCACAATCACATACAGGTTAAGGTAAACGCTGTAAAGTTTCCTCGTTCTTTAGGATTTTTTATCTGTCTGTTGTGCTTGGCTCTTTCCCAGGGGGTCAGGCAACCTCACCCCGTTAACAAAGACCAGGGGAGACAAGTATTCCAAACTCACTTTTCACCTGACAGATCCTAAGTGTGGACCTTTTTGTAGTAGTAACTGGAGTTGAACGTCCGATAGTCAAGAGTAGGTGGGATCTTATTGAGTATTTTTCGTATTCATTTTTGCTTGCATTTCTTGCACATACATTTTGCTTTAAAGAGGCAAACTCCAACTCCAAACCTGCCAGACTCTAGCAGCTTTAGAAGTTTTGTTGGAATTAATGTATGCTTATGTTGGAAGATGTAGGATTATCTGAGCCAAAGTTAGTAGATGCCAAAAGCTTTGGTCTATTTTTGTTAAGGTGATCCGAATCAGTTATAAATATAAACTGGAAATGTTCTTATCCAAATAAATCACTGTTTGCTCATTTATGTCAATATTTGACCAGGCGTATTTGTGAGCTCCTGGTTCTCCTTTTGTGAATAACATGTTTGAGTTGACATGCATGTCTCTGACAGCACTTCAGGAGAGTGCTGTGGTGGTCACATGATTTGCTTCATCACAATTTTTCTTGGAAAAAAATCATTCTGGATAATTGCTTGCAACAATTGATCTGAACGTGTGAGGTACAGCAGGTGTACTCTTTTGCTTTCTTAGATGCACGTTGGAAAATGAAGTAGCTAGTGTAATGATCAGATTAAATGAACTAAGTTGTACTAAAATCTGACATCTGGTGAGTTAACGTCTGTCCTATGCTAGAAGAAACTGATAGGAAATTGTGGCATGAGTGACATAACTTTTCAGCATTTAAATTACTACTTTAAAATGGGTACCTTTTTACTTTATAACCTCTTTTTAAAAATGGACTTGCCCCACTAACAAAGCTGACTTTCTTTTTTTCCCTTTGCCTTTTCTACAGCACAAAAGAAGAGAAAGATTGCAGTTGTGCAACCAGAGAAACAGTACGTGCTTTTTTTCCCCCCAGACTGTAGTGTATACCGATAAACTGTAGTGTCTCTATGGAGGATGGGAAGCATGGCTGTTTTTATTGGTGTTATCTAGCAAATAGCACCCAAGTAGAGGTAGCAGTAAAACATAGTGGCTGTTATTTGTTGTGTACCCGTTATGTGCAGAACACAGTGCCTTCTCCCCAATGCACTCACAGTCCAGATTCCCATGGCTCACTTTTTATTCCACTTCGACATACCTGGGGAGGGCCCCAGATCTACACACTGAGAGAAATGGCTGGCTGTGCTCGCAATTCTCAGCGTCTGCAGGGGCCCCACGTGGCAGGTGCAGTTTCGACTCGCAGCCCCTCACCACACTCAGAATGCTGCTTCTTACTCACCTCTCCTAGAGTAGCCCGGGTTTGGGAGGCGTAAAACTTCAGTCCAACCCTAGCTCTGCTGCGTGAACTTGAGCAAGTAGCATTGGTTCTCTGCCTTTCAGTGCTCTGGTTTATAAAATATGATTTGGGGTACTTAGGAAGATTAAATTAGATTCCATTTGAAAAAAAGTGTAGGCCTTAAATTGTAGGCTGAACAAATACAGATTATGCCCTGTCCCCCATTTCAATTGTGATTTCCTATGGAAAGAGGGTGTCCCCCATTTCAATTGTGACTTTATGTGGAAAGAGGGTGTTAGCAAAGTGTGTCCAGGCAGGCAGTGTGTTTTTGAAAAGTTGTGACTGCTAGTAACATTTGTAGATACTGAAAAATATTTAAAATACACTAAAATGTGCATTCCATGCCAAGTGATTCTGCTTTCTTAAGTAAATAAAAATACACTGATGGAAAGACAGCTGAAAACAGCATTTTTCATGTGCAGTAGTCGAGTTTAAATTTAAATAAAATGAAATTGAACTGTAACTGCACTATTTGAATGAGAAGAACAGTTCTGTAGGTGTTTTTTTGTGGGTTTGCTTCTAAATGCAGTGTATGCGGCTCATAACCAGACTCCATGTTATCCACCTGATGTTGAAGTAGAGCGATTTCGTAACACACCTGTGACTGAATCCAGACTTGAATTCATCACTCCTAAATGCGCAGCCCGTAGATTAACAGTTCTCACCTTTCCCGTGTGTCGGTCACTTAGAGAGCTTGGAGCACACGGATTGCTGGGCCCCATCCTCAAAATTTCTGATTCAGAATGTCTGACATGGGGCCCAAGAATCTGCATTTCTAACAAGTTCACGGGTAGTGTCAATGCTGTGGGTCTGGAAACCCGTCTTGGAGAACCACTGCATAGATGGCCTTGCTAAGATCTCTTGTAAGGGTTGACTTTGAGCTTAAGGAGCTTTTCAACCATGTGGTTTCTATGCCACCAACCTAGACACCCCTGTGAAATCTAGTACACCTCTTTTCCCCTAAGGCTACATTTTAAAACACCTATTTATTCAGCAACATTTTTACTGAACTGTAACAGAACTCTGTCCTGGACTAAGCCTGTATTGCATTTGAAGACTCGCCAGTTTATAGATTTTCTTTTAAGGTCTTATTTTTAGTGTGGCCATGACTCACAGGGGCCCGGAGGTCAGAAATCAAAGGTTAGTGGAAAGTGGTTTTCAATTAGACATCGAAGTGGAAAAGTCTGACTTTAATCCAATGTAAGATAACGTTTTTTCATGTTTAAAATATAATTGAAGACAGTATTACAATTCCATAGCAAGAGACAAGGCCAGAAGCAACCTGGGAGAAACTCACTGCTCAGTGCCAGCCGCTCAGAGGCAGATGTCTCAGGCTTTCCAGGGCCATCCAAAGAATTGGACAACTACTTTTCTGAAATGCTGTTTTCATCTGGTCTTACTGGCATTGCTCCCATGCACACATTCTCTTCTATGGTCCTCTTATCTGGGATTTCTGGAAGAGTCCTTTTAAATTATGATAAGACTTTGGAATGTAGTAGTTCCTTCTAAAGCTTGTGGTCCCTGATAGTTTTATTTTCTCTGTTGACAGATTGCCGCCCACAGTGCCTGTTAAGAAAATACCTCATGACCTTTGTTTATTCCCTCACCTGGACACCACAGGTAATCGGTCCCATTTAGGGGTCTCTGTGCCTTCCCAAGTGCAGCTGGGAGCAGAGGCATGTACATGTTTCTAGGTCGCTATGAATACATCTCAGCGTTGAGCCTGCTCTGTTTTTCTCCATTGCCACTCATGAACGGATACCTACTTTTTAAAAAGAAAAACTTCTAAGCTAAATTCTCTGTGCCTCTTCTTTTCTGCTTTTTGGCCAGTAGTTCTAGATAGCTCTAGTCTATAGAAAAATGGTTTATGTGTGACTTGCAAATTAGGAGCCAGATTAGGGCTGTGTATCATGGGGAAAAGGAAAGTGTTGAAAATATCATCTCATTAGGCAATTTCTTTTTCGACATTTTATTTCGGTTCCACTTGCATTTTTCCACTTACTGTTAGTATTTAAGTCGCCTCTGGCTTTTGAATTGTTCCTTAAAACCCTCTAACGTGATGGTTGTGAACAATATATGTTTTTTAATGTGTAAAGTCTTACATCCTACAATAACCTTTGGAAATACATTTGTGAGCTACCCTCTGACCATGAAGTCTGGTAATAGACATGTTTATATTTTGTCATACTTGATTAAAAAGTCTATTCTCTAAGCCAAAATGAAACCTGCTCTGAATTCCAGGATTAAAACCAACTGTCATGGAAGAATCCTACTAGGAGATTATCTTGGTAGTAAAGAGCAGTTTTATAAGTAGATTTAACGAAAATTTTGTTTTTCTACAGGCCTGGTAATCTAAAGGCAGAGTAATCCTACCAAAAAATGTCCATGTAAATTCTGCTGTGGACTTCATTATTTTGCCTGTTTTATATAATTCAAACTTTAGAATGGTTTTAAAAGAACCTTGCCAGCTACACTTTCATAGTCTATAATTGTAATTTTACTCCTTTTCTTTTATATCCAGAAGAATAACATTTCTGCCTCCTACCTCTGCTGGTTCTTAGTTGAAGTCTTTATGAGAACAAACCTTTCTAGACTGTTAAATTACCATCCCAAATTAATAGCAGTGGTTGTGCAGAAATTCCACTGTGAGTGTTGCTTAGCTTGGCGCTTGGGTAGAGTCAGGATGGGGGCGGTGACTCCCTTAGCCAGAAGTGAAACCTCATTCTACATTTATAGACATTAAGAAACTTTAGGCCCAGCATGGTGGCTCATGCCTGTAATTCCAGCACTTTCGAAGGCTGAAGCAGACAGATTCCTTGAGCTCAGGAGTTCGAGACCAGCCTGGCCAACGTGGTGAGACCTCATTTCTACTAAAAAATACAAAAATTAGCCAGGCATGGTGGCACGTGCCTGTAATCCCAGCTACTCAGAAGTCTGAGGCAGGAGAATCGCTTGAACCCAGGAGGTGGAGGTTGCAGTGAGCCGAGATTGCACCACTGCACTCCAGCCTGGGCAACAAAGTGAGACCCTGTCTCAAAACCAAAACAAAAAAAAAGTTTCTTTTTTTTTGAGACAGAGTTTTGCTCTTTTCACCCAGGATGGATTACAGGCACATACTACCATTCCCGGCTAAATTTTGTATTTTCAGTAGAAATGAGGTCTCACCGTGTTGGCCAGGCTGATCTGGAACTCCTGACCTCAGGTGATCCACCCGCCTCAGCCTCCCAAAGTGCCGGGATTACAGGCGTGAGCCACCACCTGTAAGAAAGAAACTTTAGATTGAGGTCTTATCATTTAATTATTCTGCTTGCCCATGGCATTAGAGACAGCAAGATCAGCAGCTCTCCCTGTTCCCTTTCTGAGTTGAAAGAAGAATATGGGTAATGTACACTTACGCTGCAGTGAGGTCTACTTCACCTTCATCAGATTGGCAGGATGGAGAAGTGCAACAGGAACCAGTGTTGGGGTGGGTGTGGGACTCTAGGAGCCCTTCCGTGGTGCTAACAAGAGTGTCAGTTGGGGTAGTCACTGTGAAGAACAGCGTGGCCATGTCTAGTAAAACTGAAGATACAGATACGCAGAGGTGGCCTAGCCAGCCCACTCTTCTTACGCACCTGCAAGACTCTCTTGCCCACATGTAGAAGTTTTTCACAGTCATATTCATGAAAGCACTGTTGACAGTCCTGAGGAAGTAAAAACAACTAAATATCCATCAGTAAGAGACTAGACAGCTAAATGATACTATATTAATTCAACAGAGTCAAAGAAGTACAAAAATGAATGAACTTTCTAGATCCACATTTACCAACTTGGATGTATCTCAGAAACTTCTTATGAAGCAAACCAACAAAACCTTGCAGGAAATCATTTATGGAATATGTTTAAAATACCATATATTGTCATGCTTCTGTCTGTGGTGAAGCTGACACACTTGTGTGGCATGATGAACACCAGATTCAGGGTTGTGGTGACTTCTGGGGGTGCAGGTTGGGGGGTCACTGGGGTGGGTGACTCACAGAATGTCACTGTGTAGTCAGTGTTTTTGTCCTTGAACTAGATAATGATTCTGGAGTGGTCGTTGTCTTAGCTTTTGTGTCTTTTCGTGTGTCTCGAATACTGCATCATAAACAGAAAGGTTTATTTATATGGCAGAAAGTATGATCAGAATTTCTAAGGTATCATTAAGGATATCAAATGTTGCTTGTAGGCTCACGCATGCTTCTGTGTGTGGTGAAGTTGACACACTTGTGTGGCACGATGAACACCAGATTCATGCAATCTGGAAAAATTAACCAGAATTTCTAAGGTATCATTAAGGATATCAAATGTCCTGCTATTAGGACACAGCATCTCTTTCTCAAAAGAAGAAAATCATCTGTTTTTCTCTGCTCCTCTGTCACAATTTTCAACCAGAGTGCGGCTTCCTAATTACAGTTCTAACGACACTGGCCATCACGATTGTTGTGTTCATTTTGGGTTCCATTGCTTTTGTTATGCCTGACTCTCCATCAGCCAAGATCTCAGACAGCTCTGTGTGCTCCTTTTCCCTGACCATGTGGATGAAGCAAGGGTCTCGGGGCCCCCTAGGGTCTGGGGCTATGGTCCTAATCATGGGCTGTGTTGCTCTCCCCTGCAGGAACCGTCAACGGGAAATACTGCTGTCCTCAGCTCTTCATCAACCACAGGTGTTTCTCAGGCCCTTACCTGAACAAAGGAAGGATCGCAGAGCTACCTCAGTCGGTGGGACCGGGCAAATGCGTGCTGGTTCTTAAAGAGGTAAAACCCGTGCACAATCACCTTGGCTTATTTTAACAGGATTTTTCAAAAAGCTGTGGGCCCAGTTTCTGAAGGAGGGAGCAGACATCAGAAGCAATTCAGTTGGCATTTACTGAGACCTCCTTTCTCTCTGTCCTGGGCGCTGAAGCCAGAGATACACAAACAGAAGAATGATGCTCTGACCCATGAAAGACTCCCCATCTAGGTGGAGGGACACAGGTCTGCCTCCCCTCGAATTAGGGGGAAACGTTGCAGTAGGTTTGAATGAAGTGCTTTGGAAAGACAGAGGGAAGATTGTGCGTGGATTGAGGGCCTAGGACTGGAGTTGAGGTTTCCAAAGAGGTAGACCATCCCGGAATGGCACAGAGGACTTCACGAGGCAGCAGAGGGTATTATCACTGAGAATGGTGCTCCTTGGCCAGGTCATGGTGCTGTGCCATCTTTCTGTTTCATCCATCTCTTTCCAGCACCTGGTACTTGCACACGGGAGGTACTGGTAAGTATTTCAATGGTCTCCAGGTACTTTGATGAGGTTTGTGTCATGGGTCACATCCAGGCCCGTCACTTGGAGGCTGTGGCTCCCCATTTGTCCTGCTGCCTTCGGGCGATGACCTGCAGAGAGAGGTGAATCCTGAGGATGTTGATGAAGGCTTCTTCTCCGTTGCATTTTTCTAGCATAGCCTCAGACAGTGCTTGGAGACAGACTGGAAATTTGGAATAGTTTCCGAACTCTTCCTGGAACTCTCTCTGCTCTTTTCTTACACATATCAGTGCTTTCTCTGAAGAAAGAAGATACCAAATGGATATTCTCTATTGCCACTGTACCATGATGAATGTTTCTTAAAATTCTGCAGGCACAGCAATCCATTGATCCATTGAACAAATGTTTGTTAGGTAACTTTGAGGAGCCAGGCACCATTGGAAGCACTGGATTAAAAAAGAAATAGGCTCTGCCTTTTGCCTGTTGGGGTTTCCTGTTCTTGTTAGGGAGATGATGTAATCCTCAGCTTGATGTACAGTTGGGGGTCCGAGAGAGAGGAACACAGTGCCCTGGGAGCAGAGTGGAGGACAGATATATGGCAAGTAACATTTCATCTGGCTTAGGCAGAGTGCGTAGGATCCTGATTGCACAGTGTGGGCATGGCCACACAGGTGGGCATTCAAGGTGTGTTCCAGAAAGGAAAGTCAGGTATGGCTGGAGCTTAGGAACTTAGGCTGGAGATAAACAGTGGCATAAAAGGACCCATTCGATTTTGAGAAGAAAAGCAGGAAGCTGGCCCGTCTTGACTCTTCAGTGTGAGGTTGGATGGAGCAAAGTGGATGGGGCCTGCTTGTGAAAGGCCTTCTCTGGTATTTTAAGTGATTTGGACTTGAATCAATGGATGGAACATCCTCAGAGGGATGCCACATGAGAGCCTCTGTGTGGTTTTAAATATCATTTCACTTAATGAGAAGGAGACCGTTGAAGCAAAGTCAGAGGGCGTTTGCTCTTCCTGGTTATCAATGGGATTCATAGTTAAAGACCTTTATATTAGAAAAAACATCTGCTTGAGAGAGGAAGTAGGGGTTACAGTTTAGAAGAAACCTGTCAGAAATCGACAAGACTATTGTTGCGGTCATTTATTCGGGAGCATGTAGAATGCTTAGCAGGTGATCCCTGCCCCACATGAGCATCCAGTTGAGTGGGAAAGATGAGTAGGTAAATAGAAGGTAGCCACATGGTCCCAGGTTCCAGGGCAGGACCTGGCATGCACGCTTTGAGATCACACTGGAGGCATCCGCAATCTGTAGGGACTGTGGAACAGGTGGCCTGCCCCAGGTAGGGAGAAGAGCAGGAACAAGGCTGGGGCATCTGGGGTGCAGGGGATGAAAGAAGGAAGAGGAGAGGATGCTCACAGCACCTGAAATGTGCAGACTGCAAGGGATGGACCCAGAAAGGGCCCTTGTTCATGTTTAGAATCTGTCGCAGGCCTGGCCATTGTACCAGGCCCTTCATACACATCTTCATTTAGCAGAGTGGAGCTGCCTTCCTTGTAACTAGCTCATTTCTGCATTTGGCATCATGTCTTGAAATCAAACAGTACACATCTCACTAAGTGTAAGTGGCGAGTAGATTCAATACATGAGAAATTTACAGCTAAAGAAAATGGTGATTGAGTTGGAAGGGCCACACCCTGGGAAGGGCTCCGCAGTGTGGTTAAGCAGCAGGACCGCTAGTTAATGCTAAGTGAATAAATTGGCACAGATTGGAGAGCCCTATAGATATTAAACTCAATCCAAACAGAAATCAAGCCAGGATTACACATAAGAATTTCTGCCACCATAGGAAATAGGACCCTAGAGCGAGAATTGACTTTCTTCTGTCTGCCACAGCTGTCAGTCTGTGAATGGATTTCCACTAGGGCGATGTTGTCTGCCTGTATTTCTGCCTAGTTTTGTTGTGAGTGATAGGAT